>NC_089235.1:11015632-11326079 GCF_963924675.1 Phocoena phocoena
CAGTTATTCCCAAGTTATACTAGTAAACAATTTCACCAAAACATGAACATTTTATTAACTTAGTTTTTTTCCATTTTTCTTGGACTCTAACTTGTTTTTCTAAAGACTTAAAATCCAAAATCAATTGCAAAATTCTCTCTACTCTGACCCATGACAAACCCTGGACTTCTGAAGAGGTTTTCACTGGTAAATATATAAATGAAACTGGATGTGGCTATTTTTTAAATAATTCACTATCAAAGTATAGCTGGAAATAGGGAGATATACTCTGAGTGTATGATGGTTAGGGAGGGGAGGAAGGAAGGTAGAGGGGAGCTACCCTCAGAAGTGCTGATTACATAATTCTAATCCTGCCAGGTGTGCTGTCGTTTCTTTGGCAATATCCAAATACACGTGGTTGAGTCAACAGATGTTGGACAGCAAAGTACAAATCTTATCTAAACTAAACTTTGAGTCTTGAGTGTAAACTTTACATATTTCGCTTTGGATTACAAAAGATCTGAATGAAATCTTAGCTTAACTCTCTTAAAATTTACTGAGCCTGAAGGTTCTATGATATCATCTTCTGTTCTCTCATTTGCCCCCGTTGCTGATACCAGTTCACCCTACTTGTCGACAAGTCACCCTTACCCCATTCTCACGATGAGCTGATATCCCACTAACTTTTCTTTGGCACTTTGGAAAACTTATTTGTCACTATTCTGTTGTACATGAAATTTTTTTTAACATCTTTATTGGAGATAATTGCTTTACATTGTTGTGTTAGTTGCTGCTGTATAACAAAGTGAATCAGCTATAGGTATACATATATCCCCATATCCCCTCCCTCTTGCGTCTCCCTCCCTCCCTCCCTATCCCACCCCTCTAGGTGGTCACAAAGCAAGAGCTGATCTCCCTGTGCTATGTACATGAAATCTTTAAGGAAAGAAGTCTCCCATAAAAAACCAGAAAGGCATGAATAAAATATTTTTAAAAGGTATAATGTCAGTATCAGGATTACAAGGCAGCCTGGACCTTTCAGCTTGTTGCTTTACGTTCTGTGTGACACCCTCCCATTTAACCATTTGATGCCCAATACTGAAGGGTTTCTAGCAGGTGACTGGAGAGATGCCAAATAATAAAATTAAAAGACACATGAAAAGCTCCCAGAATAGATAATAAAAGCAGAATTAAGAGCAAAATGTGTAAACAAAGTTTAGAAGAGCTAATGTATTTTGTGGTTATTGAAATATGATACCTTCACCACATTGATCATCATGGGCTCAACTATGGTTTCCGAAACAATACCACACTTTCTATGTTCAATACCTTGATGACTTTTAAAGTTTAACTTACAGTTACTCTTCTGAATTAATGTTTAATTCAAAACTCATGGGACTTCCCTGGTGGTCCAGTGGGTAAGACTCTGTGCTCCCAACACAGGGGGGCCCTGGTTCGATCCCTGGTTGGGAACTAGATCCAGCATGCATGCCGCAACTAAAGATCCCATGTGTGGCAACTAAGACCCAGTGTAAGCCAAAAATAATAAATAAATAAATATTTTTAAAAAACAAAAGTTCATTATTTTAAAAATACGGCTTGAATGTATTCCATATTCTTGAATGTATATGTGTATATAATATATGCATTCTGATCTAGTAAGTATTCAACACTAAAGGTATTAGTCATTTAAACCACAGCACACATAATCATAGTCAAAAATATTTACATAAGTTTTCCCTTCAAATAAAGCCTGAAGATATTTGTGAGTGTGTGTGTGTGTGTGTGTGTGTGTGTGTGCGCGTGTGTTTTAGGGGAAAGTCCCTTCCATTGATTTTTGCACTGCTTTTGTGCAGCTAGGTGGAGGGATTGTCCCTAGATAACACAATCGCTCTACTTTGTACGCCCATCCTCCTTTGCCTCCCCCTCCCCAGAAGGAATGCTAACTGTGGGTGACAATGATCTGACCTGCACTGGTCTGTGTTACTTGAGTAGGTGGAGCTCATCTTGAAACAGCAGAAGCAGTGGGAGATTCTCTTCTTCTTCCCTATCAGCTCCAGACCAGTGGAGACAGCAATCCTCCTGGCAAGGTGTGTGTGCTCTGAGGACATCATGCTTTCCTTAGGTGGCCCATCACTCCCACATGTTGGAAGAGCTAGAAGTAGACTGTTATGCAAACCCTTTTACCTGCAAAGGTCAAGCCACGTTTTCCAACCAGCTTGATCAACAATAACTTTGATATTTTGATTTCCATCTGTCTATCTCATGTCTTGTTTATGAGCTGTTTCTGAAAATAAGTGGGTGCAGGGAGAAGAAAGGGGTACTATACACGGACTTCTCTCTTCTCACCCCCAAAACTCTAAAGCTATGGTGTGAGGTGTGTGTGTGTGTGTGTGTGTGTGTGACTGCAGAATTGAATATACATATACAGTCAAGTAATACCTTCATTACTACACAGAATGTATGTAAATGATTAGTGGACCAATGAAAATTATTAAGAAACTGGAGTTCTGGAACTTATAAGGCTGTTCATGAACACCTGGACTGTTTTCCGTGTTCCTTATTTTCACTGTGTCTTTTACAAAGAATGAAGCAATTTTCAAGGGTATTAAAAGTGAGATACCTTAGGGTTAATCTGGATGAAACCATAATTTGTGTCACCAGCACAAGAAAAAGGACAAATGGTCTAAATGTGTGGCCTCCTCAAAGAAGAAAAAAGAAAATATCAACTTAGAAAGTACTCTCCCCAAAGCACTTAAGAGTGTCTAAAATTAGGCATGATAGATAGCAAAGGAGTCAATTCTGAGTTAGTTTCACTATGTTTGTTGATTTTTATTTCCCATGAGCTATTCTGCCTCACATTTCACCATTGGGGTCTAATTTGTTTGCGTCTGATTTCATGACTGATCATGTCAGGTCGCAGTACTTGGATGACATTTTTCTGTAGGCTGGATCAAACCCCGTGCTATCAGATAACAACAATGGGACTCAGATCATTTTTCTGAGGGTGTTTGCTGTTCAAGCAGTAGACAGTCACAGCAGATTCAATCTCACCGCTTGCATTAGGTACAGAACCAGCCCCTGTGACTCTGGGATCTCTTCATCCCTCCTCATCTACCAGTGTCTCCAGCTAAGTCTTTCTGAAGCACAGATCTGCAGGTCACGCTCCCCTCTGAAAATTTCAGTGGCTCCCCTAGTACAGACAAAATCGAGATTCTTTTAAGTGGAGTCTGAGGTCCCACTACCTGGCTCGAACCTGCTTTGAAAACGTAATCACTCATCCCCCAAGTCCAGTCAGACAGAACCGCTCACCATTCCCTCATCTTGCCTTGAGTTTTCTTCTCTCTTTCTTGGCTCACATGGTTGCCTTTGCACTGGCATTGTTTCAAGTCCAACCTACACACTTTTCAAGGTCAAAGGCCACTTCTCTTTCAGTCGTTCGTTCGTTCTTCATTCATGGAGTGAATTCTGTTTAAGCAGTTCCTATGTGCCATGCACTGTGTTTGGTACTTTCTCTCTTAAACTGTTCTTACGTTCCCAATTCCTCTAAGCTTAGCTGGAAACAATCTTGCTCTTCCCTGAATTCCGCTTGCACTCTGCCCTCAGTTAGGACCCTGACATGTTCAGGTTCAGAGACTCGCTTCATATATCACTGTAGGCCCACAGTACCTGACACACAGTAGGAACTCAATAAATTTCATGAATGGATCAGTCATTGGTTTAGTTACAGATGACTATATAAATACAAAGTAGCTTGCAAAATATAGATACTATATGTAATATATATTTTTATATATTTATTTGTAAGATATTTATATAATAATATGTACATATGCAGGCATAAAGCACCTTATAAAAACAGGTAAAATACCTTACCTTCAAATTAAGCTTAATATTTAAAAATTATATAAAATATTCAAGCAACCTAATTTTAGAAGGAAATACCTACTTTGTAGCAGTTTAAAATAGGAAAGCTGCAAGAGCTTAAAGAATGAAACTACAGGGCTTCTCTGGTGGCGCAGTGGTTGAGAGTCCGCCTGCCGAGGCAGGGGACACGGGTTCGTGCCCCGGTCCGGGAAGATCCCACATGCCGCGGAGCGGCTGGGCCCGTGAGCCATGGCCGCTGAGCCTGCGCGTCCGGGGCCTGTGCTCCGCAGCGGTAGAGGCCACAACAGTGAGAGGCCCGCGTACCGCAAAAAAAGAATGAAACTACACACATCTCTGCCAGCGTCACACACAGCACATCTAGAAATAAGTACACTGCAGAGTGCTCACTCCCCTTTCATATTTTTAGAAGGGGGAGGGGAGAGATGGGGCTGGAGGAAGCGGTGGAGCAAAAGTTTCATTTTTCAAATCTTTGAAAGTTGAATCCACCTGAAAACAAAGCTAGAGGTGCTAGGAAACTTTAGCTCTAGTAATGCTGGTAATATTTTCTGTCCTCTCAGCAAAGAGGCATAGATCTGCTACAACTTCTTCAAAAGCAGGACCACTGGAACCCACACATCACAGCTGAGTGGAAATGATTTCGCAGCTGTGCCGTAAGCCTCCTGGCGTCTCTCTGGATCTGCAGCCCCACCACCCTGGGACCAGTCACTGCAGGTCAGTGCAGCCCCTCTGCTCTCTGGGAAGGGGCACATGGTGGCACCACAAAGAGGTGAGGCATCAGGGAAGGCTGTCTGCCCAGCGTGGATCTTGTCATCTGTCACTCTCTGAAAGGAGCCCCTGCCTTAGAGAAGGAAGCCAAGGTCTGCGAAAAGGACTCTCCACTGACCGTTCTACTCTTGTCTCCCACTCAACTTTTAGTCAGTTCTTGCGAAAGCTAGCTAAGTGGGGCATTTGCTGTTCAGTAAGGCAGAGATACTAGAAGGTGCTCTCGTGAGGGTTATTTTAAATTCCCAATATTCCTATACTATGCCTTCCTCCTAGACAATAACGTAGAATTTGATTTGAATCTTCCAGATAAGCCTTGCTCAGAAAGCCACCTACCAACAGTCATCAAACCAACAATGCTAACTGCAATTTACAATACGCATGTGCTAACAGTCTTATTACAGCACTTTCAATAATGCAGACTGAAAATTATTTCTGTCTTGGTGACTATGTCTCATTTCCATAAATACTTAAAAAACATGATTTTACGGCCACCCTCACTTTATTATTCCATACATCCTAGGATTAGGAAAAGACATAAAGTAAAGAACTTCACAGAACACCTAACAGAGCCCCAGCAGATGTTGATATTTCAGGAAATCACAGCAGCACCGCAGCAATAGTAACATTTGTAGTAGTAGCTCCTAGCCAGGCTGTTCTTTTGCAATCAAGAATCTTCTTGAAATTCATACCCTGGAACTCTAAAAAAAGGAATCCAATTTGTATCTACAATAATAGCATTCTCACAGACAAAAATATAGATATATCAGCAATCCTTTTTAAAAACACTTCTCTGGAACTAGCCATTTTCAGTAGCACTTAGAATCTGGAGCTCAGAACAGGGAACAAGCTGGCCTGTCCAAGGGCAATTTTCTACCATTAACTCAATGCTAGAATCATCATGTCACTTTAAAAGCAGGATGATAAATACAGAGTCATAATTTTATAATACGGTATATATTAGCACCACTTGATTGTGCATTTTGAATTTGCATTTTGAAAGGACTTGGTTTTGTTCATGATTGTAGCTCCAGCTTTGGACTGGCACATTATAGCCAATCAAGATAAATCTGTTGAATAAATGCTTGAATTGTTATAAAAGTAGATAAATTTTTTCCTCCTAATGATACATACATATGTATATATATTTATACACACATATAAATATATATTTTTATAATACTGCAATTTTCTTAAACATCGTGAGGCCAAGAGAGAATAATCACAGAGAAAAAAGAAAGTTCAGTACAAGAGTACACTTTGGCTGAGCATCCATGTATACACATGGGAAAAGTAAGATACCAGAAGATTCTATAGCATTTTGCATATATCACTGGCTGATAACATTTTTTTTTTTTTTTTTTGCGGTACGCGGGCCTCTCCCATTGCAGAGCGCAGGCTCCGAACGCACAGGCTCAGTGGCCATGGCTCACGGGCCCAGCCACTCCGCGGCATGTGGGATCTTCCCGGACCGGGGCACGAACCCGTGTCCCCTGCCTCGGCAGGCGGACTCTCAACCACTGCACCACCAGGGAAGCCCTACCTGATAACATTTTATGTCTACATTGATCTTCTCTCCTGAACGATAAGCTCCTTGAGGATTCTTATTCATCTTAACCATAACAGAGAAATCCCATAAAATATTAGCTGGATGAATGGATGAAATAGAGAACTGATTAATAAATTAATGAATAAGTAGCACCATCAAACAAAAGTTGTCAGTGTGTTGTATGAGACCTGTCAGATGAACTTTTTAGGACCCAAACTTACAAAGTTTAAAAGCAAGTTTCAAATTAATCACACTGATACCAAGAAACTTAACTGCATGCCAGAACAAAGACCAACACTATTAAAATAAATAAAACACCCTAAAATAAAATCCTCAATGTCCAGCACACAAAAGAGCCATGAGGCATACAAAGAAGTAGGAGACTACAGAAAAAAGTCAATCAATAAAAGCTGCCACAAAGACATGAGAGAAAGAATAAAATTAGCAGACAAGGATGTTAAACATGCTCTATTTGTTCAAGAACGTCAAATAAAACATGAACTTAAAAAGAAATGGGAGATTTAAAAAATGGAAATTTTAGAGATGAAAAACAAAGTATCTGAAATGAAACCACAGTGCATGAGATCAACAGTAGATTACATTAGATACTATAGAAAATACTTCTAATCTAATACTTCTATTAGATACTATAGAAGAAAAGATCAGTCAACTTGAAGAAATAGCAACAGAAACTATCCAAAAGGAAGATTAAAAAGATATGAAAAACTTAAAAGAAATAAAAGAGTTGTACTGACCTGTAGGACAGTATAAAGCGCTCTAAGAAGTGCAACTAATTGGAATTCCAAAAGGAGAGGAGAGAGAGAAGCAGACAAAAGCATTTTCAAGGAATAATGGCTCGATTTTTTCCAAATTTGATCAAAATGATAAACTCACAGACCCTCTCTTTTTACATTATGCCATCTCACAGAAACTGCATATTGGATATCTAAAAATTCAGCAACGTAATTTTAAACCAATTGAACTTACATGGCGTCTATGTCACACCAGACCCTGTTCTAACAGCTTTACAGGTAGTAAGCCACATAATCCTCACAGCCTGAGCAGGGAGGAGCTCTAGTTACCCCCGTTTTACAGGTAAGGACATTGACTCCCAGAAATATTGGTTAATGTGCTAGACCACGCCCAACTCTTAAGTGGATCCACAACTCAAACCCTTGAGGTCTGGCTTCAGTGTCTAAGCTCTTAACCACTGTACCATGTGGCCTCTGTTCCATCTGTACAAGGGACAGACATTCACATTTTAAGCCTCAAGCTTGAGCCAGAACTGCCCATTTTTATGCTAAACATGGCTTTAAAACACTTCAATTCAGTTGTGGTTTTTATAAATAATACCAAATTACCCCTTATCACTCAAGATCCAGAATTATGTCAATAAATGTGTGCAAATTCATATGCAAACTGGCAAAAAGACCATGAACATGTTAGCATTTAAATCAGTGTGACCCGCCATGTAGCCATTGACTCAAATCAGCAGAAAAACTGTGTGTGTCCGGAAGAGTGAACACCTGTGATTTTCTGAAGTCATATTTAAAAAGAAAACCAATGGCCTTCAAATACCAGAGTTGTCAGAAGCTTGACTCCTAGTCGGAATCGGAGGGTTCTTGCTGACACATGTAGCCTCTGTTGTCCTTTGTCACATATGTGCTTCCCCTGCAAACTGTCAGTGACTTGTCAGAATTGATCAGGAAGTCTAAGGTCATTCCTCCATGACGGACAGATCTGGACATGACATCGTCCCATTTCTGGTTCTGTGTCACATACCGTATGAAAACTGATGTCCCCATCACCCTACTTTTTCCCTAGGTACCAATAAAGCTGTCATACTCCTTGTTTAGGAATGCAAACCATTAAACAACCAAATGCAGAAATAAGGAAGGAGGGGATTGGGGTAAAAGACCTGAGACCCTGATGGCTCTTAAGGCCCCCAACTCATGAATCACAGGCTAGAATTCTGGAAGCATCTTTGTACCTTTCCAACATATCTACCTTGAAATTTGGTAGAAATTAGGATATGTGTTCCTTTTCAAAGACCATTATGTAAAAAACAGTGGGCATCTAAACACTTAAACTGTCCTGTCTGGAAGAGAAAAATGCTGGAAATTTTTTGTGACATTTGTAGTAAGCCTGACACCATGGAAATATATTGAGACAACAATAACTGTAATCTTATTGAGGAAGAGATAGGAAACCACTAACGGTGAACATGGTTATAAACTATACACTTTATTGTTGAAAGGAAAAAAAGGGACAAAAAATGACACCCTGTGGACAATTGACATAAATCAGCCAACAACACCCATGCTGCCCTCTCCTTAGGCTTCCTAACCCTCTTTCTTTCATTTCCTCACTGCCCCTGACTTCTCACATTGTCATCCTTGCTGGTCATTTCATTCACTCTTACAGATTTCACCACAAAATGCAGAGGAGAGAAGAGAATATTCCATTCTGCCTCAGCCCAGGACCCTGCCTCCATTCTCCCAGAATGTAGCCGTCGTGTTCCATCTAGGTCTGCAGTTAGCCAGTGGTTATTTGGGGTGGGGGGAATTCCATGGGGCTTCCTGTGAGCAGCGTGGTCCATTCTAGGCACGCAAGGTCCCTTGTAGGATGGCAGATGCAGGGTGTGGGCTAAGGGCCACTTGTATCTCTGCCTCAAAAGTATCACAGGTAGATTTTCCTTGGGTAACTGTAAAGGTAAATATGAGATATATTCCCTGAAGCACCTACCTAAACTTCCAGTGGCGAGGCAGTGAGGGCAGGGTTACTCCTTCAAGGTCATTACAGTTCCATCTGTTGTGCTACTATAATCATGCCCTGAATAGTCACAGGATTCAGTGGCTTCTATATTGCTAAATTAGTGTTGTATAATTTTGAAGCCACTGGGGCAGATTTTCAAGGAACTGCAACTCAGGACAAATGGTTTTGGTAGATTTTAGGACAATTATGGGTACACAACTGATCGTATTCATCACTCAAAAATTAGATGAGGGCTTCCCTGGTGGCGCAGTGGTTGAGAGTCCGCCTGCCGATGCAGGGGACACGGGTTCGTGCCCCGGTCCAGGAGGATCCCACATGCCGCGGAGCGACTGGGCCCGTGAGCCATGGCCGCTGAGCCTGCGTGTCCGGAGCCTGTGCTCTGCAACGGGAGAGGCCACAACAGTGGGAGGCCCGCGTACCGCAAAAAAAAAAAAAAATTAGATGAAATGAGATTTAGAAGAATAAAAATTTGGAGAGAGCATACGAATGTCATATGGGTGAGCTATGAACATTTATGATACCTGAGATGGTCCCGTGACTCACATTGTCTGTAAAATATCCTCCTCCACCCCCACACTCAAATACCAACCACTTAAAACATAATAAATTGTTCATTGTAAAATTTTCATTATTAAGACCCCATAAAGCAAAACACAAAGTACCTCCTCCTTAAACCACGTATGTGATAAACCAACTGCACAGCAGATTCACATATTGTTCGTTGTCTGTCAAGATATTAACAGTGTTGATTTCTAAAAAGAAGTCCAGAATTTTAAAAGCCAAACTGAGTTGATCAGCTAGGACAGATTGCTGCTTGTCTAAGTGACTTAGTTTGTGTGACAGAGCTACAAGCTGCCTTTGGGTTCACAAGTCCTTCAAAACCAAAGATCCATGTTAATGGAAACCTTTTCAGCATAAAGCACCCAACAATCAGAGTTAAAGTTTTATTTATTGGCTTTGACCATCTACTTCTGTTATCAACCATAAGGGCCCATACACTTCATCAACCCCCAACAATAGCCGCAAGCTTGGACAATCTGTCTTGCATCTTCATTGGGTAAGACTTCAATGGAACTGCCTGGATTAAAGAGCAGCCCACGCATAAAATGGAAACTCATTAAAATAAACTTTCTCAAAGGGGGAAACTTCGCTTCCAATTGAACTCAACTGTTTTTATTTCAAGGATGAAAGGCCCATTACCCAGTCATACATTCATGTGCTCTTGGCCTAAGTGCTTTCTATTGGACGACTTTAACTTTGGGTCCCTTCCCATGTCTTTTTGGAGGCTTTAGAAACATAATAGGGATTCAGCCCTTACTGAGCCTGACTGGAACACAGTATCTGTGAACCTCTTAATAATACTTCAGACCTTTACGGTTTAATTTGCAATGGTGTCCCTTTTGTCTGCCTTACTGGCCTTTAATCTTAAGTGCAATACACCCACGTTACATTTATTTGCAGAAAAGCACTGAATACCTAAGGATTTTTTAATGTGCCCATTAGAAATAGTGATTTTTAAAAACACATAGGTATGGTTATTTACATCACAGAATGCAAAGCTGAATGAAGAGAAGGACGATGTCAAAGATGGTTGTTTACATGAAAACTGACTAATAGCTCTGAGCCTGAAAACTTCACCTTGAACTTATTATGAAAGAAACAACACAATAAAATGAAAACGTCAAGAGAGTGGGAAAATCTCTGTTATGTGAAAATATCAGCCGTCCTATAAAGGAGTAATAGAACCGGTATTAGCTGAAGCAAATTATAATATTCTCAAAGCTTTAATTTTATATGAATGACCATTAAATGAAGTGAACCACAATCATGGTTACTTAGATGCGCAGAATATTCAGAGAATGTTAATGCTCAAAGCAATGCAAAAGCATCCACACAATGGTTGTACACACATGCCATCAAAAGGAAATTAAGCTCTTTAAGATCGGTTGTATGTCATTACATAATATTAACTCATACATCTCTGAGACCAAAATGTATGTCATGGGCATATTTTAAAAGATATATTAGTTAAATAAATATAAATCTCTTGTGATAAAAATATTCCTTTACATTATGTGATTATAAAACTATATGTGGATGAATTTCAAATCTTATCATAATTAATAACTAGTATAATGGTCTCTGTGTAATGGAAGTGTTATATATATATTTTTCAACAAAATTTTTCAGCAGAGTTTGCTAAGATGCTCTCAATTATATTTTGAATTTAATCTACTTGCAAATTACCTTCAAATAGGTATTTTCCTTTATGCAAAAATGTATTGAAAATGAAATGTATAAATACATTTTTTTCTTTAAACAAAAATTATTAAAAACAAAACAGAAAATTAAAATCTAAAACAGTACAAAGTCACACACACACATAATCACAAATGACAAACTATAGAAAAACATTTGATTCTTACTTAGTTCTCAACCTGTAATGTCAATCTCAAACTTTTTTACATATTTGTTTTGTGGTTGTGTTTACTTTTAATAGAGAATGTATTAAAACTTCAACATTAATTTTAACTAACAACAATGAAACAAAGCCTACCTTCACTGAAATTACAAACAACTCTGTCATTCACCCAGTTACACAACAGGCTCAAGTATAAGATAAAACATCTGCTCTGACTGTTAAAAAAGCTCTAAGTGAATTCTGTGGCTTTGCTCAGCCAGTACCACATAGATATAGTGTTTCTCCACTCCTTTTAAAAAATACCTTAGTTTCTATATTTTATTTTATATGGTTTTGGTCTTACGAGATCTATCCTATCATCAATATGAAAGAAACATATTAAAATAAGCAACAAGCTCTCAGGGAAAAATAGGTCTGTCTCTCTTTAAGCAAAACCAGCATATAAATGGAGGTGAAGGATGATGAAGAGATTCACGTTTGTAACGCACAGCACTAGCAATAGGAATTTTTCAGCAGTGAACCCACTTGTTGAAATTTGCAGTTTAAAAAATATATGTTACTTACAACGTCCTTGAGTGTATCTAATATACAAAGTAACACTTCACATTTATATTGTATTATTTCCTGTAAATGCTTCTATTTATCGTGTTGTTCAAATAAGTCCACGGAATCTGGATTGCTCCACTAATAAGAATGTTAATTCATAAAGATATGATTATTGTTAATTAGAAGCTGTTCTTACCTAAAAAGTTAACTTATGAAACTTGCATGCAATACAAACCATTTACAATTTAAAAAAATAACAAAATGGGGGTACAATGCTTTCTTGTTATCAAAAGGTTGAGTCATGAAAGTTCAGAAACTATGATTAATTTCTTGTTGAATGAGGTTGGTCAAAGCTGCCATACAGCTTCCCACAGCTTTAAGAAGGCCACTCTGTAAGTTCTGTTTTCTGGATGTGAAGTTCTTTTGTTATCTCAAGCAGCATAGCTAGTGTATAAATACAATGGAAAACTGCATGCTAGAAGCTACAGCCTCTCTAGACCATCCTTGCAAACAGAAAACAAGAACAGCCAAAACTGGTCCAGTATGTGCCAGACTTTACATGGCCCATCTGAGAAGTTCCCCCCAAACTTAGCAGTGTTGAAAATCTTAACCACAAAAAAATCACTGCTAACTCAAAGGAATTTTATTTTCATTTAAATAGAGTATATAAATGAGGAACAATATTTAACAAGTTATTAGATGATAAATAGCTTTAAAATTTTGGACATAAGAACATTATCTACTAAGGAAGATCTAATGTCATTTAAATGCTCTTACTTTTGCACTGAAATTGTTGTGTGTCAAAAATGAGATGAGACAGCACCTTTCCCCTTACATTTACACATGCTAATATTTGTCTGGGATGTTCTCAGTTTCCCTTTTTATGATGTCATCTTCTGATGCTCTCCTAGGAAAACAGGGATACCGTAGTAGCAAATTTAAGAACAGCAAACAGATGATTTAAAGAATGTATAGACTGCTTGGGGCAGGGGGGAGGGTAACTTAAAAAATTTTTTTTTGCCTTCTTTTTCTTTTTGCCTTAATCCTCTCATTTGGTTTAGAAACATAAGGCCCTGTTCACTTCATTTAAGCCCCACAATGGCTGGAAGTCTGATCAATCTGTCTTGTGTCATCTTCGGGTGAAACTGCAATTGAGCGGAAGCAACAGATGAACAAAGGCCACATTCAAATCTGTAGCTCATTAAAATAACGTTAAAATAGAGTAAAACCCCACTTGTCAGTGAACTGTAGCTGGGTTTTTTTCCTGCTAAATACATCTGATTAATAAACTATACAATCATTAGCCCTGAATCAGTGGTCTTTAAAGTAACGTTAAATAAATGTCTTGATCTTTTTAAAAATTTGAACATTTTGAAAAACATGTTAGAAATAAGCTTTCAGCAAAGCACTAAATGAGATAACATCTTAGCATGTTCCAAAGGCACATCCCATCAAGACATCATTCTTGAAGATTCTATACAGTATGTGAAGGAATCATTAATTTAATGCTTCCAGCTCTCAATTCCTATGATTCTATAACGACACATCGTAGGGGGTGTTTCTATACACAAATGCCCAGATTGATCTTCTACGCAACAACTTGCTATCCAAATGCCCAATAAGTAAGCTTTGTAGAACTTTTGTGAGTTTTAAGTAACCCAGAAATTCAGTAGAGGTATACCTAAGTAAACATACTATCTCTGGAGATTTGTTTTCAATTTGATCCTGTGGATTCTGGCCTGTACCGAATCCAGGGCTGAGATGTTTATAACACATTTGATAAGGGATAGTCAGGGTTTGAGACAGTCAAATTATAGTTGGGAATACATGTGTCTATTCTTATGTACGTCTGATGGGTTTTTGATAAAAGGCATATTCACGTGTCCTAGAAACTGCTTAGGCAATCTAGAGATATCGATTAAAATTTAAAGAGGCATAAACTCTTCAACCCCAAAAGCCTCACCTCTAGGAAAATCTATTCCAGAGAAATAAAAGCATCAATATGAAATCATATGCAATCAAAGATATTTAGTGCAGAATTGTTTCTTTGGGGAAAAAAAGACTGAAAAAAAATCTAGAAACAATAAATGCTGGAGAGGGTGTGGAGAAAAGGGAACACTCTGGCACTGCTGGTGGGAATGTGAATTGGTACAGCCACTATGGAGAACAGTATGGAGGTTCCTTAAAAAACTACAAACAGAACTACCATATGACCTAGCAATCCCACTACCGGGCGTATACCCTGAGAAAACCATAATTCAAACAGAGTCATGTACCAAAATGTTCATTGCAGCTCTATTTACAATAGCCTGGAGATGGAAACAGTGTCCATCATCGGATGAATGGATGAAGAAGATGTGGCACATATATACAATGGAATATTACTCAGCCGTAAAAAGAAACGAAATTTTATTTGTAGTGAGGTGGATGGACCTAGAGTCTGTCATACAGAGTGAAGTCAGTCAGAAAGAGAAAAACAATATCATATGCTACACATATATATGGAATCTAAGAAAAAAAAAAAAGGTCATGAAGAACCTAGGGGTAAGATGGGAATAAAGACACAGACCTACTAGAGAATGGACTTGAGGATATGGGGAGGGGGAAGGGTAAGCTGGGACAAAGTGAGAGAGTGGCATGGCCATATATACACTACCCAATGTAAAACAGATAGCTAGTGGGAAGCAGCTGCATAGCACAGGGAGATCAGCTCGGTGCTTTGTGACCACCTAGAGGGGTGGGATAGGGAGGGTGGGAGGGAGTGAGATGCAAGAGGGAAGAGATATGGGAACATATGTATAACAGATTCACTTTGTTATAAACCAGAAACTAACACACCATTGTAAAGCAATTATACTCCAATAAATATGTTAAAAAAAAAAGAGTTCGGTATGCTAGGTTAAATGTAAACAACTTATTAAAAAAAAAAAAGACTGAAAAAAGGAGGAAAACTATAGATCATCCATCCTATGGAATAGTACACACCTCTAAAAGAACGTGTTAGAGTCATGCCAGCAGGCCAGGAAAATTTTCCATGATGTACTCTTGAATGAAAAGATGCAGAGAACACACTTAAAAAATAACTAACACTAGCAAACTCCCTGTTCATGCTTCCGTGCACACCCGCAGGTTTCCTCTGATTATATGCTCTTGGAGCAAGGTGTGAAAGCCTACATCACCGGTTGTTATATAGAGTATGCAAGGGTGCTGGAGGAGGGGGGGCACAAGTAGGAGATGGGGGTGGAGAGGTGGCTGATAACAAGAATTATTTTTTAAAAGGTCCTCAATGAAAACAGCATATTATTCCAATGTATCGGATTTTAAAATTAAGCATGTAGTATGTATATAATCAGATTAAAGCCACTTTCATGAATAAAGAAGAGATGGCTGAGAAGCAAATGTAGCTGGAAGCTTTTCAGGTCATGTATAGCTTTGCTGGTCAATTCCTAGCTTCTCCTTATGCTTGCTCTATAATTTGGGAGAAATCACTGAATTACTCCAAGCCTCCATTTTCCACTGCTATGCAAAGTGAGGTAATGATCAAGTGGGCATTAAATGAAATCATGTATTTAAAACACTTAGAAGAGAGAATGACCTCAGGAGACCCTCAACACCTTGTGATTCTGAAACCCCTCACCACACTCTGGCCCTGGGGTTTAGGGAGGTGGCCTCCTTGCTCACAGGGCTGTCTGGGTTCAGGCTGAAGCAGCTACTAAGTGGCTGTCAGACATGTAAACACAAAACTGCAGGCTCAGGGCCCACAGATCAGAGAAAGGAAAGCAGGGAGCGAGCAAGAAAGGTAGGGAAGTGGGGCAGGGATGGAAGAGTGACTAACTTCTTAGGTATCTTCTTGGTGATGAGAATAGAAAACCATGAATCCCTTTGTTCAGTACAGCGATAGACTGGAAAGCCTCTCAGTGTTCAACCCTGGGTCCTGATGGTCTACCGGCGTCTTTCCTTCACTCACTGGCCCACCAAGGGCCCCCTCTGCCTACAGCAACAGGAACTCACAAGCTCTGCTCACCACCACTGCATGCTGTCCTGGTGGGTGCCGGATCAAAGCAATCCGAGCAATCACGAAGGAAACAGACGGTACGTTTCATGGATATCTGGTCCCCTTGTGACGATCTGACTGACATTTTTTAATTAAACTGGCCCACTGGAGTTTAATTAAGGTGCTGTCTTCTTGAGATGAAACTAAAGAAAAAATAGATCCCTTTTACGGAACAAACATGTAGGATAAGAAACCTTCTTTCAGTCCTCTAATCTTTAGAAGAAAAGGAAAAACCAAAAACCTCCATTGTTTCTCTTATTCCTTAACCTTTTCACTTGTCAATTAGCAAAGTTGTTTCAGAAGTGATTTAAAATGAACCAAAGATCAACCCCATAACATTCCATGTATCTTAGAAACTATGGAGACGAATATGTATTTGGGGGGATCAGAAAGTCCTGCATTTGAATGCAATTTCATAGAAACCAGCTTAGAAAATATGTATTCACTGACCCTATAATGACACAAGCTCCGTAAAACACTTTGAATACCACGAGGAAGCTCACAATCTAAAAAAAAGTACATAAAACGACTTCTGATTTTGGAAAGAGCACTGGCCTTGGAGTCAGGAGAGCTGACTTTGGCTCGAGCCTTACTGTTTCCTGGCTCTGTGACCTTGAGTAAGTTACCTAACGTCTCTGAACATCAGCTGCCTAGTTTGTAAGGAGGGTGGTGGTGAAGATGAAATGGGCTGAGGAAGTGGAAGGCTGTGTAAACTGTGTGGTGCTGTACAAATGCAGGGAGTTATCATTATTGTTTGGGAAATAGAGATTAAGGGTATTTAAAAACAATTTTCTTTGGGAAAGGCAGATCTTTCTTACAGAACTTCCTTGATTTACGATGGGATTATGTTCTGATAAACCTATCATAAACTGAAAATATCATAAGTCAAGAATGCACTTTTTACATCTAACCCACCAGTCATCACAGCTTAGCTGAGCCCACCTTAAACGTGCTCAGAACACTTACATTAGCCTACAGTTGGGCAAAATCCTCTAACATAAAGCCAATTCTATAATAAAATGTTAAATATCTCATGTAATTCACTGAATACTGTACTGAAAGTGAAAAACAGAATGGTTGTCCGGGTACAGAATGGCTATAAGTGTATCTGTTGTTTACCCCCGTGATTGTGGGGCTGGCTGGAGCCTGCAGCTCGCTACTGCTGTCCAGCATCAGGAGGGAGGATCCTATCACATATCGCTAGCCCAGGAAAACGTCAAAATTCAAAATTCAAGTAGAGTTTCTACGGAATGTGTTATCACTTTCGCACCATTGTCAAGTCAAAAAATCATAGGTTGAACCATCGTAAAACACAGACTGTCTGTACATAGGAACAGATGAAAACACCTACGGCTTTAGAGTCAGACAGACGTACACTCGCGTCTTGAGTGAGCCACTCACTTACTAGCTGTATTTTAGTGAGATAAATGGAATAAAAGTATACGGCCAGCCTGTGTTTGATTCAATGCGGTGTATCCATTCATTTGCTCATTCAAACATCATTTTTGGCACACCACTGCATCTGGAGAGTTTCTGCTCTCTTTGAAATGGGGGAAATAATACCCATATTCACTGCCTTGAGGATCAAAGACTTAAATGAACTTACAGTGGCAGGTACAGTTCCTGATTTACAGTAGGAGCTCAATAAATGGCAGGTTTCATTTGATTATTACATGATTAAGAACAAAAAAACAAAGACTCCTAGTACAGCCAATTTGGTTTTTTCCTCAATCTGAGAAATTATCCAGATTTGAAATAACATCCTTGAATTTTTACACTTTTGTAACTTAGGATCATCTGTGTGACAGACACTGTTGAACCCCTTCTTATTCCTTTTTACTATTTCTGCATGGACCCCACCTTCTGAATTTTAATCTGGTGTTTCCGATGGCCAGGCCTGCAGCTCTTCAGAGGACAACTCTGAGGCTGCCGGGAACACTTTACTGCAGGTGTAAAAAGTGTGAAGGGGCTTCCCTGGTGGCGCAGTGGTTGGGAGTCCGCCTGCTGATGCGGGGGACACGGGTTCGTGCCCCGGTCCGGTAGGATCCTACGTGCCGCGGAGCGGCTGGGCCCGTGAGCCATGGCCGCTGAGCCTGTGCATCCGGAGCCTGTGCTCCGCGGCGGGTGAGGCCACGGCAGTGAGAGGCCCGCGTACCACAAAAAAAAAAAAAAAAAAAAAAAAGTGGGAAGGGCCTGTGGGTCTGTGACCTTCTTACGCACCCTGTGACTGTCAACCAGTGATTATGGGGTGATGGATTATGAACCTTCAACACATATAATTCATATTCCAGAGATCTTCTGTAGGACTAGGCTGAAGCCCACCCTCTGGGAGATTCTGTCTGAGATCAGCCTCTTTCCTCGGTTTCCTCCCCTCCCTGTCTGGTTTTCCCTTTCCCTTAAGGTTTCCCCTGGGAGTTCCTGCACAGGAGTTCTGCTTCTAAGGACACTGATCTAAGAAAATATGCTGTTACAAAGTCTCTTGTAATTTATTTTACTTAATTTTGGAGGCTAAATTCTCATACCTCTTGTTTCTTTTAAATAATGTATGTAATAGTTCACCATTTCTTTTGGCTGACTAGGTTTCTTAATGACGTAACTCTGAGCCTTCACTGCTTTCCTTAAATTACTTGTTCTTCACGAATTATTTTCTGTTCACTTGAGCTCTTTTAATGTATATATAACCAATGAACCAATTTTCATGATAATTCCCATGAATCAGGTCTTCACACAATACATACATTGATCATAAGAGTAAATGACACAAAGGACCTGAATTCATGAAAAGAATAATTATCATGAAGATTCCAACATCAAAGTGACTGCTTCTGTCCCATTCGTTCATTCTTCTAAACTGAAAAGGACCACAGGAAACAGCTGACCAAGTAGAAATCTTTAGGTAAAGATTATGCTAATATACTTGCCAACAGAGTCAGGGAAAGTCAGTTTAGAAAGACCAATGAGAGCAAAGTCTTTTTGCACTAAAAGATGTAAAACTAATAATCAAGGTTCATGGCCAGGGCAAAGTGATTTGCCAATGCTAAGACAGAATTCCAAAGGTATCTTCCATTTCAAAACACAGAAAATTAAGCAAGAATGTACTGCTTTAATCACACTTGGATTCTAACTTTTGAAGAAGCATGGCTAATTTGAAATGTATCTGAATATTTAACCAAAGTATGGAGTGAGAACATTTAAATGATCCTCTTTCATTATCATCATTATCTCTTCACCCTCTCATTCACCACCACAACGCAGAAGTTATGCTTGCCACTCATGCAGACAAGAGGGTCATAAGTCTTGGGTTGAGCATGCAGTACCTGCTGTGGTACATATTCTTCTGCTAATGAGCATGTATAACTCTTCATCCTCAAGGAACTGTCTCTGCACATAAAAGGATACATAATTTTTATAATGCTGAAAAGAAGTAAATACAGCTCATTGAGTTTTCTATGGAAGGATTTGGAGAGTATAATTATCATTCATTGCCAGTATCTCCAGGCAATAGGTTGGTTCCTTTCTAAACTAGGGCCATGTTTAAGTTTTTCTATCATACAAGCAAGTTACCAAGCATGTTGTTCCTAAGTAGAATGTGAAAACAAATTTTAGATCCTCTTGCTGCTTTTGGTGGCCAGCACGTGAAGCTCTTTTCTGGAGGGCAAGTCGTAGGCTGTTGGAGCCACTAGGTCCCATGCAGTGAGCGGAAAGTGCCTAGATCTTAAAAAGATCCTTCCCGACACTCTGTTAGCCCCTTGCCTCTGTTGAGAAAAAGTCTAAGACATAATTCACATCAACAATATAGATGTGTAAAAGACAGTTTTCTTCCGGCTGTATTCAAATTTTAAGTTATTTGTTGAGTAGGAGAAAAGCATTATATTCTCTCATAATATATAGGAAGTGCTCTGCAAAGAAACTGACACATACCAAATGTTCAGTAAATGTTAGATGCTATTATTGCAATTATTACTATCATAAAGAAAAAGTCCAGAAAATTATAACACACTTCTAGAAAAATCGGGAAAAACAAGTGAAATTCAATTTCAAAATGTTTAGGGAATTTCTGCTATTTCCCAAGTTCTTCAAAATACAATAGTAGCAAAGGTCTGTTAAGAGAGAAAATTTCACAATAGGAATTCTAGCTCAACAGCAATCAGACTGAGGAAAGAAACCCGCACAACTTAGTCAAAGAGAAGCTGAAAGATAATAACTAATTTAAAGATGTATGCTCAGATGGCTTTATGTTATTTGGTACATCAAAGCAAAGGGAAAACTTCCTGTGCTAAGTACTTCATTACTTGACCAGAACACACACACACACACACACACACACACACACAAACACACACACACACACACACATACACAGAGGCAGTCCTCACTTTGCACTGTAGTTCAGAACTGTAAAGATAACTATATAACCCAAACTGTACAAAACAGTCTTAATAATCAATGGGAAAAACATTCTGAACAGACAAAGCAAGCCTCAGAACCAGACTCCAATATTACACTGATTGTGGAATTAATTGTAAGACAGGGAATTAAAAATTACTGTGTTGAATACATTAATGACTCTAATAGAAAAATATACAGCACTTAAGAAGAGATGCATAATGTAGACAGAGAGATGAAAACTTTAAGGAAGAATCAAAAGGAAGTACTAGAAATTAAAAAATAGTGTAACAAAAACAAAGAATGTTTTTGATGGGCTCATCTATAGACTGGATGCAGCCAAGGAAAGAATCAGTGAGCTTAAAGATAGTTCAATGGAGGGCTTCCCTGGTGGCGCAGTGGTTGAGGGTCTGCCTGCCGATGCAGGGGACGCAGGTTCGTGCCCCGGTCCGGGAAGATCCCACATGCCGCGGAGCGGCTGGGCCCGTGAGCCATGGTCGCTGGGCCTGCGTGTCCGGAGCCTGTGCTCCGCAACGGGAGAGGCCACAGCAGTGAGAGGCTCGCGTAACGCAAAAAAAAAAAAAAAAAGAAAAGATAGTTCAATGGAACTCACGAGACTGAGATGCAAACAAAAAGAACGAAAAAAAACAAACAGAATAAAGCATCCAAGATCTGTGGGACAATATCAAAATATGTAACAAATGCATAATTGAAATAACAGAGGAAAAGAGAGAACAAAACAGAAAAAATATTTGATGTAATAGTGACTAAGAATTTTCTAAATTAATGACAAACACCAAGCCACATATGCAGGAAGCTCAAAAAGCATCAAGCAGTGATCAAAATTCCATACCTAGGCATATCATATTCAAACTGCAGAAAACCAAAGTCTTGAAAGAAATCAGGGGAGAAAAAACTCTTACCTAAAGGTGAACAAGGATAAGAATTACAGCAGAATTCTCTTCATGCAAGCAGGAAGAGAGTGGATTGAAATATTTAGTGTTGAAGAGAAACCTTCATGCACCAAATTTGGTGAATTCTACATGCACCAAAATTATCCCTCAAAAGTAAAGGAGATAAAATGATTTTCTCAGACAAACAAAAACTGAGGGAATTCATCACCAGCCAACCTGCCCTGCAAGAAATGTTAAAACAGTTTCTCCAGGGAATAGAGACACAGACGTAGAGAATGGACGTGGGGACACAGCGGGGGAAGGGGAGGGTGGGATGGCTTGGGAGATTAGGATTGGCATATATACACTACCATGTGTAAGGCAGATAGCTAGTGGGAAGCTGCTGTATAGCACGGGGAGCTCAGCGTGACGCTCTGTGATGACCTAGATGGGTGGGATGAGGGTGGTGGTGGGAGGGAGGTCTAAGAGGGAGGAGATATAGGGGATACATAGAGCTGATTCACTTAGGTGTATAGCAGGAACTAACACAACATTGTAAAGCAATTATACTCCAGTTAAAAAAAAAAAAAGAATTTCTTCAGGGAAAAGGAAAAAGTTATAGGTCAACAACGTGGTGCTACATAAAGAAAGGAGAAGAGCTTAATGGTGAAGGACTGGCATGTTCTCCACAGGACAGAGAAGAAGGCAAGGATATCCCCCTCACCACTTCCATGTAATATCATGGTGGAAACCCTGGCCTGTGTGATAAGACCATGGAAGAAAATAACAGGTATGTAGACTGGGACAGTCAGAGAGGAAGGAAGAAATAAAACTCTTTATTTGTAGATGACATGATTTTTTATGCACAAATCCCAGAGAATCAAACAAAAAAATCCTGAACAAATAATCACTCATAGCAAGGTTACATATTACAAGATTAATATGCAAAGGGCAAATGCTTTCCAATATACCAGCAATGAAAACTGGAGATTGAAACAAAAACACAATACAATTTACAATAGCACCGAAATTGAAATATTTAGGTATAAATCTAACAAAATATGCACAGGATCTACATGCAGAAAACTACAAAACTCTGATAAAAGAAATTAAAGATTTAAATAAATGGAGATATAGTCTATGATAATAGATTAGAAGACTCAATACTGTTATAAGACATCAATTCTTTTTCAACTCATCTATATATTCAACACAATCCCAATTAAAATTCCAGCAATCTATTTTGTATTGATAGATATCAACAAAGAGATGAATTAATATAAACTTTCTAACCTTCTAAAACTGATTTACTGATCAGATATTACCATTATTCCCACAGAAGATCTATGATGATGAAAACTAGAAAACTATGTGTTTGGCTAAATTGAATTGTAATTCTAAAAAATACCTTATGATGAGAAATTACGTTTTGTACTACTTCAATTTATTTATTTTTTTAAACGTCTTTTTCAGAGTATAATTGCTTTTAATTGGTGTGTTAGTTTCTGCTTTATAACAAAGCAAATCACCTATATGAATCTATATATCCCCATATCTCCTCCCTCTTGTGTCTCCCTCCCACCCTCCCTATTTCACCCCTCTAGGTGGACACAAAGCACAGAGCTGATTGCCCTGTTCTATGCGGCTGCTTCCCACTAGCTATCTATTTTACATTTGGTGGTGTATATATGTCCATGCCACTCACTCACTTCATTCCAGCTTACCCTTTCCCCTCCCCTTTTCCTCAAGTCCATTCTCTACGTCTGGGTCTTTATTCCTGTCCTGCCCCTAGGTTCTTCAGAACCATTTTTTTTTGTTTGTTTAGATACCATATATATGTGTTAGCATACGGCATTTGTTTTTCCCTTTCTGACTTACTTCACTCTGTATGACAGATTCTAGGTCCATCCACCTCATTACAAATAACTCAATTTTGTTTCTTTTTATAGCTGAGTAATATTCCATTGTATACATGTGCCACAACTTTGCTATCCATTCATCTGTCGATGGACACCCAAGTTGCTTCCATGTCCTGGCTATTGTAAACAGAGCTGAATGAACACTGTGGTATATGACTCTTTTTGAATTATGGTTTTCTCAGGGTATATGCCCAGTAGTGGGATGCCTGGGTCATATGGCAGTTCCATTTTTAGCTTTTTAATGAAACTCCATACTGTTCTCCATAGTGGCTGTATCAATTTACCTTCCCACCAACAGTGCAAGAGGGTTCCCTTTTCTCCACACCCTCTCCAGCATTTATTGTTTGTAGATTTTTGGATGATGGCCATTCTGACCGGTGTGAGGTGATACCTCATCGTAGTTTTGACTTGCATTTCTCTAATGATTAGTGATGTTGAGCATCCTTTCATGTGTTTGTTGGCAACCTGTATATCTTCTTTGGAGAAATGTCTATTTAGGTCTTCAGCCCATTTTTGGATTGGGTTGTTTGTTCTTTTGATATTCAGCTGCATGAACTGTTTGTAAATTTTGGAGATTAATCCTTTGTCAGTTGCTTCATTTGCAAATATTTTCTCCCATTCTGAGGGTTGTCATTTCGTCTTGTTTATGGCTTCCTTTGCTGTGCAAAAGCTTTTAAGTTTCATTAGGTCCCATTTGTTTATTTTTGTTTTTATTTCCATTTCTCCAGGAGGTGGGTCAAAAAGGATCTTGCTGTGATTTATGTCATAGTGTTCTGCCTATATTTCCTCTAAGAGTTTGATAGTGTCTGGCCTTACATTTAGGTCTTTAATCCATTTTGAGTTTATTTTTGTGTATGGTGTTAGGGAGTGTTCTAATTTCATTCTTTTACATGTAGCTATCCAGTTTTCCCAGCACCACTTATTGAAGAGGCTGTCTTTTCTCCATTGTATATTCTTGCCTCCTTTATCAAAGATAAGGTGACCATACGTGCGTGGGTTTATCTCTGGGCTTTCAATCCTGTTCCATTGATCTCTATTTCTGCTTTTGTGCCAGTATCATACTGTCTTGATTACTGTAGCTTTGCAGTATAATCTGAAGTCCAGGAGCCTGATTCCTCCAGCTCTGTTTTTCTTTCTCAAGATTGCGTTGGCTATTCGGGATCTTTTGCGTTTCCATACAAATTGTGAATTTTTTTGTTCTAGTTTTGTGAAAAATGCCATTGGTAGTTTGATACGGATTGCACTGAATCTGTAGATTGCTTTGGGTAATGGAGTCATTTCCATAATTTTGATGCTTCCAATCCAAGAACATGGTACATCTCTCCATCTGCTTCTACCGTCTTTAATTTCTTTCATCAGTGTCTTATAGTTTTCTGCATACAGGTCTTTTGTCTTCTTAGGTAGGTTTATTCCTAGGCATTTTATTCTTTTTGTTGCAATGGTAAATCGGAGTGTTTCCTTAATTTTGCTTTCACATTTTTCATCAGGAGTGTAAAGGAATGCAAGAGATTTCTGTGCATTAATTTTATATCCTGCTACTTTACCAAATTCATTGATTAGCTCTAGTAGTTTTCTGGCAGCATCTTTAGGATTCCCTATGTATAGTATTATGTCATCTACAAACAGTGACAGCTTTACTTCTTTTCCTTTTGGATTCCTTTATTTCTTTTTCCTCTCTGACTGCTGTGGCTAAAACTTCCAAAACTATGTTGAATAACTGTGGTGAGAGTGGGCAAGCTTGTCTTGTTCCTGATCTTAGTGGAAATGCTTTCAGTTTTTCACCATTGAGAATTATGTTGGCTGTGGGTTTGTCATATATGGCATTTATTATGTTGAGGTAAGTTCCCTCTATGCCTACTTTCTCGAGGGTTTTTTTATCATAAATGGGTGTTGAGTTTTATCAAAAGCTTTTTCTGCATCTATTGAGATGATCATACAGTTTTTCTCCTTCACTTTGTTAATATGGTTTATGACATTGCTTTATTTGCATATATTGAAGAATCCTTGCATTCCTGGGATAAATCTCACTTGATCATGGTGTATGATCCTTTTAATGAGCTGACGGATTCTGTTTGTTGGTATTTCGTTGAGGATTTCTGCATCTATGTTCATCAGAGATAGTGGCCTGTAGTTTTCTTTTTTTGTGACATCTTTGTCTGGTTTTGGTATCAAGGTGATGGTAGCCTCATAGAATGAGTTTGGGAGTGTTCCTCCCTCTGCTATATTTTGGAAGAGTTTGAGGATAGGTGTTAGCTCTTCTCTAAAGGTTTGACAGAACTTGCCTGTGAAGTCATCTGGGCCTGGGCTTTTGCTTGGTGCTAGATTTTTAATCACAGTTTCAATTTCAGTGCTTGTGATTGGTCTGTTTATATTTTCTATTTCTTCCTGGTTCAGTCTCAGAAGGTTGTGCTCTTCAAAGAATTTGTCCATTTCTTCCATGTTGTCCATTTTATTGGCATATAGTTGCTTGCAGTAATCTCTCACGTTCCTTGTATTTCTGCAGTGTCAGTTGTTACTTCTCCTTTTTCATTTCTAATTCTGTTGATCTGAGTCTTCTCCCTTCTTTTCTTGAGGAGTCTGGCTAATGGTTTATCAATTTCGTTTATCTTCTCAAAGAACCAGCTTTTAGTTTTACTGATCTTGGGTATTGTTTCCTTCATTTCTTTTTCATTTATTTCTTATCTGACCTTTATGATTTCTTTCCTTCTGCTAACTTTGGGGGTCTTTTGTTCATCTTCCTCTAACTGTTTTAAGTGTAAGGTTAGGTTGTTTATTAGAGATGTTTCTTGTTTCTTGAGGTAGGATTGTATTGCTATAAACTTCCCTCTTAGCACTTCTTTTGTGGCATCACATAGGTTTTGGGTTGTCGTGTTTTCATTGTCATTTGTTTCTAGGTATTTTTTGATTTCTTCAGTGATCTCTTGGTTATTTAGAAGTGCATTGTTTAGCCTCCATGTGTTTGTATTTTTTACAGGATTTTTCCTGTAATTGATACCTAATCTCATAGCGTTGTGGTCAGAAAAGATACTTGATATGATTTCAATTTTCTTGAATTTAACAAGGCTTTATTTGTGACCCAGGATATGATCTCTCCTGGAGAATATTCCATGAGCACTTGAGAAGACAGAGTATTCTGTTGTTTTTGGATGGAATGTCCTATAAATATAGATTAAGTCCATCTTGCTTAATGTATCATTTAAAGGTTGTGTTTCCGTATTTAGTTTCATTTTGGATGACCTATCCATTGGTGAAAGTGGTGTGTTAAAGTCCCCCACTATGATTGTGTTACTGTCGATTTCCTCTTTTATGGCTATTAGCATTTGCCTTATATATTGAGGTGCTCCTATGTTATTTATTGGGTGCATAAATATTTACAATTGTTATATCTTCTTGGATTAATCCTTTGATCATTATGTAGTGTCCTTCTTTGTCTCTTGTAATAGTCTTTATGTTAAAGTCTATTTTGTCTGATAGGAGAATTGCTACTCCAGGGCTCTTTTGATTTCCATTTGCATGGAATATCTTTTTTCCATCCCCTCATTTTCAGTCTCTAGGTGTCCCTGGGTCTGAAGTGGGTGTCTTGTAGACAGCATATATACGGGTCTTGTTTTTGTACCCATACAGCCAATCTATGTCTTTTGATTGGACCATTTAATCCGTTTACATTTAAGGTAGTTATTGATCTGTATGTTCCTATTCCCATTTTCTTAATTGTTTTGGGTTTGTTATTGTAAGTCTTTTCCTTCTCTTGTGTTTCCTGCCTAGAGAAGTTCCTTTAGCATTTGTTGTAAAGCTCATTGGGTGGTGCTGAATTCTCTTAGCTTTTGCTTTTCTGTAAAGGTTTTAATTTCTCTGTCGAATCTGAATGAGATCCTTGCTGGGTAGAGTAATCTTGGTTATAGGTTTTTCCCTTTCATCACTTTAAGTATGTCCTGTCACTCCCTTCTGACTTGCAGAGTTCCTGCTGAAAGATCTGCTGTTAATCTTATGGGGATTCCCTTGTATGTTATTTGTTGTTTTTCCGTGCTGCTTTTAATATTTTTTCTTTGTATTTAATTTTTGATCGTTTGATTAACATGTGTCTTGGCATGTTTCTCCTTGGATTTATCCTGTATGGGACTCTGTGCACTTGCTGGACTTGATTGACTCTTTCCTTTCCCATATTAGGGAAGTTTTCAACTATAATCTCTTCAAATATTTTCTCAGTCTGTTTCTTTTTCTCTTCTTCTTCTGGGACCTCTATAATTCGAATGTTGGTGCATTTAATGTTGTCCCAGAGGTCTCTGAGAGTGTCCTCAATTCTTTTCATTATTTTTTCTTTATTCTGCTCTGCGGTAGTTATTTCCACTATTTTATCTTCCAGATGACATCCATTCCTCTGCCTCAGTTATTCTGCTATTGATTCCTTCTAGAGAATTTTAAATTTCATTTATTGTATTGGTCATCATTGTTTGTTTGCTCTTTAGTTCTTCTAGGTCCTTTTTAAACGATTCTTGTATTTTCTCCATTCTATTTCCAAGTTTTTGGATCACCTTTGCTATCAGTACTCTGAATTCTTTTTCAGATAGACTGCCTATTTCCTCCTCATTTGTTTGGTCTGGTAGGTTTTTGCCTTGCACCTTAATCTGCTGTGTGTTTCTTTGCCTTCTCATTTTGCTTAACTTACTGTATTTGTGGTCTCCTTTTCACAGGCTGCAGGTTCGTAGTTCCCATTGTTTTTGGTGTCTTCCCCCAGTGGCTAAGCTTGATTGAGTGGGTTGTTTAGGCTTCCTGGTGGAGGGTACTGGTGCCTGTGCTCTGGTGGATGAGGATGAATCTTGTCCTTCTGGTGGGCAGGACCGCATCCGGTGCTGTGTTTAGGGGTGTCTGTGACCTTATTATGATTTTAGGCAGCCTCTCTGCTAATGGGTGGGGTTGTGTTCCTGTCTTGCTAGTTGTTTGGCATAGAATTTCCATCACTGTAGCTTTCTGGTCACTGAGTGGGGCTGGGTCTTGGCATTGAGGTGGAGATCTCTGGGAGACGCTTCACCATATGATATTACATGGAGCTGGGGGGTCTCTGGTGGACCACTGTCCTGAACTTGGCTCTCCCACCTCAGATGCGCAGGCCTGACACCTGGCCGGAGCACCAAGACCCTGTCCGCCACACGGCTAAATCTCCCAAGTCCATCCAATTCATTCCTGTTTCATGCTGAGCACGCAGCATGACTCCTGTAATGGACTTTTCAGCCCACTGATTGAATCCAGCAAGTGTTTGAGAGTTGATCTGTGTACACCAAAATGTTGACAGTGGTCATACGAAAATTCTGGAGTGAGGAGAATCTTCTCAGTCTAAAATTATAATGGGAAACCCACCAAATAAGAAGATGAATGGATTCGACCTCAAGTAGCTGTAATATTTCTCTTAGCTCCCTTTGTGCTGAGGATGCATTGGCAGAGGCGCAAGGGAACCTTCTGAGGTGATGGTCCTTTTCCGCATGTTGATAGGGTTTTAAGATCTGTCCATTTCACAGTAAGTAAATTATATTTCAATTTCAAAAAACTCAGCCATGAAACTTTCTGATCCTTTTCGGTCTCTTTCTCAATCCAGTCTTAAGAAAGCACATAAAATAATACTTAAAAATTCCCTCTGAGAGTGTGGACAGGTTTCCCCTGCTCACTTGGACCTCCAGGAACCTGATGAGCTTCCAGGCCTGATCCTCTGCCCACTAAGGCCCCCTCCAGCCACGCGGGTCCTCCAAACTCCGGAACTCCACACTCCAGAAGCCCTCCTTTCCACATGCTGCCTCTCCCCTTCTGCCGTACTACGTCAATTTAAATCTAATTTCCAAAAGCTTAGTTCACATTAAGACCCTGGATAAACATTACACTGAGTTAATTAACAGGTAATCATTGAATAATTGGGTATTTCTTTTTTATTTTTAAACAAAGACAATTTTTTTAAAGACTTTATTGAATGGCATCTGTTTTACGATTTGGTTTTTGGCCACGAGACATGTGGGATCTCAGCTCCCCAATCAGGGATGGAATCACACCCCTGCATTGGAAGGTGAAGTCTTATCCACTGGACTGCCAGGGAAGTCCCGAATACTTGGATATTTCTAAGTACAATAGAACACTGAGCCATTGGTCTCAAGCATGATGTTAACCCATGTCTTTTTATTTTTGCTTCCTATTCTTATATTTGTGGAGTGCTTTAACCTCTGGGTTATATTAATGAATGTGTTCACAGTTGCCACTTTAAGAAGGTGTAAAATAGATATTTCTGGCTGCAGGGGGTCATACCATGTGTCCTCGTGAACTTTGCTAGCCTGCTAAAATGCTAGCATGTGACTGATATTTCTTTATTACTTACCTCTCAGTTCTTTCTGAGAAACAGAAGTTACTTTAGTTAAAAGTCATAATTAATATAGGTGATTAACACTATATTAGAAGTACTAGCAAAGAAACAGGTTGTCTATGCAACGTAATGAGATATGTTTTGTTTATAAAGGAAAAAGAGTGGTTTTGCTCTCAAGTAAAGTATCCAGCTTTCCTAGAACGTAAAAGATTATGAAGATTATGTAAAAAATTATGAAGAAATAATTTGAAGGCATACAGAAAACTGTAGAAATTTTGTAAAATTCATTTGCCTTGGTTTAAGACTACTGCAAATAATAAGACTGAAGGAAGCACTGAAATATGTTAAAATTTTGGCAAAACCACAATTTTGATGGGTTTATTCATAAAAAAAGAACTCATGAATACTGGAAAATATTATATTAGAATTTTTTTGTTAAAATGCCAAGATAGTCTTAGAGAATTCAGTCTACTCTTTATCAAAGGTAGCAAAGGGTTCTTTTCCTTTCTAACCTTCTATATACCATCAGAATGACTTTCTATGCTTTTTGCTTACTTTATCATATCCTTGATTATTAAAAAAAAAGGTTTCTCTTTTTTAAAAATGCTAGGATTCATTATAATTTTCTTCTCTTCTCGTATGTTCCGTTAAAAATATTGTATTGCCACCTTGATGAATAAGCAGCCACGCTAACACCATTCTTTGTTCCCAGACACCTCTCAATCAAGTGACCAAATTCCCACTAACAATGCTGGATTCTGCTTTTCCAATATTAGACCCTAGATTAACCCCCAAAGAACTTTTTTCAAGTTATTTTTTTACACCTAAACTATCTCTGAGGCTTCTCAGATGGCTCTTGGGCAATCACAAAGATTTGTTCTTTCACCTTATAAAAAGAAGGATGCTGGAAATAACTAGGCTTGCTTAGTAGGTTCTATCTTTATTATTTGGTTCAAAAACAATTGGTTGAACACACAAGGGAATCCCTATAAGGTTAACAGCTGATCTTTCAGCAGAAACTCTGCAAGCCAGAAGGGAGTGGCAGGACATATTTAAAGTGATGAAGGAGAAAAACCTACAACCAAGATTACTCTACCCAGCAAGGCTCTCATTCAGATTTGATAGAGAAATTAAAACCTTTACAGACAAGCAAAAGCTGAGAGAGTTCAGCACCACCAAACCAGCTTTACAACAAACGCTAAAGGAACTTCTCTAGGCAGGAAACACAAGACAAGGAAAAGACCTATAATAACAAACCCAAAGCAATTAAGATAATGGGAATAGGAACATACATATTGATAATTACCTTAAATGTAAATGGGTTAAATGTCCCCACCAAAAGACACAGACTGGCTGAATGGATACAAAAACAAAACCCGTATACATGTTGTCTACAAGAGACCCACTTCAGACCTAGGGACACCTACAGACGGAAAGTGAGGGGAAGGAAAAAGATATTCCATGAAAATGGAAATCAAAAGAAAGCTGGAGTAGCAATTCTCATATCAGACAAAATAGACTTTAAAATAAAGACTATTATAAGAGACAAAGAAGGACACTACATAATGATCAAGGGATCGAACCAATAAGAAGATATAACAACTGTAAATATTTATGCACCCAACATAGGAGTACCTCAATACGTAAGGCAAATACTAACATCCATAAAAGGAGAAATCGACAGTAACACACTCATAGTAGGGGACTTTAACACCCCACTTTCACCAATGAACAGATCATCCAAAATGAAAATAAATAAGGAAACACAAGCTTTAAATGATACATTAAACAAGATGGACTTAATTGATATTTATAGGACATTCCACCAAAAAACAACAGAATACACATTTTTCTCAAGTGCTCATGGAACATTCTCCAGGATAGATCATATCTTGGGTCACAAATCAAGCCTTGGTAAATTTAAGAAAACTGAAATCGTATCAAGTATCTTTTCTGAACACAATGCTATGAGACTAGATATCAATTACAGGGAAAGATCTGTAAAAAATACAAACACATGGAGGCTAAACAATACCCTACTTAATAACCAAGAGATCACTGAAGAAATCAAAGAGGAAATCAAAAAATACCTAGAAACAAATGACAATGAAAACACAATGACCCAAAACCTATGGGATGCAGCAGAAGCAGTTTTAAGAGGGAAGGTTATAGCAATACAATCCTACCTTAAGAAACAAGAAACATCTCAAATAAACAACCTAACCTTGCACCTAAAACAATTAGAGAAAGAAAAACAAAAAAACCCCAAAGTTAGCAGAAGGAAAGAAATCATAAAGATCAGATCAGAAATAAATGAAAAAGAAATGAAGGAAGCGACAGCAAAGACCAATAAATCTAAAAGCTGGTTGTTGAGAAGATAAACGAAATTGATAAACCATTAGCCAGACTCATCAAGAAAAAAAGGGAGAAGACTCAAATCAATAGAACCAGAAATGAAAAAGGAGAAATAACAACTGACACTGCAGAAATACAAAGGATCTTGAGAGATTACTACAAGCAACTATATGCCAATAAAATGGACAACCTGGAAGAACTGGACAAATTCTTAGAAATGCACAACGTGCCGAGACTGAACCAGGAAGAAATAGAAAATATGAACAAACCAATCACAAGCACTGAAATTGAAACTGTGATTAAAAATCTTCCAACAAACAAAAGCCCAGGACCAGAGGGCTTCACAGGCGAATTCTATCAAACATTTAGAGAAGAGCTAACACCTATCCATCTCAAACTCTTCCAAAATATAGCAGAGGGAGGAACACTCCCAAACTCATTCTATGAGGCCACCATCACCCTGATACCAAAACTGGACAAAGATGTCACAAAGAAAGAAAACTACAGGCCAATATCACTGATGAACATAGATACAAAAATCCTCAACAAAATACTAGCAAACAAAATCCCACAGCACATTAAAAGGATCATACACCATGATTAAGTGGGGTTTATTCCAGGAATGCAAGGATTCTTCAATATACGCAAATCAATCAACGTAATACACCATATTAACAAACTGAGGGGGAGAAACCATATGATCAACTCAATAGATGCAGAGAAAGCTTTCGACAAAATTCAACACCCATTTATGATAAAAACCCTGCAGAAAGTAGTCATAGAGGGAACTTTCCTCAACGTAATAAAGGCCGTACATGACAAACCCACAGCCAACATCATCCTCAATGGTGAAAAACTGAAACCATTTCCACTAAGATCAGGAACAAGACAAGGTTGCCCACTCTCACCTATATTATTTAACATAGTTTTGGAAGTTTTAGCTACAAAAATCAGAGAAGAAAAAGAAATAAAAGGAATCCAAATTGGAAAAGAAGTAAAGCTGTCACTGTTTGCAGATGACATGATACTATACATAGAGAATCCTAAAGATGCTACCAGAAAACTACTAGAGCTAATCAATGAATCTGGTAAAGTAGCAGGATATAAAATTATTGCACAGAAATCTCTTGCATTCCTATACACTAATGATGAAAAATCTGAAACTGAAATTAAGCAAACACTGCCACTTACCATTGCAACAAAAAGAATAAAATATCTAGGAATAAACCTACCTAAGGAGACAAAAGACCTGTATACAGAAAACTATAAGACACTGATGAAAGAAATTAAAGGTGATACCAATAGATGGAGAGATATACCATGTTCTTGGATTGGAAGAATCAACATTGTGAAAATGACTATACTACCCAAAGCTATCTACAGATTCAATGCAATCCCTATCAAGCTACCACTGGCATTTTTCAGAGAACTAGAACAAAAAATTTCACAATTTGTATGAAAACACAAAAGACCCCAAATAGCCAAAGCAATCTTGAGATTAAAAAATGGAGCTGGAGGAATCAGGCTCCTTGACTTCATATTATGCTACAAAGCTACAGTAATTAAGACAGTATGGTACTGGCACAAAAACAGAAATATAGATCAGTGGAACAGGATAGAAAGCCCAGAGATAAACCCACGCACATATGGTCACCTTATCTTTGATAAAGGAGGCAAGAATATACAATGGAGAAAAGACAGCCTCTTCAATAAGTGGTGCTGGGAAAACTAGACAGCTACATGTAAAAGTATGAAATTAGAACACTCCCTAACACCATACACTAAAATAAACTCCAAATGGATTAAAGACCTAAATGTAAGGCCAGACACTATCAAATTCTTAGAGGAAAACATAGGCAGAACACTCTATGACATAAATCACAGCAAGATCCTTTTTGACCCACCTCCTGGAGAAATGGAAATAAAAATAAACAAATGGGACCTAATGAAACTTCAAAGCTTTTGCACAGCAAAGGAAACCATAAACAAGACGAAATGACAACCCTCAGAATGGGAGAAAATATTTGCAAATGAAGCAACTGACAAAGGATTAATCTCCAAAATTTACAAGCAGCTCATGCAGCTCAATAACAAAAAAATAAACAACCCAATCCAAAAATGGGCCGAAGACCTAAATAGACATTTCTCCAAAGAAGATATACAGACTGCCAACAAACACATGAAAGAATGCTCAACATCATTAATCATTAGAGGAATGCAAGTCAAAACTACAATGAAATATTATCTCACACCAGTTAGAATGGCCATCATCAAAACATCTAGAAACAATAAATGCTGGAGAGGGTGTGGAGAAAAGGGAACCCTCTTGCACTGTTGGTGGGAATGTAAATTGATACAGCCACTATGGAGAACAGTATGAAGGTTCCTTAAAAAACTACAAATAGAACTACCATATGACTCAGCAATCCCACTACTGGGCATATAGCCTGAGAAAACCATAATTCAAAAAGAGTCATGTACCAAAATGTTCATTGCAGCTCTATTTACAATAACCAGGACATGGAAGCAACCTAAGTGTCCATCATCAGATGAATGGATAAAGAAGATGTGGCACATATACACAATGGAATATTACTCAGCCATAACAAGAAAAGAAATTGAGTTATTTGTAGTGAGGTGGGTGGACCTAGAGTCTGTCATACAGAGTGAAGTAAGTCAGATAGAGAAAAACAAATACTGTATGCTAACACATATATATGGAATCTAAGAAAAAAAAAAAGGTTATGAAGAACCTAGCGGTAAGACCGAATAACGACAGAGACCTACTAGAGAATGGACTTGAGAACATGGGGCGGGGGAAGGGTAAGCTTTGACAAAGTGAGAGAGTGGCATGGACATATATACAGTACCAAACGTAAAACTGACAGCTAGGGGGAAGCAGCTGCATAGCACAGGGAGATCAGCTTGGTGTTTTGTGACCACCTAGAGGGGTGGGATAGGGAGGGTGGGAGGGAGGGAGATGCAAGAGGGAAGAGATATGGGAACATATGTATAACTGATACACTTTGTTATAAACCAGAAACTAACACACCATTGTAAAGCAATTATACTCCAATAAAGATGTTAAAAAAATAATTGGTTGCCTGCCTTCTATATTATATCAGTTACTGTGATCATTAACCACAGCCATTCAAATCTGTCCACTGCAGCAGGTAGTTTCTACTTTTTGCTTATGTGTGCCTGAAGGTTCTGCTATAAACTAAAGGCTCGAAATTTGTCTTTAACAAGGAACAGACTCAGAACGGTGATGTAAAGTACCAGATACTCTTAACTACTGACATTTCAATTATCAGAATATGGGTTCAAGCTTCCAAGTTGACATCACCTGGACAACTGGTGTAACACAGGGTTGGACTTCTGTAACTCTTTTTAACCCAGAAGCTGATCATTTAGGAAAAGCCAATCACTGAACCCATAATCAAGGAGCTAAGAATTCTATAGGAACGGATGAGGGGAATCCAACTTTGGCTACTTGTTCTGGAATTTTGTTGGTATTATTCTTAATGCTCTATGTGCTCACGAGTGTGGGACGCATCCTTTCTCATTTCCATGATCTATTCTTAAACCTTTAATTTAATAGACTACTTTTGCACAACTTACAATAAGCACTCTTTATATGTTTCAAAAATAAAAAGCAGGTCTATAGGTTTACTGGATGTTTTTCTTTATGACAAGTATTAAGATACCAGCTTATGACAGGATGGAAAAGGACAAAAAGAAAATGTACCATTATGTCCACAGTTTTTAAAAATAAATTACTTCCCCCCCTGCAAGAATTTATGAGCAAATATCAAGTAGATCATTCTATTGTTTTCTCAGCTTCAACTTCTATCTAATCCCTGAATCATACGGTTCAGCCCAATAAAAAAGAAAAACAGTAAATGGCATGGTTTCAGATAAAAATATATTTTTCATTTTATTAGCTTGGAGCAGTAAACTGTTTCTTTTCACTAGAAAGAAGTTGAACTTCCCTATGAACACACTGAGTGCATTAAAATCATGTTATTAATTTCCTAAATTATTTATTTTGTGATATTCTATCTCTAACACATATTTCTTATAAACTTAAACTCTTCCTGTTAGCATCTCCTGGAGAAATTTTATTTACCTTGTTAAAATCTAGAGAATCAATACAAGTGGAGTTTTTTCCAGTAAATTCACTAATGGAAATAAAATTACCAAAGATGAGTTATTTAATATGTACTATTAACTTCTATTAGTGAAATTCTTGGCTAATAGACCATTTTTGTTAACTAACTTTTTTATTTATGAGGGTTAAAAATTTAGAGAGCATAATTCTACATTTATTGCTGAAATTCTTTCTGAATGATATTGGTACACTTCTTTACTTGCTTGAGAGAGGAAGCTGCATGATGGTTAAGATAAAGGCTTTGAAGACATATAAACATGGGTTCAAAACCAAGTTTTATTCTCTGACATAAATCATAGCAATGTTTTCTTAGGCCAGTCTCCCAAGGTAATAGAAATAAAAGCGAAAATAAACAAATAGGACCAAATTAAACTTATAAACTTTTGCACAGCGAGGGAAACCATAAACAAAACAGAAAGACAACCTACAGAGTGGGAGAAAATATTTGCAAACGATGTGACCAACAAGGGCTTAATTTCCAAAATATACAAATAGCTCATACAACTCAACTAACAAAAGAAACACCCAATCAAAAAATGGGCAGAAGACCAAATAGACATTTCTCCAAAGAAGACACACAGATGGCCAGGAAAAGATGCTCAACATCACTAATTATTAGAGAAATGCAAATCAAAACTACAACGAGGTATCACCTCACTCTGGTCAGAATGGCCATCATTAAAAAGTCTACAAATAATAAATGCTGGACAGATGTAGAGAAAAGGGACCCCTCCTACACTGTTGGTAGGAATATAAATTGGTGTAGCCACTACGGGAAACAGTATGGAGGTTCCTTAAAAAACTGAAAATAGAGTTACCATATGATCTAGCAATCCCACTCCTGGGCATATATCCAGAGAAAACTCATACAAAAAGATACATGCACCCCAACGTTCATAGCAGCACTATTCACAATAGCCAAGACACGAAAGCAACGTAAATGTTCATTGACAGATGAATGGATAAACAAGAAGTGTACATATATACAATAGAATACTACTCAGCCATAAAAAAAGAATGAAATAATGCCATTTGCAACAACATGGATAGACCTAGAGACTATCAACCTAAACGAAGTAAATCAGGCAGAGAAAGACAAATATCATATGATATCACTTACATGTGGAATCTAAAATATGATACAAATGAAATTACTTACAAAACAGAAACAGAGTCACAGACATAGAAAACAAACTTATGGTTACCAAAGGTGAAAGGAGGTAGGAGAAGGATAAATTAGGAGTTTGGGATTAGCGGATACAAACTACTCTACATAAAATAGATAAACAACAAGGTCCTACTGTATAGCATAGGGTATTACATTCAATATCTTGTAATAAGTTATAATGGAAAAGAATATGAAAAAGAATGTACATACATATATATGTATAACTGAATCACTTTGTTGTACACCAGAAAGTAACACAACATTGTAAATCAACTGTACTTCAATAAAAAATAAAATAAAACAGAGAAAAAACTCCCCAAGTTTCCCAGTTATTAGTTGTGGGACCCTTGGCAAATCTGAACCTCTTTAAGCCTATGCTTCCTTTCTTTACTAAAATACAAAAACCTACCTCAAAGGTGTTGGCAGGTTTGGCTTCTTCTATGGCCTCTCTCCTTGGTTTACAGATGGCCGCCTTCTGGCTGTGTCCTCACATGGTCTTTGCTCTGTGCATACCCATCCTGGTGTCTCTTTGTGTGTCCAAATTCCTTTTCTTATGAGGATACCACTCAGATTGGATTAGGGCCCACCTATATGACCCCATCTAACTTGACCTCTTTAAAGGCTCTATCTCCAAATATAATCACATTCCAAGGTACTGGGTGTCAGGGCTTCAAAACATGAATTTGTGGGGGCGACACAATTCAGCCCACAGCACATTCTAAACTCCTTTTCATTTTATTAGTTTTGAGCAGTAAGTTGTTTCTTTCCATATAAAGAAACTGAACTTCCCCATGGTAAAATCCAATAATAATTAGCTATTAAGTACTGTATCATGAATATTATGTAATTATTTTTTGGTGGCTGACATGTCATTATGGCACTTCAGGTCATCATTCAGAGTATCACCTACCACAGCCACAGTTATTTCTACAGATATGCATGGGAAAAATAGTCAAATGTTTATTCACGCTAGGAATATAAGTTGGAAATTGCTTTTTGGAATAAACCCATTCTATTGGCTTAAAAAAATTATAATTGGTCTCATTCTCCTAAAAGTAGATGGGAAATATAATCAGCTGAGTATTAGAATAATGAAATAGTGTCTGGGTCTATTAATTGTACATATAAAACATTTAAGAAGTTTGAACCAATGAAGTTTATTTTACAGATATTTCATAGCCATTCCACCCACACATATAAATCAATTCAAATAAAAATCAGAGATTTAGTTGAAAAATAGCTTTTAGTATTTTTCTTTCACATACACAGGCCTACCAACCTAGTGGTGGACTGAATTTGCCATGATGGAATGTTCTGTAGGCTCCACCCCATATCATACTCACAGTGACGCCAAGACAACCAAATATATTCAAGAGAAGCAGGGTAGGCTGCCAATTAAAGTGTTTTAATTAAAATTAAAATTATGTTTTTCTCTTTCTGACTTACTTCACTCTGCATGACAGACTCTCAGTCCATCCACCTCACTACAAATAACTCAATTTCGTTCTTTTTATGGCTGAGTAATATTCCATTGTATATATGTGCCACATCTTCTTATCTATTCATCTGTCGATGGACACTTAGATTGCTTCCATGTCCTGTCTATTGTAAATAGTGCTGCAATAAACATTGTGGTACATGTCTCTTTTTGAATTATGGCTTTCTCAGGTATATGCCCAGTAGTGGTATTGCTGGGTCATATGGTAGTTCTATTTTTAGTTTTTTAAAGAACCTCCATACTGTTCTCCATAGTGGGTGCATCAATTTACATTCCCACCAACAGTGCAAGAGGGTTCCCTTTTCTTCACACCCTCTCCAGCATTTAGTGTTTGCAGATTTTTGGATGATGGCCATTCTGACTGGTGTGAGGTGATATCTCATTGTAGTTTTGATTTGCATTTCTCTAATGATTACTGATGTTGAGCATCCTTTCATGTGTTTGTTGGCAGTCTGTATATCTTCTTTGGAGAAATGTCTATTTAGGTCTTCTGCCCATTTTTGGATTGGGTTGTTTGTTTTTTTGATGTTGAACTGCATGAGCTGCTTGTAAATTTTGGAGATTAATCCTTTGTCAGTTGCTTCGTTTGCAAATATTTTCTCCCATTCTGAGGGTTGTCTTTTCGTCTTGTTTATGGTTTCCTTTGCTGTGCAAAAGCTTTTAAGTTTCATTAGGTCCCATTTGTTTATTTTTGTTTTTATTTCCATTTCTCTAGGAGGTTGATCAAAAAGGATCTTGCTGTGATTTATGTCATAGAGTGTTCTGCCTATGTTTTCCTCTAAGAGTTTTATAGTCTCTGGTGTTAAATTTAGGTCTTTAATCCATTTTGAGTTTATTTTTGTGGATGGTGTTAGAAAGTGTTCTAATTTCATTCTTTTACATGTAGCTGTCCAGTTTTCCCAGCACCACTTATTGAAGAGGCTGTCTTTTCTCCATTGTATATTCTTGTCTCCTTTGTCAAAGATAAGGTGACCATATGTGCATGGGATTATCCCTGGGTTTTCTATCCTGTTCCATTGAGCTATATTTCTGTTTTTGTACCAGTACCATACTGTCTTGATTACTGTAGCTTTGTAGTATAGTCTGAAGTCATGGAGCCTGATTCCTCCAGCTCCGTTTTTCTCTCTCAAGATTGCTTTGGCTATTTGGGGTCTTTTGTGTTTCCATACAAATTGTGAAATTTTTTGTTCTAGCTTTGTGAAAAATGCCATTGGTAATTTGATAGGGATTGCATTTAATCTGTAGATTGCTTTGGGTAGTATAGTCATTTTCACAATGTTGATTCTTCCAATCTAAAAAAAAAATGGTTCTGAAGAACCTAGGGGCAGGACAGGAATAAAGACGCCGACGTAGAGAATGGACTTGAGGACATGGGGAAGGGGAAGGGGAAGCTGGCATGAAGTGAGAGAGCGGCATTGACATATATACACTACCAAATGTAAAACAGCTAGCTAGTGGGAAGCAACTGCATAGCACAGGGAGATCAGATCAGTGCTTTGTGACAACCTAGCGGGCCGCGATAGGGAGAGTGGGAGGGAGTCGCAAGAGGGAGGGGATATGGTGATATATGTGTACGTATAGCTGATTCACTTTGTTATGCAGCAGAAACTAACAAAACATTGTAAAGCAATTAAACTCCAATAAAGATATTTAAAAAAATAAAAATATTTATAAAAAGAAAAAAAATTAAATTAAACATATGGATAATCAGATATTTTCTTTTATCTTCTTAAGAAAGACTCAAATTAAAGTCTTATAACAGCCCCTATATTTGACAATAGAAGTTGTTTGGTACATATGATGTTGAGCCGTTTTTCAAACATATCCTACAAACCTATGAATTGTCTTAAATTTACCCTGTTATTTCTGGTTTTAGCTGCAACAGAAAGCAAAATTTCATCCACAATCAAATACCTCTGCTTGAGGGAATTGTCACTTTTCTATAATGAACCCCAGAGGAATTTTAAAAGTCGATAAACTACAGGTATATATATATATATATATATATATATATATATATATATATATATATATATATATATATATATATATATTTTAAGCAAATAACCAACTCTAGCCACATTTTTATTAGGACTCTACAGTACTATGACAATAAGCTTAGGTGTAGTAGTATCACGACTTAGACAAAACATATGCATGTCTTATAACTGGCTGATCATACAAATAACTATTAAATATAAACACATATGCTTTTGTAGATTTGTTGGAGAGATTCGTTAATTGCTTAATGAAAGATGTCTTTCAGATACTAATTCCTTCATTTAGTTCAACAGATTAAATTTTATATGAGAAGATATTAGCATGCATGCAATGAACTGACAAGGACAATCAAAAAGCTTAAATGTTAATGGATAAAACATAGCATTCAGGTTATTTTTAAAAACTAGCCAGTATAATTTTCCTTTTGTGTGATTCCATTTGCTCTCTGCATTGATCAAAATGTCCTTTTTAATACTGATGCAAATACTGCAATATCAAGATTGTTTCTACATTTTTCTGAGTTGTAAGTCAATTATTAAATTTGAAGCAGTGTTCTAATTTGCAAAACTAAAGGACTTGACACTTGCAACGAAAGCAAATCACTTTTTGTGCTATAGTTTTAAGTCCCTACCTAATTTTATGGAGATTTTAGATTTCTAGTGTGCAGAAAGCTTTAATACACAAGTAGCTTTACCACCATAGAGTTAATGTCAACCATGTTTTTGTGAGAGAAAATTGCCACTAATACCAACAGACCTGTGTCTTCATTCCCCCCAGTCCCCTTAAACTGCAGTTCAATCTGGTTTAATCTTTTTTCTTCCCCAGTAGGGTGCAGGGAGCCCTCTAGCCTCCAAGCCTGTTTCCTGCTGAGGTACATATTGGCCAGCATACAGCTGTTCAGAACAACTATTTGCATCGACAATGGGGTCATCCCACCACATTCCTTTCAGATCAATATGATGGGTAGAAACAATAGTTTGATTCTGATTGCTCTACAGTATGCTTGGGTAGAGCCTCTGAATGCAAGTGAATTGCTTACAAACAATGGGCTGGTTCATCATCCAAAGCCGAGCTTTTCAAACAGCTGCCTCTACCACACTCACCCTGACAACGTCCAGAAAAACAGATGGTTTCAGCATTCATGGCCAGTTTAGTGAAAGCCCCTGCGTGTTTTTTAATCTATTTGATATGAAGGAGTATTTCTCTCCACTAAAATTTTCAAATATGTGTAAATTCTCTTGCTGAATCTCAGTTGAATTAAAAAGAAAGAAGTAGGTATTTACGAGGTGAGAATGAAATCCCTTTCTTAAGGCAGTATAGCCAAGGTCTTTTGTTAAAATTGCAGTGTAGACCTTCATGTATGTTATATGTAGTAATTTTGCAACACAAAAAGGTAGATTAATAATGTAGCTTAGATCCCCCAGCATTGATCTCCCTAGCTTCTGCTGACTATTTAAAACAGGCCTTTAAGGTTACTTTAAAACGATGCATTTTGTCCCTGGTTTTGTTTTACCACAAGAAAAATCCATTCTGAGAACTGCATAGGGAAAAACACAAGAGACACTGTCATTCTTGTGTGTTATCATCACTCATTTATAGAATATATTAAAATATGTTTTGTAGTCAGTCAGTTGCAATGGCTGTGAAGACTCAAGTATTGATTCTAAATGCATTTGGATTCTGGTACTTTAAAAGAAACAATAACTATATTTTATATGTGAGCTCTCATCCCAATACTATTTTCCTTCTGCATTTTTATACTAAGGATTAAGAGTAAGAAAACTTTTACCCAATAGCCAGGAGAAATACTTTCATTTCAAAGTTCATAGGCTGGATTCAAGTAAAATCTATTCCTGTGGGAAACAGTTAAGATGACCTAGTTTCTAGTAAATTACTAGAAGCAGGATAGTAAATAATTTAAAATTAATTTTTTTCATTACTTAAGAAGATATACCCAATGCTATTTATTTTTTCTAAATGTCATTTGTTTACATGATAACTCTCTAAGGACACAAAAGAGATTAAAAGGACCTTCTGACATACTCGTTATCAACTGCCTTCTGTGCAATGTATTTAATCCCAATCTGCATCTAGAAATCTACAACATTACAGCATATCTTCACTTTATGAAAGATTTTGTTCTTCAAATTTGAGTACAAAACAAGTTTATAAAAATAACTGTTTTGTCATTGACCTGACTGGAAGTTAATAGAAAATATTCTTTTATTCAACTAATTTTACTAATCCTTAAAATGAGGATAATAATTTTATCTATGTCATTGAGTTATTAGCTGGATTAAATTAGAGAGTACTCATAGAAGCACTTAACACGGTTCCTGGCTTATCATCATTATTATTATCACCACCATCATCATTATCATGACTAGAGAAATATAAAGAAAATGTACAGCAGAAGAAAGCCTGCTGCTATTAAGTCACCCAATAGCAAAGCTGATAACTTGAAAGAGGAAATAGGTCATGGCCTGGCCCGTGACCCTCTGTGCTTTGCTGTGGAAGAAGCAGCACCTCCATAACCTCAGGATCTGTGCTTGCCCCCTCTCACCAACTACTCTTCTGGGGTCTACGCGATGTTTCTCAAGCCCCCGAAGTGCATCCAGAATTGAGGCAGCTACTGCCCATATGTCTCCTTCCCTTTCCTTCTAAGAGTGGTCTCTACCTGCCATCTCTCCCCCCTCAGCTCGACTGCCACCCCGGGATTCTGCACCAAACACTCCACTAAAGCTGTAATTATCCCACTGATGACCAAAGATCCCCTAACTGGCAGATCCAGTGAGCACTTCTCAGCCCCTGTGGTTTTCAGCTTTGCTGCAGAATCTGAATCTGTTGACCATCATTCCTCTAACCGGTTCCTTCCCCTGCCCCTGTGCCGGGCCCCAGAAATACAAAGAAGCGTTTATTGAGACTCGCTTCTCGGCACTCTCCCCTGCCCCACCTCCCCGCAACGTTCTCTCCTAGGTTTCCTCCCGTCTTTTCAATCACTCTCACAGTTGACCCTTCTCTGCCTTGCAGTGAAATGTTAGTGTTCTTCCGGTTCTACTGTCTACGTTTGATCTTAGTCTACTAACCTTCATTATCTATCTATTCATTCAACAAAACCCTTACCGAGCAGCTCCTAATCCAGATGTTATCTACGCCAATGATTTCAATGACATCCTCCATTCACCTAACAGATACTGTCCAGCACTTACTCTGTGCCAGGCACAGTCCTTGGTGCATTGATTAACCGATGAATAAACTAGTCTCCACCCTCAGAGAGTTTTCTGTGTGGTCAAGGATAACTACATACACAATTACAGCACTGAATGACGTACAGAGATGAACGCACAGAGGAGGCTCACCCAACTTGCACTGAGGGTTTAGACTTTACATGTATAAAAGCAGGAGAGAGACGTCATCAGATTTGTGCTTTATGAAGATCACTCTGGCTATAATGGGAAAAATGGGCTCAAAGCGGGCAAGGACCTGAGGTAGGAGGTGCTACAGTAATCCAGGTAAACGATGATAGAAAACAGGATTAAGGTAGAGGCAGTAGGGAACTGAAAGAATGGATTTTGGAGCAATTTATTAAATAGATTTGTATTACTTGTTAATTGAGCCCTGAAGCAGGTTACGTAAGAAACTCCTGGAAACAGGATTGGAGACAGGAGGTCAGTATGTTCATACGGCTGTGTTTCTACGGCCCAAAGAATATCACCCTGTCAGAGATCGTCTGATGGCAATGTGTAGTTGCCTGTATATGGGATTATCTCCTGCATCGGGCCACTGGTTTTCCATATTTCTCTACCTCCACACTATCCGTAAATGCAATCAACTTCCATCGTAATACGTCTTGTTAAAAGCAGTGTGGGTGGAAGGGGGAGGAGAAGAGGGAGGAAGTTCAAAATATCTAGGGGAATATACAGCAGGAAAATTTGAAAATCCTCCACAACACAGAAAGTTCCTTGACAGCAGGAGGGGTATCTTTTTAATTTTTGTTTACCTAAGACCCAGCATACTATGTGAGACAAAACCAGGTGTTCAGCGTCTCTTGAATGAATAGATGAATAACAATGCTAAGATGCTCCTGGGTTTTTTAGCTAAGGATACTCCCGAAAAAGAGAAAAGAACCAGCTTTCCCCTCAGTCTGACCTTCTGTGATAGATGTTTCTCTTTCATGGATCTTTTATTTAGGGGCTGGGGTGGGTAGATATGAAAGAAGATATGGGTATGGAAAGAAGAGCAAAGTTTCAAGTCAAGAGAGTCCTGGGGTTTCGGGGTCGCCAGGATCCTCCACCTTTATCTCCCCTTGCAGGACTGAGATCTAAAAGGTTGACGTGACGTTCCCAGTCAGGCATGGTCACACAACAGGATTGAGATCCACTGACCCAAATCCAATGGTCTTTTTCTTTCCCAAACTTCACAAACAAAACCTTTTGCAAGGTTTGAAACATCGAGATGTTGCAAATGATCCCAATTTAAGGGCATGTTTGAAGTCAAAGGAATGAATTTAATCACCTTTGCTTCCTAGGGAAAAATTAAGTGGGGAAAAAAACGATATTGGTTCCATCTGTTGGCTTAGTTTTATTTGTATGTTTTCCAACTCCTTCCAAGTACATTAATAGCCTTAAGCAACCTTTAGTACACTAGATATGATGCTTCTTCCATCTGCAGACAAATGATTCTCTGTCTTTAGCGTGGGTGGGTGGGTGGGGGGGCGAAGAGGGAACAAAGCTTGCCCGGAGCACGATCAAGGGGAAATGTACAGTCCTGGGACAGTTGTTCAATAATTTAATACTGAGTTGGACCTGCCTCTCCCTCTGCCCTGGCTTTACCTCCTCTTCCCAGAGCCAACCCTAATTCTTGTCTTTTGCTCTCTTGCTGGTTCCCCAACTTCTCTAGGACAAAAGTGATTTCTATCTTGGGGCTACTCTCCAGCCACCATGCTGCCATTTAAACGTCACCGATGCTACCTGTGCACCTGTACATGCACCTCTTGCCCCTCCCTTTACAACAGCCAGGAAACCATCCCCCTATCGATGCCGGATATCTTTGCTGCTAACCTCACTTCCCATTAACTTCCTGCTGCAGGCACGAGTCCCTCTCCAGTTTAATCCCAGTTGGGTCTCTCTGTATTCTCAGTCCCCTGGTTGCTTCCTGTTACCACATTCTTAATTCTCTTAAAATATTAACTGTTCTAAATTTTTAAAATGATGTGTTTTCACTGAAGAAAATTTATGAAAGAGAGATGAGGAAAAGAAGAAAATAAATGTAATCTGTCATCTTATCGGAGATAACCACCATTGGTATTTTGCTAAATCTTCTTTAGAAGCCTGCACAACTCACATGTACATATATAGAGTTTTATTTGGAAAATGGCATCATACAGCCTCACAAACCAGCTTTTTTACTTAATAATACGACATAAACACTTTTTCATGTCAATAATATCCCTATACAACACACTTTTAATGGGTGAATATAATTCTTTTATAGGGATATACTATAATTTATGTTAATAACCCTTTGTTACTGGTTGTTATTTAGATCATTTATTTTTCATGATTATAGTAAATGCTATAATATGTAGTATATTTATAGAGAGAGAGAGATGTAGATGCAATAACCATGTATATTAATAAATGTTTAAGCACCTCTATGATTATTTTCTTAGGATAAATGACGAGAATTGGAATCGCTTAGTCAAACGGAATGGACATTCTTAAGCCTTTCAACACATACAGGAAAACTGTCCTTCCAAAAAAAATGGACGCAATACACACTACAACTGGCAGTATATGAGACTGTTCGTTGCTGTCCAAATCCTTCTTGTCTGAATAGCCTTTTCTTTTTTGCCTCAAAAACTAGGTCATCTTAACTATTTCCCACAGGAATAGATTTTACTTGAATCCAGCCTATGAACTTGGGCATATTCCTCGACCTTTCTGATCTCTTAACCTCTCTGACAGCACGGGGAAGAACACAACACTACACAGGCACAGTAAATTCACAACAAAAGTTCATTTTCTTCCTTCCATATGCCACATACCAGCCCATATGTAAATGATCATCGCCACTCTGTTTTGTTACTTATCCTTTCATGTATATGTTTGTTCTAAAAAAAACAACACCACGATCTGCTTTCCAGGGATGTACTGTTATGAAAAGCCAGGCCGCCTATAGAATTAGAAAGCAATATCACTCATTGCCAGCAGATGCCACTACCTGATCCATGATGTATACCAGAAAAAAAAAGAAAAAAATCATTAAGTTCTAGGTCCCTTAAGCAAATCAGTGCTCTAGCTAGATCACGCATGGTACACAGCTGAGATTATGTAAAAACTATGTAAAGGAAGTTTACTTCCAAGCAAGGCTACATACTTCGGAATCGATTTTCATAGTTAAATGTCATGTCCAACTTTCTGTTAAAACAAATTGTGTGTGTAGGTATACGTATATGTATATATCAAGATAAACTCTAAAGTTCCCTCAAGAGGTTTATATTAATTATGAGCTGTTCTCCAATGTATCTCTGCCACCCACAGAGTTCTAATGACTTTAAAATATGCTGGTAATGAGGAAAGACATATGGGATATTATGTAGAGCTGAGGTAGGTGGTAAGAGATACAGAATGGGACTCAAGGAGAGAATGTTTTTTCTAATGTTCTCTGTGTGAAATTATACAGTACAGTGTTTGAAGGGAAACTGCAAAACCTTATGTCTTTTTCTATATATGTAAGTCTATATATATAAGTCTATATATATGTAAGAAACTTTGACCCTATATGTAAATATATGTGTGTGTGTGTGTGTGTGTAATTTTTGTTATAGTTCCTCTTGCAATGTAGGAAGAAAGTAAAATCTGAGAAAGTTCTATATTTTAAATGTACCCCTCAATGTCTTCTTACCAAAAACCTTGATTTAGGTTTTCTAGCCAAGGATTATGAAAGCTCTGGAAAATTCACTACGCATATGCTACTTCTGTTACATGTTAAACAGATGAGGAGAAATCTGAGAGAACCTACAGACAGCACATGCACAATTAATAATCTGGAAAAGTGAACAAAAAGTAAAGGTCAAATACAAATTACTAAGGTCTTCCAGTGTTTGAAATGTTATTTTCCATTGAAGATTTAAAGAGAAGACTTTTGTTTAGAAGGTACCAGAATTCAAGGGTTCTCTTTAAATAGTTAATACTCTTAAAAATGAAGATGATGGACTCAGATTTGGAACGACTGACAGGAATTTCTCATAAAAACATTGCAGCGATTTTTCAAAACAACAAAAAAATCAATGCCAAATACCCACTATTTAGAGCTGTTCTTGATTTTAGTTTATTGATGGCCTACAAAATATTTATTTTGCTTTGTACTACGCCAATAGTTATTTAGCATCCTCGCATCAGCTCCCACAGCTCTGCAAACAAACCTGGCTTCCTCTCTATCCTAAGCCAATATATATAGAATTTCTCTGAAACCCAAACATGTAACCCTGTCGCACCAAAGCTTAACATTCGCTTTGAGGGAAAGCAACCCATTCCCTGTGAATGAGACCTTTTGCACTGACTGTTGCACGTTCATCCTAAAGGAATAAATGTCAACTGAGGGGGGGCTTCGTAATGGCAAAATCGATACGATTCGTGCTCTCACGAAGCTCAGATTCTAGTCACTATAAAGAGACAGGAGTAAGAATCCACGAACCAGAAGGTTTCAGACTGTGATAAGTCCATAAAGAAAACCCAATGGATTCATTCAACAGGGGGAGAGGACAGCTTTAGATGGGGAGACAAGGAAAGGCCTTGCTGAGGAGATGACATTTGAGCAGCACTTTGGAGGCCAAGCCTGAACTCGTCATGAGAAAGCGGGGCCGAGCTCTAGTCAAAAGAGCAAGGGTGGGGCTTCCCTGGTGGCACAGTGGTTGGGAGTCCGCCTGCCGATGCAGGGGACGCGGGTTCGTGCCCCGGTCCGGGAGGATCCCACATGCCGCGAAGCGGCTGGGCCCGTGAGCCGTGGCCGCTGAGCCTGCGCGTCCGGAGCCTGTGCTCCGCAACGGGAGAGGCCACAAGAGTGAGAGGCCCGCGTACCGCAAAAAAAAAAAAAAAAAAAAAAAAAGAGCAAGGGTGCAAGGCGCAAATGCTTGGGACAGCCAAGGGACCAGTGTGGCTGGTGCCCCGTGCACGACCTGGGGCTTTGTGGAGGAGGGGGACGCCAAGGATGGGAAGAGGCTTCTGTGAGGGCCCTGCCACCCCAGCTAGGATGTGCACCCTCTTCGGAGAAAACCAGGAAGCCAGGAAGAGTCTGACGCAGGGGCCTGACACGCATGGCCTGATCAAGTTATAAAAAGCCTGTGCGAAAAGCGCAGCAGCCCTTTTGTAGTACTGGAATGTTTTTAGGATTGGGATACTTGCGCAGACTTGAGGTACTGATCCTTTTAATGTTTACGATCTGCGAGAGGTCTCAGCGTCTGTCTTAGCACCAGAGTCTGACTGCCCTGACGGTCACCTGAGGTGCTTGAAAAGATGGTCTGATACATTAACTTTAAAGCAGTGCTTTAAATGCTTAACAGAATCGATTGAACAGGCAGAGGGTCAAGGCAGACGGGGCCCCGAAGGGTTACATGCTTGGGTTTCAGAGAAATTCTAGAAGTTAGCGCAGCAAAGGTGAGAGGAGAGAGCTGTGGATTTGGGCAGATGAAGCTGCAAGCAGACTGGGGCCTGGACCAGGAGGCACGTAGTTTGGGAGGCTGGTGCACGGCAGGCAGGCAGCACGCATCTGTCAGGGCTGCAGGGCTGGACGTGCAGATGTAACGCCCTGTGTGCCACGGACCGTCGCTGGGGTGAGGAAAGGAGTGATATGATCAGATTCGAGAAGGAACTAGAGCTTTGAGGGAAAGTGTAATGAAGGCAGGGCAGACAGCTGAGCACTGAATCTTGTGCAAGGCCCGTTTTTATGCAGAGGATTTCAGAACAGAAGAGGACTTAGGAAAGGATCATGAGAGCAGCATCCTGGAAACCAGAGATGAGGCTTTCAGGGGACTGAGAAGTGGGAGGAGCCACTGCTTCAATGATTGCCAAGTTCCACTGGCAACTTTAGGGAACAGTGATGAGGCGAGAGGGTGACTTCTCACCAGATCACAGGGTGACTTCAGTGGCAGAGCTGGGATCCAGGCTCACGGTCACATCTCCTTCACAGCAGGCCCACTGCAACAGTGTCCATGTGTGTGTGTATGTGTGTGTAAGTACACACATGCATGCCGTGTATGTGTTTTAAGATACACACAGAGAAGATAATTTTTTGCTGGGGTAGGGGAAGCTGGCCACTCCTTAAGATCCCACGTAAGTGCTTCACATGATTAGAGAAGGAACATTCTACTTGTTCCATTTTATTTGTAACATCGTTTCACTTTGCTCCGTTTCCCTTTTATCCTCTCCCATATCAATTAATCTTCCTATTGTCTGGTTTCTTTTCTTGTTAAAGAGGGGCTGGAAAACATTTTCTGTAAAGAGCCAGAGAGTAAATATTTTAAGCTTCATGGGTCAAGAGACACAATCAATTATATTACGCAGGTATTTATATGCTGAGAGTGGGACAGAATTTCCACGTATTTCTCATTGATGAAGTTTAAAATATGATAATAATAATTTAGTACACTTTTTGTTGCTTTGTTGTCATAATACAAGCCAACTAAAGAAAGGAATGGAATTCTTTTGGGGGGAGTCACGTTTCACTTAATTGATTTTCAAAGTTAGCCGCCTTCATCCTCAGATCAGCTGCACATGTTCATCTGTAAACACCATTCCGAGGTCGTAAACCGTCCAACAAAGAGGCAGGGGTTGGGCTGGACCGGGCTTGCAGGGCACCTCCTGCTCTGACCAGTCGCCTCACCGCCTGCCCGACGAGTCCTCAACCTGGTGCGTTTCCAGCTGCAGCCACAGCAAGGAGTGTCTGGCTTCCCAGTGGTACCTGTGGTGGCTTCATGTCCAACTCTTCTCTCCTCTTCCTCATTTTTCCCCTCTTGCCCTTAATGGAAAGCACTCTTTCCTGGTCCATGATGGGTACCAATCGGGCGATTTGGATTTTATGTCCAATGGGGTGATTCTAGGGCCTCAGAAGAGCCCTGTCCCTCAACAATGAAACTGGCTGAAGGATGAAATTGCTTTAATTTCAAAATTAAGTATGACTCTCGATAGGCAAAGGCACCTGGGGAGGAGAATACACTGACTGGAGATCCTGCACACGAAGGCACAGTTAAATGTCCAACCATTTTTTCAGCATGAGGTTTGTTTTGGAAGCAGAATTGATAGATGCTGGGATAGGATGAAGACCTATCAAGGAGCAGAGGAAAGAAACACAGAGGAAAGGTGGCCTGTCCATTTTGCATTTCACTGTCATCTGGCAAACGCAGGTTCAGGATTTACTCTGCACCACATACCGAGGAAACAGATTCCTGGTGCAGCCACACCCCTGCTTCCAGCTCCTCGTAACGTGCTTCAGGGGAGCTGCAGTCCATAAAATCTATCTTGGAAGTCACCACAGAGAACATGAAATGCACATCCTTCTTTCATAAATGAGAAAACTGAGATGCGGAGAGGTTGATGCTAATTTTCTTGGTTAAGTGTTAGCATGCTATTTAAAGTTATGGTTTTGAGTACTAGAGAAAATGTGGCCTTACAGTACTTCTGGGAAAAAAAGGTGCAGCTTCTAGGAACTTTCAGCCTCAGTGTGGGCTTACCCAGGCAGGCTAAAGAGTCATGGGCACAGAAAGGCATCTCTGAGTCAGAGACGCGGTGGGCATCTCCAGCACTTACCGTGGAGACCGGCCAGGTCCCCAGGTGACTCACTTGGAAGATGCTGAGAGGCCCAAGTCCCAGAAGTGAGTTCATTTTGGAGAGTCCCATGATGAGAGCCCAAGAACTGGGCAAATGAGAGCCAAGACCTTCCTGCTTTTGCCTATCAGACAACCCACAGGGTGAAATGAGTATGGGATTAGGAATCAGCTGGAGGTGGGTCTGAATTTCAGCTCTGTAGAAGTAGCCTTAGGCAATTCAGCTCAGCTCTTAGGCTCAGTTTCCTCCTGTGCCAGGCAGGGGATTAATACCTACTCCACAGTATGGTGGGTAAGATTGAGCAGGCTTGGACTCTGGGAGGGCTCACGCCAAGGCGTACTTCCCAGAACTTTTGCTGCCAGTGTCCTTGTCCCCGCACTGAGCCACAGCCACCCCCCGCCTCTGCAGGAGACCCTCCAACGCTAGCAGGTCTCAGTGAAGGAGTTTGGGTATTTCTCATGAAGTGCCATTACTCCCTATGAAAAACATGTTTGTAGTGCTCCATGGCTGCATGGAGAGTCCGAGAACTGCTAAAAACTGACGCCATGTGGCTAACAGCACCTTGGTGCTCCAGCCGGGTGTCAGGCCTGAGCCTCTGAGGTAGGAGAGCCGAATTCAGGACGTTGGTCCATCAGAGACGACCTGGCTCCATATAATATCAAACGGCAAAAGCTCTCCCAGAGATCTCCATCCCAATGCCAACACCCAGCTCCACTCAACAACCAGCAAGCTGCAGGGCTGGACACCCCATGCCAAACAACTAGCAAGACAGGAACACAACCCCACCCATTAGCAGAGAGGCTGCCTAAAATCAAAATAAGGTCACAGACACCCCAAAACACACCACCCGACATGGTCCTGCCCACCACAAAGACGAGATCCAGCCTCATCCGCCAGAACACGGACACCAGCCCCCTCCACCAGGAAGCCTACACAACCCACTGAACCAACAGTAGCCACTGGGACACCAAAATCAACGGGAACTACGAACCTGCAGCCTGTGAAAAGGAGACCCCAAACACAGTAAGTTAAGCAAAATGAGAAGACAGAGAAATACACAGCAGATGAAGGAGCAAGGTAAAAACCCACCAGACCAAACAAATGAAGAGGAAATAGGCAGTCTACCTGAAAAAGAATTCAGAGTAACGATAGTTAAGATGATCCAAAATCTTGGAAATAGTATGGAGACAATATAAGAAATGTTTAACAAGCACCTAGAAGAACTAAAGAGCAAACAAACAATGATGAACAACACAATAAATGAAATGAAAAATTCCCTAGAAGGAATCCACAGCAGAATAACTGAGGCAGAAGAACACATAAGTCACCTGGAAGATAAAATACTAGAAATAACTACCGCAGAGCAGAATAAAGAAAAAAGAATGAAAAGAACTGAAGACAACAAATAACATACAAGGGAATCTCCATAAGGTTAACAGCTGATCTTTCAGAAGAAACTCTGCAAGCCAGAAGGGAGTGGCAGGACACATTTAAAGTGATGAAAGTGAAAACCTACAACCAAGATTACTCTACCCAGCAAAGATCTCATTCAGATTCAATGGAGAAATTAAAACCTTTACAGACAAACAAAAGCTAAGAGAATTCAGCACCACCAAACCAGCCTTACAACAAATGCTAAAGGAACTTCTCTAGGCAGAAAACACAAGAGAAGGAAAAGACTTACAATAACAAACCCAAAACAATTAAGAAAATGGTAATAGGAAAATACATATGGATAACTACCTTAAATGTGAACGGATTAAATGTTCCAACCAAAAGACATAGATTGGCTGTATGGGTACAAAAACAAGACCCGTATATATGCTGTCTACAAGACACCCACTTCAGACCCAGGGACACCTATAGACTGAAAGTGAGGGGATGGAAAAAGATATTCCATGCAAATGGAAATCAAAAGAGCCCTGGAGTAGCAATTCTCCTATCAGACAAAATAGACTTTAAAATAAAGACTATTACAAGAGACAAAGAAGGACACTACATAATGATCAAGGGATCAATCCAAGAAGAAGATATAACAATTATAAATATATATGCACCCAACATAGGAGCACCTCGATACATAAGGCAAATACTAACAGCCATAAAAGAGGAAATCGACAGTAACACATTCATAGTAGGGGACTTTAACGCCCCACTTTCACCAATGGACAGATCATCCAAACTGAAAATCAATAAGGAAACACAAGTTTTAAATGACACATTAAACAAGATGGACTTAATTGATATTTATAGGACATTCCATCCAAAAACAACAGAATACACTTTCTTCTCAGGGGCTCATGGAACATTCTCTAGGATAGACCATATCTTGGATCAAAAATCAAGCCCTGGTAAATTTAAGAAAATTGAAATCATATCAAGTATCTTTTCTGACCACAATGCTAAGAGACTAGATATCAATTACAGGGAAAAAACTGTAAAAACTACAAACACATGGAGGCTAAACAATACACTACTAAATAACCAAGAGATTACTGAAGAAATCAAAGAGGAAATCAAAAGACACCTAGAAACAAATGACAATGAAAACACAATGACCCAAAACATATGCAATGCAACAAAAGCAGTTGTAAGAGGGAAGTTTACAGCAATACAATCCTATCTCAATAAACAACCTAACCTTACACCTAAAGCAGTTAGAGAAAGAAGAACAAAAAACCCCAAAGTTAGCAGAAGGAAAGAAATCATAAAGATCAGATCAGAAATAAATGAAAAAGAAATGAAAGAAACAATACCAAGGATCAGTAAAACTAAAAGCTGGTTCTTTGAGAAGATAAACGAAATTGATAAACCATTAGCCAGACTCATCAAGAAAAGAAGGGAGAAGACTCAAATCAACAGAATTAGAAATGAAAAAGGAGAAGTAACAACTGACACTGAAGAAATACAAGGATCATGAGAGATTACTGCAAGCAACTATATGCCAATAAAATGGACAACCTGGAAGAAATGGACAAATTCTTAGAAGAGCACAGCCTTCCGAGACTGAACCAGGAAGAAATAGAAAATATAAACAGACCAATCACAAGCACTGAAATTGAAACTGTGATTAAAAATCTACCACCAAGCAAAAGCCCAGGACCAGATGAGTTCACAGGCGAGTTCTGTCAAACCTTTAGAGAAGAGCTAACACCTATCCTTCTCAAACTCTTCCAAAATATAGCAGAGGGAGGAACAGTCCCAAACTCATTCTATGAGGCCACCATCACCCTGATACCAAAACCAGACAAAGATGTCACTAAGAAAGAAAACTGCAGGCCACTATCTCTGATGAATATAGATGCAAAAATCCTCAACAAAATACTAACAAACAGAATCCAACAGCACATTAAAAGGATCATACACCATGATCAAGTGAGATTTACTCCAGGAATGCAAGGATTCATAAATATATGCAAGTCAATTAATGTGATAAACCATATTAACAAACTGAAGGAGAAAAACCATATGATCATCTCAATACATGCAGAAAAAACTTCTGACATAATTCAATACCGATTTATGATAAAAACCCTCCAGAAAGTAGGCATAGAGGGAACTTACCTCAACATAATAAAGGCCATATATGACAAACCCACAGCCAACATCGTTCTCAATGGTCAAAAACTGAAACCATTTCCACTAAGATCAGGAACAAAACAATGTTGTCCGCTCTCACCACTATTATCCAACGTAGTTTTGGAAGTTTTAGTCACAGCAATCAGAGCAGAAAAAAAATCAAAGGAATCCAAATCAGAAAAGAAGAAGTAAAACTGTCACTGTTTGCAGATGACATGTTACTATACATAGAGAATCCTAAAGATGCTACCAGAAAACTACCAGAGCTAATCAACAGATTTGGTAAAGTAGCAGGATACAAAATTAATGCACAGAAATCTCTTGCATTCCTACACACTAATGATGAAAAATCTGAGAGTGAAATTAAGGAAACACTCCCATTTACCACTGCAACAAAAATAAAATATCTAGGAATAAACCTACCTAAGGAGACAAAAGACCTATATACAGAAAACTATAAGACACTGATGAAAGAAATTAAAGATGATACAAATAGATGGAGAGATATACCATGTTCTTGGATTGGAAGAATCAACATTGTGAAAATGACTCTACTACCCAAAGCAATCTACAGATTCAATGCAATCCCTATCGAACTACCAGTGGCATTTTTCACAGAACTAGAACAAAAAATTTCACAATTTGTATGGAAACACAAAAGATCCCGAATAGCCAAAGCAGTCTTGAGAAAGAAAAACGGAGCTGGAGGAATCAGGCTCCCTGACTTCAGAGTATACTAAAAAGCTACAGTAATCAAGATGGTATGGTACTGGCACAAAAACAGAAATATAGATCAACGGAACAGGATAGAAAGCCATGAGATAAACCCATACACATATGGTCACCTTATCTTTGATAAAGGAAGCAAGAATATACAATGGAGAAAAGACAGCCTCTTCAATAAGTGGTGCTGGGAAAACTGCACAGTTGCATGTACAATAATGAAATTAGAACACTCCCTAACACCATGCACAAAAATAAACTCCAAATGGATTAAAGACCTAAATGTAAAGCCAGACACTATAAAACTCTTAGAAGAAAACTTAGGCAGAACACTCTAGGACATAAAGCACAGCAAGATCCTTTTTGACCCATCTCCTGGAGAAATGGAAATAAACACAAAAATAAACATGTATGATCTAATGAAACTTAAAAGCTTTTGCTCAGCAAAGGAGAACATAAACAAGACGAAAAGACAACCCTCAGAATGGGAGGGTTGCAAACGAAGCAACTGACAAAGGATTAATCTCCAAAATTTACAAGCAGCTCATGCAGCTCAATAACAAAATAACAAACAACCCAATCCAAAAATGGGCAGAAGACCTAAATAGACATTTCTCTAAGGAAGATATACAGGTTGCCAACAAACACATGAAAGGATGCTCAACATCAGTAATCGTTAGAGAAATGCAAATCAAAGTTACAATGAGGTACCACCTCACACTGGTCAGAATGGTCGTCATCCAAAAAATCTACAAACTCTAAATGCTGGAGAGGGTGTAGAGAAAAGGGAACCCTCTTGCATTGTTAGTGGGAATGTAAATTGATACGGCCACTATGGAGAACAGTATGGAGGTTCCTTAGAAAACTAACAATAGAACTACCATATGACCCAGCAATACCACTGCTGGGCATAAACCCTGAGAAAACCATAATTCAAAAAGAGTCATGTACCACCATGTTCATTGCAGCTCTATTTACAATAGCCAGGACATGGAAGCAACCTGGGTGTCCATCGACAGATGAATGGATAAAGAAGATGTGGCACATATATACAATGGAATATTAGCCACAGAAAGAAACAAAAATGAGTTATTTGTAGTGAGGTGGATGAACCTAGAGTCTCTCATACAGAGTGACGTAACTCAGAAAGAGAAAAACAAATACCATATGCTAACACATATATATGGAATCTAAAAAAAAAAAAAAAAAAAAAAAGGTTCTGAAGAACCTAGGGGCAGGACAGGAATAAAGCCGCAGATGTAGAGAATGGACTTGAGGACACGGAGAGTGGGAAGGGTAAGCTGGGACGAAGTGAGAGAGTGGCATGGACATATATACACTACCAAATGTAAAATAGATAGCTAGTGGGAAGCAGCCACATAGCACAGGGAGAGCAGCTCGGTGCTTTGTGACCACCTAGAGGGGTGGGATGGGGAGGGTGGGAGGGAGACGCAAGAGGGAGGAGATATGGGGATATATGTATATGTATAGCTGACTCACTTTGTCATAAAGCAGAAACTAACACACCATTGTAAAGCAGTTATACTCCACTAAGATGTTAAAAAAAAAAAAAGATTGAGTGGGCTTATGGAGTCTAGTACAGAGGCTGACACATAATAGATAGGTCAACAAAACAGAATTACCAATGCTCAACATACTTGCTCTCTTGTAAACAGACTGATATTTATAAGCCCAACTTCCTATCAGTCAGGAAAAGGATAGAGAGAGGGAAAATTCAGGAAGTACTTAAGACAACAGGGTATTAGTACTTTCCTAGCATAATTATAGCCTTTATAAAGGTCCCAGAGTCTCCCCAGGCCCGAGGGAGTTACAGACATCAACCATGGTCAGTGTTCACCTCGGCACCACTTCAACATCCTCTCAGTCCTCTGCTCACACCAGCCACGACTGAGCTGACCAAGTTCAGTGCAGGCTTTCCCCGCCTCACTGGGTGCATCTCAACAGTATTTCACCGAGTGCACTGCCCGTTCTTGCTTTCTACCCCTGACCGCACGTGACTAGAGCAGAGGACATCCGAGAAGCCCCCTGAACACCCACACATGTGCCACCTGGCAGTACGGAGGAGTTAACACTCCCAGCACTGTCCCGGTCCAGTAAAGCATGGGAGACTATGCTGAATGCTTCTTGCCCCTATGATCCTCCCACGCGGAGAGTCCTCGTGATGCTTCTGAGGAGGTCACACCGAGTTTGGTACAAATGGTGGCAGCTCCAAATCACACCCTTGTACTGGCTTTCCCTCCTTCCCCGTCCTTTGCACCTGCCCCCTGGGTCACACTCTTAAATGAACTACCTGCACACAAGCCTCTGTCTCAGGTTCTGCTTTCAGGGGAATGCAAGCTGACATTACCTATTTCCATGGTTATCTAGAATAATAGGTTCGTGAAGTTGAAAGGGACATGAAACAGAGTTTACTTCAAGGATGAGAAATAAATGGCTGGGCGCCGCACTCCTGTGACAAAGATCACTGACTCAATGTGCTGCTCTTTCCCAAGAAGCCCAGACCCAGCTTCAAAACCCTTCTCCAGGGCTTCCCTGGTGGCGCAGTGGTTGAGAGTCCGCCTGCCAATGCAGGGGACGCGGGTTCGTGACCCGGTCCGGGAAGATCCCACATGCCGCGGAGCGGCTGGGCCCGTGAGCCATGGCCGCTGGGCCTGCGCGTCCAGAGCCTGTGCTCCGCGGCGGGAGAGGCCACAGCATTGAGAGGCCCGCGTAACGCAAAAAAAAAAAAAAAAAAAACCCTTCTCCACACAGCTTCAGGTAGCCTCCATCAATTAATTGGAACTGATGCTCGAGATAAGATTCATTTGCTACCTCGGTCCTGCAGACTCAGCCAGGGCGGATCTCAGTTCTGCCACGTATTAGTTATGTAGCCTTGAAATAACTTTCCTAACTTTTGTGGATTTCATTTTTCTCCTCTATAAAATGGGCATAATAATTTCTTTTCACAGTGTTATAAAGAGTTTTTACTTCTTTAATATTTAATAACATAATATACGGAAGCACCTAAGAATACATTTGACACATATTCAATACTCAATAAATGTAATTCTGTTCTTCCTTGCTTTTATTTTAAAATACAATGAGCAGGGAAGTACAGACACAGTGACTCGCTGTGTAGACTTGGCAAGTAAACCCCATCTCCATATTTTACAGCTGTAAAAAGTATATAATAATTTATACATCATTCCTCATTGTAGTGAGAATACAATGAAATAATGAATAGACCACAGTACTGCTTCCAGTAATAATATTAGTATTATTACAAACATTACATTAGTAATAATTACTGATATTGGTGTTTATTTCAAATGAAGAATTCTAAGGCTAGTGAGTGTATAAAGCATGTCTTTTTATTCTATATTTTTGATGCTTTCACTTCTGGGGACTTGCTGACACTGAAGGGACTGCCTCTCTCTGGGGTAGCCAATTCCTAGAGATAACAGACAGCTCACCTGCAAGCATAACTCTCATGTGCAAACCAATTACTCGAGCCCACAGCTCTAACCACCTCTTTTATCTTGGATTCTCACAATCTGGGTGACTATCCCCCTGCCCTAATCACTCCAGGGCCGGGCACCAGACAACTAGCAACAGCCCCTATGCCCCGGAGCCTGCTGAAATCATTCTAAACTAGCCAGTCTTAAGCCTGCTTGCCCTGCCTTGCTGTTGTTTCCTCTGAAACCACAATAAACTCTCTTCCTCATGCTTTTCTCTTGCTCTCTCTACCTCTGACCAATGCTGGTTGCTTCCCTGTGTTCCCAACCCCCCCCCCCCAGTGTGGTATTATTCACCACACCTGAATAATACTAAAACAAACCCATATTTTAAAACAATGATGCTAAGAGATCAATGTCGCCTACCAGATTAAAGGCAGAACCCTCAGTCCCTGCTCTGTCACTCTATGTTACCTCCCATCTGGGGCATCAGGCAATCCTGACCATCTCCAGGAAGACAAGCCCCAGTGCTGACCAAGGAATTCACCAAAGCACCTTGGTGGGAAGGTGGAGGAAGTTCAGTAAGTCTTAGGATGACCTCCCAGCCTGGTCAGACCCAGTGATGGAGGGAGGGACTGGAGCCCTGACTACAGAAATCTGGAATTGCTGTAGCTCAGCAGAATCAAAGATTTATTCTCTCTCTTTTTGTTTTTGGCTGTGTTGGGTCTTCGTTGCTGTGCACGGGCTTTTCTCTAGTTGCGGTGAGCGGGGGGTGTGTTGGCTTCTCATCGCAGTGGCTTCTCTTGTTGCGGAGCACGGGCTCTAGGCCTGTGGGCTTCAGTAGTTGTGGCTCGTGGGCTTTAGAGCACAGGCTCAGTAGTTGTGGCGCACGGGCTTAGTTGCTCCGCGGCATGTGGGATCTTCCCGGACCAGGGCTCGACCCCGTGTCCCCTGCACTGGCAGGCGGATTCTTAACCACTGCGCCACCAGGGAAGTCCCCCAAAATTTATACTTAAATGTCACAACGAGTGATTAATCAGAATACAAACATTACTGCTGATGTCATGGCTAAAAGGGGGCATACATGATAAAATGTGAGAGGTCATCAACCTGCTCATTTCTGAATTCATAGATCCTCCCTCTAAACCAAAATCAAGATCCTGAACAATTCTGCCATCACTTTTCTTCTTTCTGATGGATGGGCTTGATGCTGTTTACAATCACTTACATCTCTAAATATCTATACTTTTTACATTATTTTACAAAAATAAATCCCAGTGGGTTCCCTTTTTATCCATCAACTACACAAGAAATGTACTAGAAAAAAAAACAAACGTCAGCAATAAAGAACAACCATATGCCAAATTATAAGAACTAGCAAACAGAGGCTGACAGGTCAATGAATTGTAAGAAAAAATATGGAAAATGATCAAACTATAATATGAGTAAAGAATATCAGACTTTTATGAAAATGGAAATTCAGACCCAAAATAGGTCTGAGAGATCATGAAATACAAAAATCTTTTATTTTATGAACAAGGACACAATTTCAGAGTGGTTCAATCATTTTCTTTAAGAGGAAGCAGCTAATAAATGAGAGATACTAATGACTGAAAGTCTAGAGATCTGAACCCACCTTATCATAGCTACATATCATAGGTAACATGGATTATTTGGGGAAAAAATATAAAAATCCCAATAGTTTACAGCTTTATTTGCAGCTGTGTAAGCCCAAGAGAGGATCAATACTTCACAGAATATTTGGTATGATGATTTAAAAAATTAAAATGTAGAAACGAGATTTCTGAAGTCAAAATTCATGATCAAAATTGTCTTAAAATGAACACTCACTTCCTCAAAGGGATTGACAATATTTAAAAATATGTATATATAAGTACAGATTTGTCACTAGGTTAGAAAAGACTTGAAATGATCGAATTAGAAAAGAGTAGGATCAGTTCCTGGACTGGTGGACACATTTTTTCAGGTAAAAAAATATGCCTGCCCTCTGTTGACCACCTAGAACCCTACTTAGTGACATGTGGCTTCTACCCGAATGCACATAACCCAGAATATATTTAGAGATTGGTCTATTTCTAGTCACACAAGTTTTGTTTCCTAAATAAGACTTCAGATTACCATTTGGGGCTGTTCCCAAAAATTCCAGCACTCCATATGGTTGAAGATGTGGTCCCATCTTCTTCACAAGACCTCGTGTGAACTGTGTACAGTACTGTCTTCAACCCTTTCGTTCCTATGCGTTTTCCACGGTGAGAAGAAATGCAGGGCTTATGAGGAAGGCGGGAAATGAGAAAGACAGGCATGTTCCAAAGTTGAGATTCTGAACTGCTTTCCAAATTTTTCAAATGTGAAAATTTCTTTAGTTTGCACAAACTGTTATAAATGATAGCACAGAACATATACATTCAGCTTATGGAGAGTCACACAGTATGGTAGTTATCCTAATTACAGCTCAAAAACCTACTACAGTAGATTTTTTAGCGCATCAAGAAGAATATTATAGTTGCAATTTTATCTATTTAAAGAATGATTTGTAAAGCTACAGAAGTCTGGAAAGGGTCACTCGGGATGTATTACAATTATTTTCGATACGATATGAGAATAAACTTACCTGTTCATGAGTGATCGTATTGATTTTCTTTTCAGACACCTCTTCAGCTACATGTTTAATGGTCAATTTTACTTATATTAACCAAATCATTAGCCTCCCCCCAAATTTCTAGAATTTCTGTAACACTGATAATAACTTACACACCAGGAAGTTAAGACAATGAATTACTAATACTTGGGTGGAATTAGCTCGAGAAGATAACACAAATAGGTTAAAAAGTACGTTACTTCACTTATTTTCATACTGCATTTGAAACCTTGGTTAAATGACGCAGTGATCAGGGCTACCAACTGTTTACTATAGCACAAGTTTGCACAGTATTAAAGGCATCTATTTTAATAGTTCATATCCTTTTTGAGAGGAAACTAGTTTCGGTGGCCGTTATTCATGTAAAAGTGCAAATCCTTCCAATCATCTTTCAGAGAACTGTTGTATGCATTAACCTTACGAACCTAAATTAACCAAAAGACTCCACAGTATTCTTCCCTCCAAAAACTTCCTTCCCCACTTTACTATTCACTGTTATAATTACTAGTGAATAATAAATGTTTTTCGGGTATTTCTTACATTAAGAAACTGGTAGGTAGATAGGCAAGTAGATAGATAGACAGATATTAACAATGTACAAAATTCTAAAATAGCAGAGGAGAAGTAGAGGTATTATTTATATTTCCAGGAGCAATTATTTTGTAATTTGCTCTTCTGATGCGTTTCCAATCTTTAGTTTATTTTTTAAAAAAACTAATGTATTCACCTTTTTTCCTGTGATAATTTTCCAAGTGAGGTTACTTTTTAAAGCCATATTTAAATTAATGATTGATCTGCAATCAACTTGAGTTTCCTACATATAATGAGAGAGCGAAAGCGAATCCACTGACTGAGACCCTTCCATGTACCTGAAACTGTACTAAGCATTTAACACCGTATCTCATTTACTCCCCAAGTCAAAACTGTGATATGTCTTATTATCCCCAATTTACGTAGGAGAAAACTGAGGCCCAGAGAAGTTAGGTAATTTATCTAAGATTATATAATTGGCTATGCTTGAATTCAAAGATTTGTTTGACTTCAGATATAACCAAATGCCTGACCTGACCATTTGAAAAATCAAACCAAATCAAAACAAATTCCTCAATAAAAGAATCACCTGCCTTTGACTGGTTCTAATGCCTGGTGGATTTTCCAAAACAGACTACAGACTATATGAGGTTAGTTGCACAGAAGTTTTAGCTACACACCAGTTTTTTTCATGTCACCCCATTATACATTTCTGCAAAAAGTATTATGTATATTAAAATTTTAAATATTGTTTTTAATGATCATGACCATCATACTGTTAACCATGTTCTTCTGGGTTAAACTATCATTAAATTATAAAAGCTTTAGCAGCACTCAATTGAACGAAACAAATTAAATGCCTTCCTTGCACATTTTAATACATTATTAAGTTTAAAAAGTCAAATTGGAATCGAATCCCGTAAGAAATGCATGGGAGGGGGTGGTACGGCGCCTTGATTAAAGCAGTCTTGACAAACACAAACACTCTGAATCTTCACTTTCTTCCCTCCACCAAAGAGGTTTTTATACCTTGAGACAACGGTAAGATTCAGTAAGGGTTGGAAGATTGTAAAAGAGAAGGGAGGATAGACTTCTTGGCACCCAAGCACTTCTCAGGCATGTCACTGTTAGATTAAAAGTTTATGATGTACATACAAAAGTAGAGAGCCCAGAAGCAGACTACCTTCACATCATCCTCAGCCTGTCCTCCGAGGGATGTACAAACGCCATTCCCTTTCTCTAAAGACTATTTTAACCCCTGCTAAGTCTCCATTTCCCATTACATTTTAATTGTTCAACCTTTTGTAAAAGATTTAAATATTAATACTTGAATGTGAAAAAGAATAGATACATGTATATGTATAACTGAACCACTTTGCTGTACACATGAAACTAACACAACATTGTTAATCAACTATACTCCGATGTAAAATAAAAAGTTAAAAAAAGATTTAAACATTAATACTCGAATGTGCTCCATCCATTGCATTTCACCATAGTGTCAACTGCTGGCATGCAGTTTGCACTTTCTGTATTTCCAGTCTTTCCTTCTGTTCCTCTAAGGCAAATTGATCTGTTCCCTCCATCCCTCAAATATCATCCATCCTGGCTGGCCCATGCCTCCACTGTCATCCCACCACCCCAGCCTAGCGCACAAGGGAAAGTCTTGTTCTCCCTGAAGACTGAGATCCAGCTCACCCTGCAAACACTGGGCCAATCACCACCTCCTCCCTGAAGTCTTCCCAGAACAACACGGAAACAGTGCTCTCTCCTTCCTTTCAGAAGTCCAGCAAGAACCAGTGTTCCTCCCATTCTTCTTCACCCCATATTTATTGTTTAGTATGGTCAATGACATTGTTCTGTGAACAGACGCCCTCCCTTTTCACCACAATGCATCCCTAAAAACCACATTGGAAAGTTGGAAAGCAGACTGTCGTCAAGACCATTCACGTTTTCCATTGGCCACCATGTGATACTCCAATAACAAGGAGTGAAAATAAGCCACAGGTGAGGCCAACAGTGTCATAAAACCAAAAAAAATATAACACTTCTGTATCGCAACATATAAATTGGGGGAAAAAAACTGGCTTAGGTCATAGAGTTTTAGGGTTGAAGTGGATCTTAGAGCCCCTCAGTTCACAGATGGGGACCCTAAGGCACAAAAAGGGTGAGAAACTTGCCCTGAATTTCAGAGCTGAGATAGGATGGGAAGAGAACTCGAGCACAGCTCTGTTGACACACAGACCAAAGCTCTTTCTAGTATGTTCTACTGCCCTGTTGTAAATGCCTATTAAAAGCGCATACTTTACACAGCAATTATTTAAGGAGCCTTAATTTGCAATAAAGTGTTCAACTACCATAAAGAATAAAACTACTGAACCATAAATCTAAAACCAATATACTCCTCACAATAAACATGAAACAATAACACAAATAAAAACCCCAGGGTGACCTCCTGGAGAGGGGCGGCCACACCTTTGTCCACATGGTGCCCGGCTCCCTGGGGTCACTCCTATGCTGTGCAGGACCCCACAGGCCAGCACCGGTCTCCTCGGGCTCCATACGTGGCTGGGCCCTAGAGCTATAAAATGTATCCAGGGGAAATCTGAACACCTCTTCTTTCCCCCATAAATCTCCCAGTGGCAGGCAGACGTAATCCAAAAATTAATTGATCATTTAATTCAAAGATTAATTTGCAGCATCTAAATAATTTGAAGCTGTCACTAAAGACCTTAGTTGAGAGGATTTAGAACTATCGTTCTCTACCCAGCTTGAAGATTGGATTTTATGGGGACTTTTGAAAACCAAATGAATCAGAATCTCAGGGATGGGATCTGAGTATCATTTTTTAAAAAAACTGATACACTTTAATTCTGATAATTCTGATACACTGGGAATTAAGAACCATTTGTTTGGAGAGTAGAATTTTTGTCAGTTGGGTCCTTCCCCTTTTTCCTTTATGTTTCCTGCCCAACTGGCAGGACTTTTTCAACTTCAAGTGACAGAAACCCAACCTGCTTCAGCTAAAGGGGAATGTGCCCACATAACTAAAGTCAGGAGTGAAACTGGCCCTGGGAGTGATAGGAACCAGGGGCGTGATGCCCTCAGAACTTTCCCCTTTGACCCATCTACATATATTTTATATATATATATACACACACACACACACACACACACACACACACACTCATCTTACTGGTTGTGCTTCTCTCTAGAACCCTAATACACTATCCCTCTCATTAACACAAGGAATTCTCTCTGGAAATTCTCACCTTTCTGGTCTATATCATCATTTTCTCTTTCTATAGGATCATTCCCATTTGTATTCAAACATGTTGTCATTTCTCTTATATAAACCTAAAAAAATAACCCAAAACAACTTGCCCTTAATTGAATGTGCCCCACCAGCTACTGTCCCATTTCTGATTCCTTCCCCAACAAAACTTTTTGAAGATTATCTGCAGTCACTGCCTTCAATTGCACTCCTTCCATTTTCCACTAAGCCTCCTCCAAACAAGTTTTCAGCTCTACCACCCCAAAGAAACTTCTCCCGCTGAGATCAGCAACAATTTCAGTATCAATAAATTCAAGTCACCTCTTGGTCCTCATCTTACTTGCCAGCAGCATCCGACAGAGTTCGCCAGGCTGTCTTCCCGTCGCTTGTGCGTTCTTCACTTGGATGCCACACTCAAGGTCTTCCTCTACCTCACTCATTGTCCCTTCTCAGTCCTCTTTTGCCTAAATTCTGAATGTGGGAGTGCCCAAGGTTCAGTCCTTGGTCCTCTGCTCTTTCATTTCTACACTCCCCCTTTAATCTCATCTACTCACATGGCCTTCATTCTCTTATCTATATGCCAGTGACCTGCGCATTTATCTCTACAATCAGATGTCTCTCCTGAACGTCAGACTCAGCTATCTGACTGCCCACAGATAACATTTATACGTCACATGAGATGCTGGTGAAGAAGTGATAGCTGGGAGAACTGTCCTGACCTGGAAGCTATTTCTACTAACCTACCGGTCACTCTGTCCCTTCTACCAATAAAAATCATGAAGGTAGAACTGAGGGAAAAAATCGTGTCCATGGATACAACTGCCAAAGATAATACTACCACACGGTATCCCAGATACTTCACATTCACAATGTCCAATAAAGTGGACTCATCCCCTTAGCCCCAAACCCTGTCCTCCTCAACAGTCTCTATCCTGTCAAGTGACCCAGTTACAGTCACTCAGACCAGCACCCTAAGGGTCATCCTTACACCCTCCCCTTCTCCTTCCTTCTAGCCACATGCAGTCCAATACCAAGTCCAGTAGTTTTTACTCTAAGAATTTCTCTAACCTAGCCCCATCATCAACACTTGCTTTTCTGTGGCTTAGTTCTATCCTGATTACCTATCACACGGTGTAATGGAACTGCTGGATTATTTGTATATTTCTATAGATTTCTGGGCTCCTTGAGGACAGAAACTTTCATCTCTGTAGGTAGCCAATACATGTTTGTTGAGTTGAACTGAAAAGAACACATGAAAGGGAAGACTCCTGAGTTAAGAACAGGGATTTGGGTGGAAAATCCATTTCTTTGCCTTGGTGATTGTTACGAAATTCATATCAGTAGTCACAGTTGACCCTAGTAGCCTCAACTTTTCCTCCGAGTGCAAATCACAGCCGTAAGGTCAAGTGGAAGAAACAAGAGTGTACACAATGACAAATATAGGTGTTAAGTAATATGGAATTAATAGAGTAGGAAAGTGTGAAGTTTAAAGACTGGGACCTATTTGGACATGTCTTCCTAACTCAACTATAAACTCCTTGGAGGCAAAAATGGTATCTTATTCTGCTTTCTACTCAGGGTTTTCCATACTGTAGGAGGTCAACAACTATTGGCTGAATAGTGAACACCTGCTTTCCTTCAAGGGTCTGAGCAATGAAACCTTTCCAAACTCATCTGCCTGCCTCCAAAACTTCTTCTATCTCCAGAGGTAAAATAACTTATGAAAAGTCTTACCTCAAATAAGTAGCAGAGCTAGTATTTAAACTCCTTATCTCTCTGGTTCTAAAGCCCTAGTCATTCTGCCATATTGCCAATCTGAAGTATTCTGAACAAAAATAAATGGTCAAGTACCTCACTCTCTTCTGTTTCATTTTTGTGCCAAGAGTTGCAGCTGACTTTTCTTGAGATGGTCTTCTTGTCTCTGCTCTGGGTATGGGGACATGCTTCAATTTCCAAATGTCCTTATTCAATCCCACTCAAACAACTCTCTTGCTCTAATTTTCAGAAACAGTGTTTCTTTGAGTCTTCAGGAATGATATGGTTTTCATGGCCCTGAACTTATTCTGGGATCCAGAGTCTTGTGATGCTTCTATGTTGGGCCCTGAAACTATTCTTATACTTTATAAATGTCAAAGGGGAATTCCCAACAACTGGCTTAGCTCTGACTCAGGTGAAATCATGGGTCATGCATGCCCTTCATAGTCAACACTGTATGTCAGGTTTCTCAGCATTTTGTGAACCAATCATGACTACAAAGAAAATCGTCCACAGCCTTTTAATTCCATACTATGATGAGCAATGATTCTCTAAGTCCTATTTTTAAATTATTAATGTATTACTTATTGGCTGCCTACAATGCACCAGACACTTTTTTTTCTAGGTGATAAGGACACAGAGATGAATGAAAAGCAGACTGGTTCTCATACTAGTTGCTGACACAATGACTGAGGAGCGATGCATATTCACAGGTAATTATGATACATTGTGAGGTGAATTCTGAGGTGCTGGGAGAGGCTGAGGAGGAGACAGTGAACTCTGCGTGGGAAAGATCTGGAAAATCTCCAGAGAGATGGAGCTTTTACACTGGGGCTAAAAGAGCAGAAAGAAGGGTAAGGTCATGGAGTCAGAAAGAGACTTGCTGTGTTTGAGGAGGGGACAGTGAACTCTGCGTGGGAATGATCTGGAAAATCTCCAGAGAGATGGAGCTTTTACACTGGGGCTAAAAGAGCAGAAAGAAGGGTAAGGTCATGGAGTCAGAAAGAGACTTGCTGTGTTTGAGAAGCGGTACCTTCTGTAGAGCTGAAATATATGTAGTTTGGGGGCTTAATTTGAGAATGTCAGTGTCCTGGCAGAATCACATCATTTCCTTAGTGATTATCTAGTCTGATTTCCTTATTTATAGATGAGAACACTGAGGCTCAGAGACAGTGAGAAATGTTATCATGCCATTTCTTCTTCTGGGTGAGTTTCCTTTTTATTGCTGATTTCATAAATATCATGATCTTTGTTCTCTTTGAATAGGGATGCATATTTTAAGTATGTACATACTACATACTTAGTATACTTAGTACATATTCTAACTGTAGCATCCTAATGAAAGTTTGGAAACAGCAGTTGAAAAAGGAAAGCACGCGCCGCTATGGATTCTTCTTCACTTGATCCCACCAAGGCTTCACAGACCCTGCGAAAAGCATGCTTTGGACGTAGCCAAAATTCTAGTCATTTTCTAAAGTCATCCTGTTATAGGGAGATCAGCTCAGTGCTTTGTGACCACCTAGAGAGGTGGGATAGGGAGGGTGGGAGGGAGACACAAGAGAGAGGGGATATGGGATATTTGTATACGTATAGCTGATTCATTTTGTTATAGAGCAGAAACTAACACAACATTGTAAACCAATTACACTCCAATAAAGATGTTAAAAATAAATAAATAAGTAAAGTCATCCTGTGACAGACAGAAACAACACCCCTGCATGTTTCTCCCTTGGCTTTTCCTTTATTGATAATAATCAGTTCTAAGGAAGGGGGTGTATTTGAAAATAAATCTATGTATATCTTAAATACAGTTAGAAAACTGTCATTGTTCAAAGTTGTTGACAAAGAATGATCAATTTTAACTGATTAAGTAACCTAGCATTATTCTGAATTTATTACACAGGTCATGAGATGTCCTACAAATCTGAGTCACCCTAAAATACTTAAAGGCCCTCTTACCCTATCATAGAAACATACTGCTTGAGACTCCAGTTATGTGTTCTTTTTTATAAGACAGTAACAATTTTTAAAGTCCAAAAACAGACATTATTTCAGCTTTTGGTTCTATTTGGCCAGAATTTCTTCTCAAATATGACTGTCTTAAAAGAGTACAAATATAGAGTTTCAAAGAGGGATTGAGTTATCTTAGTCCCACTAAAGCAGATTGAGAAAACTGACATGAATCAGTCACTTTGGCTTCTAGAAGACGAAAGACTAGCCCTTTAAAAACATTATAGTTGCCGGGGCTTCCCTGGTGGCGCAGTGGTTGAGAGTCCGCCTGCCGATGCAGGGGACACGGGTTCGTGCCCCGGTCCGGGAAGATCCCACATGCCGCGGAGCAGCTGGGCCCGTGAGCCACGGCCGCTGAGCCTGCGCATCTGGAGCCTGTGCTCCGCAACGGGAGAGGCCACAACAGTGAGAGGTCTGCGTACGCCAAAGAAAAAAAAAAAAAATTATAGTTGCCTATAAAGTGGAAGGCAATTTTCATATATCTTCCAAAGCAATGTAATTAAGAACATCTGTACCTATCTACTCAACTTTATTAACTTATATTTGGGACTAAAGAAACTGCTCTATAGTAGATCTCTAGTGAACACAGGGAAAAGCACGAGAACAAATCAAATATGTAGATATTTGGATCTACATAAATAAGAATAAGGAATTCTTTTTTATTCCTTATAAAAAAGGAATAAGACTTTTGCTTGAACATTTTCGAGATCTATGTTTGTCTCAAGGTAAGGCAACCACTGTCCAAGAAGTTAACTACGATACTGCAGAATGCAAACATAGATCATAAAATGAAGAATGGCATTGCTCAGATGCAGTCTAGCCAGACTATTCTATTATAGATCCACCCTGTAAAAATCAAGCCCAGGTAGGGCCATTTTGTAAAAAAAAAAAAGACAACTAGAAGAGCTGATTAAATACAAAAGAATAAGTATCATAATCAGTGAAGAGATGAGAAATTAAGATTGGATCTTCATCAAATACCATGAGAACTATTTACAGAACTGCTACCCAGAAATTTCATGGCAATGGCGCTTCCTCTATTTTATGTGATAGTTTATCTCTCTAGTAAAAAATATATTCAATCCTTGGCTAGGAAATTAACTGCTGAAGTTTTTCCCCTATTTTTGTTTAATTAAGTAGTTGAATACAATATTCAATACGGCACAAAGGAACCTGAATCTACTTGAGATGTAAAATGAGTAAAGTCCGAGTAGCACAATAAGGCATTATCGTAGACCATCTGCAGGGCCTTTACTGCTTACTGCTGGGGCTTAAACAGCCTTGAGTCACATTGTTATTATGACTTTATTCCATGGTCCCTAGGAATACTGTAGGATTTGATCTTCTGTACCTTTCTTTTTTGGTTGAAACATCCCACCCACGGAATAAGTTAGAAAAAACCGTGTAGTGGTTGTGTTATTTACAACCAAGGGACACCATCCACCAATGGAGTGGGTTCCATCTCCAATGTCTCCCTGTACGGTAAATCTAGAGATTAAAATAAGAGGGGAAAGTTCTGTAAATACATATGGAGAATTTCAACATAGAAAGAAAACACTTATTTGAATCAATGCCTTTAGAAAAATAAAAATTTTAAAGACTTTACTTTTGGATTCCTTCCCTTAAAAAGAGCCACTTTAACTTCAAAATACGTCCTGTTTTTAGAATTGGGGTATTAAGCCATTATGCTGTGGCCCACAAATGCATCAGAGTCACAAATGCTGTGGTCAAACGTCTTCACCCTTCTTCAGTTGACTGGTGATTTCATATGTTCTAGGAATATTTTTATCTTTTGGCGTGACGCTCTATACCATATGGTATAACACACTGACAAGCAAAAAGGGTAGAACTAGTTTGAAATATATACACATATATACACACATATATTTATACATTTATATATTCACACACACATACACTGCATGCATAGTGAAAGAAGTTGCATGTATGCCTACAAAGAAATAAGGGCAAAGTTACACATCCTGCACACAGGACTGAGATTCTTTGTCCGTGTGGAAAACATCATTAAAATCCACAGCAAGACTGAAAGTTCACTATAGACCTGAAATCATTCAAGAGATGTATCAGAAACACCTACATTTTGCTACATCAAGTAATATTTGAACTGTCTGTAACACTTTTTCACACAATATTTAATGCTGCTTCTCTAAGTGCAATAATAACTGCAGCAGTGACACACAAGTTGCAGAATCCATTGAGGAAAAATTGTTAAAACGGGAAACACACTCAACTACCTTTAATTGATTCCCAGAGGGTGAAAGTATCCTTTCCCTTTGATTCCAGGTTCCCTCAACATGATTTTCCTTTTGAAAACAGTGATCTTGAATCAATTTTTACAAGTTTTCTAGAAGATTAAGGTGTGACACTCAACCTGCTCATTAGTCTTTGTGTCAAGAGGTAGTCTTCCCTAGAAGAAAACACAGAGGAAAAGCTTCTTCACAATGATTTCTTGGATAGGACACCAAAAGCACAGGCAACAAAAGCAGAAATAAACAAGTGGGATTATGCCAAACTAAAAAGCTTCTGCACAGCAAAGGAAACAATTGATAAAATGAAGAAGCAACCTACAGAATGGGAGAAAACACCTGCAAACCATATATCTGATAAAGAATTAATATTCAAAATCTATAAAGAACTCTGACAACTCAATAGCAAAACACCAAATAACTTGATTAAAAAATGGGCAAAGGAACTGAATAGACATTCTACTAAAGAAGACATACAAATGTCCAACAGGTATATGAAAAGGTGCTCAACATCACCCATCATCAGAGCAATGCAAATCAAAACCAGAATGAGATATAACCTCACACCTCTATTACATATATATTAAAAAAAAAAAAAAGCCAAGTGTTGGCAAGGATGTGGAGAAAAGAGAAAAGGGAACTCTTGTACTCTGCTGGTGGGGATGTAAACTGGTGCAGCCATGATAAAAAACAGTATGGAAGTTCCTCAAAAAACAGTATGGAAGTTCCTCAAAAACTAAAAATAGAGCTACCATATGATCCCACAATTCCACTTCTGGGTATATATCCCAAAAAATTGAAATAAGGATCCCAAAGAGATATCTGCACTCCCATGTTCATTAAAGCATTATTCATAATAGCCCAAGACATAGAAGCAACCTAAATGTCCATCGATGGGCAAATGGATAAAGAAAATGTGGTTTATACTTATAATGGAATAGTATTCAGCCTTAAGAAGGAAATCCTGCCATTGTGACAACATGAATGAACCTAGAAGAAATCACGCTAAGTCAAATAAGCCAGACCCAGGAGGACAAATACTGTGTCATATCACTCATATGAAGAATCTCAAACAGTCATAGAAGAGAGTAGAATAGTGGTTAACAGGGGATGGGGGAGAGGAAAACAGAGAGGTATTAGTCAAAAGATAACAAAATTTCAGTAATACCATATGAATAAGTCCTACTGATCTATTGTACTCCATAGTGCCTCTAGTTTATACTGTATTACACACTTACAAATTTGCTAAGAGGGTAGATATTAAGTGTTCTTAATAACAATAATAAAGAGGGTGGGAAAGCTTTTGCAGGTGATGGATATGTTTATGGCACAGGTTGTGGTGATGGTTTCATTGATGTATACTTATCTCCAAATTCATCAAATCGTATACATTAACATATACAGCTTTGTGTATGTTAAAAGAGGAAGAGAGAGAGAGACAGACAGGGTCCGGCATGATCCATCCTGTTCTCTACTGTATCTGAACAAAGGACAGTGTGGACACATGGTGAACCTCAAATCCTCTGCTAAGCCATTAAAGTGAGTGGGTGCAAGAGCCAGTAAATGGAATGAGGAAAAACAGGTGTTTTCTCACACTGCCCAACAAATCACTTTCATACAATCTAGTGTCAGAAGGAGATGACAGCAGGCTAGTACTGCCTGCTTTTTTGAGTCTTAACATATCCTTCTTTTAAAAGCCCAAATGTACGTATTCATATCTTAGTTAAATTTCTACTAGAAACGCTTTAAAGTCATATTAGATTTCAATACTTTCATTTTCAGACAAGGGTAAGGGCATATGCCAGAACATTATTGCAAGAAAACTTAAAAAGTAAAACAACAAACACAAATGTTGTTAAATGGCTGGACTTGGAGTCAGGCACTGTAGATCTGAACCCTAACTGCACAGTATTCCAGTTGTATGACTTTGGGAATATTATTTAAACAAGACTTACTTTTTTACCTCTGTAAAATGAGGAAAGTTATTTTGAGGGAGGATTCAATCGATTAAATCTAATAATGGCTACAAAGCACTGGTCTCAGTGTCTTGCGGGCACATAGGAAACGCTCAAAAGTATTGGCCGCCATTATTACAAGTCAAAAACAATTCTGTAGGACTTCATACTCAACACACAAAAATAGACTGAAAAGTCAACAATATCGTAGTAGCTAATCCAGGTAACTATCCATCATCCAAAAATGTTAATCCCTTCACATCCTGCCCCCAAAGTACAGCACTGCCAAAACACAGTGTCACCACTAGACATGACCAAACAACAAGCCACCTGTCTTCTGGGATAAAGGGGTTTGGGGACCACAGTTCTAAGGGACAGCTAATACAAAGCAACGCTTTCACCAGAACAATGCTGGTCTCTGATATTTATCAGTAATCATCCCACCATTATTAGTGTTCAGGGTACCAAAGACGAAAATGTGTGTGAATCTATGTGATTAACCAATACCAGGCTCAGCCCTTTCACAAAGGAGCTCTGATCTGTTCAACAAAGCACACTGTCCACCCACACCAGGGAGCAGAAACGTAAGCCCAGTTATACAAATCCAGAACCTAAAGCTGAAAGTTAACAATATGCATTTTTAAACTCTGAATTTTCAGAAGCAGGAATTTTAGGAATTGACTGCACTCCAGTTGCTATGTTTTCAGTCAGGTTTATACTAAAGAAAAATCAGTGAACCAATATAGGCTCTCCACTTGTAAATATTCATGATAGGTAAGCATTTGCTTATGAAATCTTCACTTTCTAATCAAAGTGGCAGAAAATTGATACGTATGACATTTATCATTTTTGTATACAGTTTGTATATTTTGATATCAATATCTACAATTCTAAAATATTCATATTGGAAATAGATAACAATTACTGCACCAAACCCATTCATTCATCCTTCATTCTTATAACAAGTATTCACTGAGGACCTACTCAGGGCCAGGTATTGTGCTAGTGCTAAAACTAAAGTCAAGCTTTTATAGTTTCTTCTTCATTATTATCAACTATTTAGGATAAAGTTATGAGGAGAAATGACAATGGATTTAAATCCTGTTATGATTGTACTTTTATTAAAATTTCTATTAACTTTTGTATTAAGCAATTACAGACTTAATTAATCCTTTCCACTTTCCTATAGACAAAAAAATGATCCCATCCCAAATCCTTCTGTGTTGAAAAAATGCCAAAGCCATAAAGTGAGCACTTCAGCTATAAAAATGCATGATATAATAGATGTCACCTTCTCTTATTCAGCAAAGGAGCATTCTATAACTTTGTCCTTTGTCTTTCACAGAACAGTAACCTGAAGTCGTTTCAGTGGGGTTTTACTTTGGATAAAGTACAAAAATATTCTTCTCCAAGAAGCCGTTAATCTTTCCTCTGCAGCTGATGATTCTCTCTGCTCACCTGATTTTGGGGAAATCAGTGAAGTACAGCGTCCTGTTACCGTGGACCCCTTCCACTCCTCAGAGCCACCCTGGGCTTTCTCCTCCAGGCTGTGGGTAGCAGTAAGCAGGGATGCACCTCAATGCCTGCAGCCCACATCACATTTTCCAAAAGATTTTAAAGATGCGCAGAGTTACATGGATACATAACAAACATTCAAACCTTACTTGTGAATTGATGGATAAGGAAGAGAGACATCAATGAATAGCTCATGGTACTCTGTGAACTTTGGGACCAAAAATTCTCCAATTATTATGTATTAGCATAGACACTGAGTATGTACAAATGTTTGCCTTCTATCCTTCTCCTCGTGGGCCACCAGCAAAGTGATTCCAGTCCCAGCCTTTTCTGCTCTCTGAAACTTCTTGCAAGAGGCTGTATAGTTTAATGCAAAGAGTACAGGGGATCCGGCTGTTGTGTTAGCTTTCTGTGGCCACTGTAACAAATTACCACAAATCTGTGGTTTAGACAATTTACTATCGGGTGGTTCTGTAGGCCAGTAGTCCAAAATGGCTCTCCCTAGGCTAAGATCAAGGTGTAAGCAGGGCGAGGTTTCTTTCTGGAGGCTCTAGAGGGGAATCTGTTTCCTTGTTTACCCAGCTTCGAGAGCCTGCCTGCATTCTTTGGCCTTGGCACTCCTTAATCCATCTCCAGAGCCAGCAACAGTCAACCGACCTCCTCTCCTGCCTCCCTCTTCCAGGGTTAGTGTGTGATTACATCGGGCCCACCCAATAGTTTGGTATCATCCCCCGTTTTAAGGTTAGCTGATTAGCAACCTTCATTCCACTTTGCAGAGTGACTTATTCATAGGTTCTGGAGATTAAGTGTGAAAAACTTAATCTCCAGAATCGTCACTTTGAACGACACACAACTAAACAGCAAAGTATGTGTTTTTCAAAACTTACCTGTTCCACTAATTACATAGTGGGAATACTCTCTATCTTCAGGAACTTTTTTTTAAAGTTACAAAATGAAATAGTGATGCAACCTGAAATGTCTCAAATGGTAACAAGACCAATCCAAACTCCACAGCTTAGTAAAGGTAAGTGTAGCACCCTGCAGTAATTGATCAGTCATTTAATCAAGAGTCACAAATGTGCCTGGAGATGTCCCTGTCACCTCCTATGTAAAAACATAAAAATCCACCTGTTAGATCAGCATTCTTCTGAATAGATAATGACTTTGCTTTCAGCTGCCCACATCCTTATCCTACATTTTCTTATAAGAAAAAGGGAAGAAAGAAGAAAAACACCCACTAGTGATGACAACCCAGTTCCTCTCGCTTTCTAGGCAATGGTAACAATGTGAGGGACCTGGGGCACCAGGGGCCGCCTTGGGGAGTAATTAAGTGATTAGAAAGAAGAAAATTGACTTGTGTGATACCGTTATGTCAACAAACCAACATTTCAAAACAACGTGTTACCTACATAACCTTGACAATTCATAACTCAAAAAAAATCACTGATTGAATTTTTACATTGACTTTAAAGATGACATTCATCTTAAAAACATGTAAATCTTATTTCTTACCAATTACAGCATTTTGGAGGTGTGGGGATTTGTGTGTTGGGGGAGAAGGATGAAAGAGGGAAGGAAACTCATCCCACTTTTTTTTCCCCCTAAACAGCAACTAAGAGAAAAGGATCTTTGGGAAGAACCAAGGAAGCCTAATTGTGCAAGCCAACTGTCTTTCAAGTGACTTCACACTTTACAAAACGTGTTCACGTTTCTCATGCACTTTGCTTCTCATATCTACCTTGTATGGTCGCTGTTAATTCCATTTTCTATTAAGGAAGATGACTGGGAGAGATTATTCAGAGGTCACAGAATGTGGACCCTTTGAATCTCCGAAGGAGGGGGACTCTCTCTGATGTCATCCAGAAGATGTCATTTGTGAGGTGTCCTCTCCTGGGTTCAAATCATTTATTTATTTAACAACTTTATTGGAGTAAAATTTCTTTACAGTATTGTGTTACTTTCTGCTGTATAACAAAGTGAATCAGCTATATGCATACGTATATTCCCATATGCCCTACCTCTTGCATCTCCCTCCCACCCTTCTTATCCCACCCCTCTAGGTGGTCACAAAGCACTGAGCTGATCTCCCTGTGCTATGCAGCTGCTTCCCACTAGCTATCTATTTTACATTAGACAGTGTATATATGTCAATGCCACTCTCTTACTTCATCCCAGCTTACCCTTCCCCCTCCTCGTGTCCTCAAGTCCATTCTCTACGACTGTGTCTTTATTTCTCTCCTGCCCCTAGGTTCATCAGAACCATTTTTTTTTAGATTCCATATATATGTGTTAGCATATGGTATTTGTTTTTCTCTTTCTGACTTACTTCGCTCTATGACAGACTCTAGGTCCATCCACCTCACTACAAATAACTCAATTTCGTTTCCTTTTATGGCTGAGTAATATTCCATTGTATATATGTGCCACATCTTCTTTATCCATTCATCCGATGATGGACACTTAGGTTGCTTCTGTGTCCAGGCTATTGTAAATAGAGCTGCAATGAACATTTTGGTACATGACTCTTTTTGAATTATGGTTTTCTCAGGGTTTATGCCCAGTAGTGGGATTGCTGGGTCATATGGTAGTTCGATTTTTAGTTTTTTAAGGAACCTCCATACTGCTCTCCACAGTGGCTGTATCAATTTACATTCCCACCAACAGTGCAAGAGGGTTCCCTTTTCTCCACACCCTCTCCAGCATTTATTGTTTGTAGATTTTTTGATGATGGCCATTCTGACTGGTGTGAGGTGATAACTCATTGTAGTTTTGATTTGCATTTCTCTAATGATGAGCATCCTTTCATGTGTTTGTTGACAATCTGTATGTCTTCTTTGAAGAAATGTCTATTTAGGTCTTCTGCCCATTTATGAATTGAGTTGTTTATTTTTTTGATATTGAACTGCATGAGCTGCTTGTAAATTTTGGAGATTAATCCTTTGTCAGTTGCTTCATTTGCAAATATTTTCTCCCATTCTGACAGTTGTCTTTTTGTCTTATTTATGGTCTCCTTTGCTGTTATGCCCACCTCTTAATCCTTAATCCCTAACTTAAATATGTCACCTAACATGGCAAAAAGTACTTTGCCAATGTGACTGAATTAAGGAACTTGAGATGGGAAGCTTATCCTATACTATCTGGGTGGGTTCAATGTAGTCACTAAGGTCCTTATAAGAAAGAGGCAAGGGCTTCCCTGGTGGCGCAGTGGTTGAGAATCTGCCTGCTAATGCAGGAGACATGGGTTCGAGCCCTGGTCTGGGAGGATCCCACATGCCGCGGAGCAACTAGGCCCATGAGCCACAACTACAGCGCCTGAGCGTCTGGAGCCTGTACTCTGCAACAAGAGAGGCCGTGATAGTGAGAGGCCCGCGCACCGCGATGAAGAGGGGCCCCCGCTCGCCACAACTAGAGAAAGCCCTTGCACAGAAACAAAGACCCAACACAGCAAAAATAAATAAAATAAATTAATAAATTAATAAACTCTTACCCCCAACATCTTCTTTAAAAAAAAAGAAAGAGGAGTGTAAGAGTCTGAAACAGAGATTGGAGTTCTGGTGACCTCAAGAAGCTGGAAGAGGCAAGAAAATGGATTCTCTCCTGGATCCACCAAAAGGAATGCAACCCTACCAACACCTTAACTGAAGCCAGTAAGGCCCATTTCAGACTTCTCATATCCCAAGCTGTAAGATTAAAAAATGTGTGCTATTGTCCTTTCCCCATGATACCTTCTGTAAACACTTTCCCCTATTCATTATAAACTTTTAATTCTGTTTTAAGTGTGCTCTTCAGGAAGCATAATATTTAGTGCCAATTTTTATTTCATTTATTTAAAATAATTTAACTATTTTATATTTATTTTCTATTGTTTTGGTAGGGCTGATTTTTGTCCTTTTTACAGGGGATGGGGAGGTAGGGAAAGAATAGTAGAGATGTGTTTGTTTTCAACTCTGCCTTGCTACAGACTCTGCTTTTATATGATGTTGTCTTCTAAAATAAATTGGAAAGTATGTAACTGTATTTAAGTCTATTATTAGTAAACAGTGATTTTTAAAAAACATGTATCTAATTATTGGACAAAAACATATTTCATATTTTATATATATATCCACATATATATATCATGACTTTCTGGAAATGAACTGGGTTTCCTAGCACCACCCAAATCTTATCTTCTAAGTTAGAATCCTATTACTATACTGACCCCAAATGCTGGTTCTTCTAAAAAGAAAAAAATGATTAAAAACATTTTAAAAGAATTTATCAAAGTTTTATTTTAAATGTATCATTCTTTTTGTCTTATGAAAGAAATACGTATGTATTATGACAATTTAAAAATATAAGCATGAAAAAGGAAATAATGATCATTTCACAAAAAAGATATCCCCTAGATATAATCACTGTTAGAAGTCTGGGTTTGGGTTCCAGTAACGGTGAGGTAGCTTGAAATAACCTAACATTTTCACAGATAGCAAAAGACAAAACAAACAAACAAAAAATGATTTAAATGCACTGAAGAACAAGTAAAAGAAGGCAGATGCTGAAGGGGAGTCTGTTCTTAAAGAACAGACCCATAATGAATTAAGTCCAGGGTAGACAGCATTTCCTCTGACCCGTCTGCAAGGGGGAGAGACAGATGGAACTCAAGAAAAAAGCTACAGTATTACTGACGGAGGTGTCAGAGTTTGGGATACTGAAGTGGCTGGAAGTCAAGAAGAGAAACCTAGAAAAACATGCATATAGACACCCTTCAAATTGCTGGCCAAACCTGGAAGTGTGCATCTGTGGAGGAGACTTCAAAGAGCCCCGTGGAAAGCATCAGCTGTAATATTCAAAGAATGGAGCAGAGATTCCTGCTGCTGCCCACTGCTGGGGAGACAGGAGTTTAGGATTTGAATCCCATCAAAGAAAAGAAGCTTGGTAAATATCCTGAGCTTTCCATAGACTCATCTTTATAAAGGATAAAACTAAGCTTCCCCCAAGTTCAAGAGAATCGGCCAGAAATACACCTGCACACTAAGACAAAATGCAACACTCTTCAGGGGAAGACAATAAAACTCAGAATCTAGAAAGACAGGGTTTATAAACTAACAGACTGGCCACATCAGACATAGGTGAAAATAGCGAGCAACTGGAACTCTCACATAGTATGTACTGGTGGAAGTGCTACAAAAGTACAATTACATTGGAAAAATGGCATTTTCCAAAATGGGTGTGAGTATAAGTCTTTACCCTATGATCCATCAACCTTCTCATAGGTTTCAGGATTTTAACCCAAGAAGGAACTAAATATATGTCCACAAAGAGTCTTGTAAAAGAATGTCTGCATATGCTTTATTTGTAATGGTCCCGGACTGGAAATAACTAAAAGTCCATTAAAAGGACAATAGATGACCAGCTTGTAGTAAACACATATACACACACATACACAGTAAATGTAGTGTATATATATATACATATATATATATATAGTACATATATACATGTATATACCACAGTTTATATATAGAGAGAACATAAACTACTCTGCAATGAAACAGAATGAATGAATTACTGATATATGCAACAACATGGGTGAATCTCAAAATCATTTTGTTGACAGAAGAAAGCCATACACAAAAGAAGATACTGCATAATCCCATTTATAAGAAGTTCAAGAACAGGCAAAACTAAATCAGAGCTCAGGGGTGGGGACTAACTAGAAAGAGGTGTGAGAAAATATTCTATTTCTTGACTGGGGTGACAGTTACCCGGGTGTCTACATGTATGAAAACTAATCGAACGGTACATTTAAAATCTACACATTTCACTGTATGTAAACTTGCTCCCCCCCCTCAAATGTCTGTGGTATATCCTTGCAGCCTTTTATATTTTTAAGAAAGATAAACGCAACCCCTGACATCGAGGTGCCTGCTTGGCACTCCTAGTGCAGACAAAAAATGTTGCCTGCCATTCCAGTAAACAAAATGTTGCCTAGCCACCAGCCACTGTAGCCACCCCTGGCCGTGTGGGGCACTCTGGGGGGAATTCAGGATGGAGAAAAACAGGATGCTGGCCCCAGATAGTGAAGATACATATGGAAGAAATCATTTCTATGAGCCTGGACTCTTGCACCTTCCCGTACGTAGAAAAGCACTAAAATCGTTAACTTGAAATGTCTGTTTTTTTGTGATCAGCAGTAATCTTTTGATGTTCAACTGTATGATTTTTTTTTTTTTTTTCAGCAAAAACTCCTATATATCCTGGCGCCTCCCTTGCCTCTTCGGAACAGTTCCTCAGAGCTACCTGAGAGGCTGTCTCCTGGGCTATATAGTCTTCAGTAAGGTTCCGGGATACAACATAACTCACAACTTTTAGGTTCTGTATTTCTCTTCAGCTGACAGCAGCTACCACACTTCGCTCTTCTGATGAACAGAAACAATTGCACAAACTTTAAGCCATTCTTAATAACAAACACTTGAGTGATCAAAGAAAGCCACTCTGTGACTATTATAAAGTCAAAAACGAGATCAATCCATAATCATGTCTAAATACTGACAAAAATCATGAATACTAAGTCAATAAAATGACCAAATATCCCCCAAACCTTACTAATTCTAGAGTCTGTTGCTTACTTACTAATTGCTGATTCAGCCTCAATGCATTCCTCTCGCCTCATAGAGGAGATTAAGGTCTCCAGTCACAGACCAGCCCCAGCTTTCTGAGAGTATCTTACCAACAAAGCAAAAGCTTGCTTCCTTGAACCTTCCCCCAAATCACATAACACAAACCCAAATGCCATAAATAGGTCCTTTCTACACTCTTTTACCCAGAATGAATGGCGTGTGTTCCTTCTAGTTGCCATAAGCAATAACTCAACTTGTTCCACTACAGGTGGAACACACCACTACACACCACTACAGGTGTGTTCCTAGCAGTCTTTGGCTAGAGATCATTGACACCATGTATACGAAGGGCGTTTTTAAATTTTTTTCACTTAATGTATCTTGAATATGGATTTCTATGTCTTCATATAGTCTACATTATAGTTTTTTATGGCTACATAACTTTCTACTACTCGGATATGCTAGAATTTCTTTAACTAAACCAATATTTTTCAGAAATCTAGTTTTTTTCCCTAATGTTTCACTATTATAAGCAGCCCTGATGAGCACTGAGCTGGTGAAATCTTTAAGGACCTTCACACTTATTTCACCAGGAGCAATTCCTTTAAATAAAATTACTGGAATTACTGGCTCAAGAGATATGAAACAATACTACATTGCACTCTTGTCTGAATATAAAAGCTACTGTAGGACAGACGGCACTTCAATCCACTTCAAACAGGCTACCATGCCCATTAACTCTCAGCTTCACTCTTACCAATTCTGCATCTTGTCAACTCTGATGGTCCTTTGTCAACACACTAGACTTCTCAGCAGCATCTGACACAGGTAACTCCCCCTACTTGTTTAAATATGTCCTTACCTAGCTTCTGGGACACGACATTCACTTGGTTTTCTTCCTGTGCCACTGGCCTCTCCTTCTCAGTCTCCTTTGGTGGTCCTTCTTCTTCTGCCAGACTCTTCAACAAGGAGAGTGGCCCGGGCCCCCTACTTTTCCATCAAACTTTTTCACAAGGTGACCAATCTACACTCATGATTTTATGTTCCATTTTCATATTTGTAAATTTCATAATTAAATATCCTCCCCGGACCTCGCCACTGAGCACCAGAAACACAGACTTCACTATTTATCTAACACGTCCCTCCGAACCTGCCCTACCTCAGGGAATGACACCACACTCCACCCAGATGATCAGACAAACAAAAAACAAGGGAGGAAAAAAAAAAAAAAAAAAGCTATGAAGAAGAACCTGATAGTATGAAAAGTGACCCGGTTAGAAAAGACAAAGAGTGATTTCAAAGTGAGTGCTTTTATGTTGAACTTCTCTTGTTTCTCCTTCCACATTTCAAATCAGATAATGAAGTGACACACTTCTGGGTTTTGGTGTTAATATGTTGTTTATTCTGTTCTAATGAAAATAACGGAGTAAATGTATAAAATACACATTATAAGTTCATTAAGTCCTCACAAAAATCCCATGAGGTGCTATTAGTTCGTTTTTCCAGATGCGGACCAGTGGTAAACTGAGGCACTGACAGGCACCCAGAGGTACTGCTCATACCTTACACTGGCATTTTCCTAAAACATTTCACTTTTAGTGGAATGAAAAGAAAGAAAATTCCGCTCCTGAAATACTCTATGAATGCTAGGCCACAAAGGATCAACTCACCGTAACAAGGCACCAAAGTGTGTCTGGAAGCCATGCGTGATGCATAATGTATAATGCAAACCTAGGGCAGACTACAACCGAGCCCGGAGCAGCAAATCGAATTGGTCCCCACGCTTGCATACGTGTGCGTGTGCCTGGGAAAGAGGCAGACGAAGCCTTTGTCTTTACACACGACCCCCAGAGACGCCGGCGCCCGCAGTCATGGAAGGGGCTTCCTGGACCATCTGGGTCGCGCGCGGTCGCGGGGCCCAGGACGCATGCGTGACCCAGGCGCGAGGCTGCTCGGCCGGGCGGCTGGGCGCTTACCTGGTGCGCCGGGCGTGCAGATACAGTACCAGCAGCAGCAGGGCCGCAGCGAGGACCAGGCCCGGGGGGCTGAGCGGCCGCGGCAGCCACGGCTCCGGCGAGAAGCTGTCCATGCCCGCGGCCACGTCTTTCGCCGTCCGGATCGCGCGCGGCCGCGGGGGGCGGCCCGGGGTGTCTCTCCGAGCTGCGCGGCCGGCGAATCTGCAGCCGGCAGAGGGTCCCGAGAGGCTGGCCTGGCGAGGCGCCGCCTGAAATGTCACCGAGGGCCCCCGGGGCCGAGTCTCAAAGTTCCCGGACTCCCCTCCCCCGGCCCACCCCCTCCCCCCCCAACCCCTGCGCACCGCCCCGCTCGGCCACCGCTTCCCGCCCGGCCGCCTCTGGAAAACTGCGCGCCGCCCACCCCCGCCCCCGGGGCAGGAAGAAGGGCTAGAGAAGAGGGGGAAAGGGGCTAGGATTTCCCGAGCTCGAGCCGCTGAAGGCCTGAGGGAAGGGGATTTCAGTTCGGAGTTGGAAATGAGTCGTTCGGGTGCGTCATCCCCTCGCCCGCGCCCCGCGACCGCGCTGGCCCTCGAAGAGGGTTGGGACTGTGCCCGCTGCGCCCTGGCCCCGGCGACCTCTTCGGCAGCCCCTTCCTCCCCGCCCCCAGCCGGCGGGCTGCCCGCGCGCCCGCGCTGCCCTTCGCGCGCGCCCGCGCCCGCTGGGCGCCCCTTCCACGCCGCGCTTCCCTGCTCGCCCCCGCGCCTGCTGGGCGCCGAGGCCAGTCCCAGAGGCCGGCAAGACAGGGACCAGAGCTGGGCCGGGACCCTCCGGGAGTCCCCATGGGACACAACATCCAGGAAGAGAGAAGACAGAGGAAACGAGCTATTGCAAAACGACGCTAAGGTACTACGACATAAGTGGTACAAGCCCCGCAGGTTGTCCTTAGAAAGGATGAGGGAGAAACTTTGAAAATGTCTTTTCCTGAGTAATGACCATTCACATTACTTCGCACGTGTGTATTTACTCTCCACACCAAACTTGGAACGTAAGTTTTAGCAATGTATTAGAGAACATATAATGAGGCTCAGGTTAAGGTAACTTACCCTGGTCCCTCGGTTGATAAGTAATTAAAAAACATTCTAGGGCTTCCCTGGTGGCGCAGTGGTTGAGAGTCCGCCTGCCGATGCAGGGGACACGGGTTCGTGCCCTGGTCCGGGAGGACCCCGCATGCCGCTGAGCGGCTGGGCCCGTGAGCCATGGCCGCTGGGCCTGCGCGTCCGGGAGCCTGTGTTATGCAACCTGAGAGGCCCACGTACGGCAAAAAGAAACAAAAAAACCCCAAAAACCATTCTAACCAAGGCCATTCCAGTGCCACTGTGTTCTTTCCTTTATGCAAGATTTTATTTGCTCAGTTCTCAAGACTATTAACAGCAGCTTCACAACTGGTCTCCGTACCTCCGACCTTTGAGTTTTCCAGCCCATCCTCTCCATTGCCACGTCCCTAAAGCACAGACCTATCCAGCTTTGACCCTGTTCGAAACTCTTACTGGTTGCCTTTGTGATAAAGATAAATCTTCATTCTGCAATGAGAAGCCTCCACAATTTGTCTCCATACCATGGCTAGGACAGTTCCATATACAAGAAAGCTTGAGCCACAGTGTCCCTCACAATCAGCCCTTTCACACCTTGACTTATGACATTCTCTCTGCCTGAAAAAGTTTCCTCTCTCCCCTAAATACTAAAATTCTACCTACCTGTCAATGCCCAGTTCAAATACCACTTCCTTCTAGAAATTATTCCTTACTCTTGTAATTAATCTCTCCCTCCTCTGTACTTTTAACACTGTCTCTGCTTTTCACTCCATCACATTTTCCCTCTCTATCTGAGTTATTTCTGTCTATGTCTGTCTGGCCTGCTATAGAAGGTGAGAATCATCTCTTAGACAACTTTGTCTGCAACTACTCTCCACCTCCTGTCGCCCTGGCCCCCGACCCTGGAGTTGAGGTACTGTAGTTGGAAGTACTTTTCATGTGCCTGGCCCTTGGTCCATGCTCCAGAACTGAATTACTGCTGTGTTGCTGTCCTTGGCCTTAAAGCTGTGAATGGCTGGGCAAGCATGAGAATTCTAATGTTTATGAGTTTCTTCATCTGACTTTTATTCCAGGGTTTTCTACTGCCTTTCATTTCTCCTGTCATAGATTCAGTTTTCCAGGAAATCAGGGTACAGTGAGCCAACAGCTATTCTGTCTCCTCCAAGAAAAAGCAAATTGGTTTCCATCACTACCTGGCCAGCACAGCCAGCATGCAGGATGGTATCCATGCCGTGCCTTTCTGTACCCACTGCAAAAAGCGCCTCTCACTAATTTTCACGAGAATCCTCAACTTTTATACTTTAGTTTTCCATTTGATCTCCTGGATGACTCTTCTCTTTGAAAATAGAGGTTAAAATGTTCAGCATTAATCAATTTGTCGAACATTTACCATGTGCCAAGCACCATGCCAAACATTTTATTTTATAACATTAATAACAGAAAACACCTGCAGTTAATCACAGTGTCTTATGTAGGTGGAAGGAAGAATACTACACTGTCACCTACTAGATTTGGTTGGCGACTGTGTCATCTCCCTATGGTATCTGTATAGTATCTTCCTTAGAATGCTTTATGGTATTCACTTAATAAATTTTGAATATATGTTTCTTTTGTGTTTCCCACTTCTGCTAAAAGGGGGCTCCATACTGTAAACTGACCTGGTTGAAATAAAATCTAAAGACCTCTTTTATTCCTCTTTTGCTTCCGTAGCCCAGTATCAGCGTCACGATATTCAATCCAGTTCAATTTATTTTACCTCCAAAACGTGCCTTCATTTCCATCACTTCTCTGACAGAGATGACCAGTTGACCCTCCATGTCTGCTTCCCCCTCCTTCTCAGTAACAGGCCTCGATTTTTAACTGAGCACACGGCTGTCCATTATAAAGACTGCTTTCCCAGCCTTCCTTGTAGTTAGAAGTGACCATGCAACTGAATTCTCACCAGTAGGCTAAGTTTAAGGTGTTACTTCGGGGAAGTGGCCTAAACAGGAATGGTCGGGCCCTTTGCTTCCTTCCTCTTTTCTGCTGTTTAGAATATAGACACTATGCCTGGAACTCAAGCAACCATCGGAGCACATATAAGTATGTCCCAAATATTGCATTGAGTATTATTTGCTGTTTATATGAAATTCAGATTTATCTTGGGATTCTATATTTTTTTTTTGGTTAAATCTGTTAACTCTAGTTTAATTTCAACACAGGGGTTCATAAGGCATACAGGTAAGGCAACTAAATTCTAGCTGCCCAATGGTCCCCTCCAGAGATCAGCCACAAATATTTCTTTCAACACTGCCTACCAATGTTAGTATCTTATGTACCTTGGCTACATGAATTAGACCAGGGTTAACAGTCAGATCTAAAAGAGTCATGGGGTGGCCTTTATACTTTGAGGTATCCAGATGTGGAAATGTGTTCAGTACAGATAGCAACTAGCCTAATCATCTTTCTTCAGAAAATATTGATGGTGAGACACACGGAGAGAGAAAAATACAAGCAAAAACAGAAGTAGGACCAGAGGGAGTAAAGGGAGAGCGTGATATATTGGAGTCTCTAAAGGAAGAGTTATGAAAGTCTAGGTGACAGGTCATACTCCAAAGCCTTCCCCTTCAGCCCAGCTGACCCTCATCTACCAGGTGGTCTAAGCTGTCAGCCTCTTTCTTTGTTCTCGTTCTAGTCTATGATTAGGGCTTGAATTCTGTCCCTGCTTCCCTTGAGGCCTTCTCTTTTGAATCTAAAGAGCATGTTTGGAAGTCACCAGAATTTGAAAAATGACTGTTTCCCTGCATTTCAACATCTGTGTCCTATGTCCTAATTCTCCTGCTCTGACTTTGTCATTTTTTTCTTTTTCTTTCTTTTTTTTTTTTTTGACCGCTTGGCTGTGGGATCTTAGTTCCCCAGCCAGGGATTAAACCGAGGCCCTGAAACAGTGAAAGCATGCAGTCCTAACCCCTGGACCGCCAGGGGATTTCCAGTCGTGCTCTGACTTTGAAAATATGAATACACTGGATTGAGACCTCCAAGTCCACCTATTTTGTCAGTAACTTCTTTTAAGTGCAAATTGTGTCCATGGCACTATGTCTGGACTGCTGGAGCTATAAAAGTGAATGAGATGGCTCTTCCTTCAAAGAGATGGACCTAAAAGGACTAAAAGTGTTGACATTGGAAAGGAGAAAGAAAAGAGGCTAGTCCACATAGATTGTGGGGTGAAAATGAAGGGATTTAAGAACATGCACCAATATGGCCGCAATCTTGTGAGCTCCTGGGAAGCAAAAAATGTGCTGGGGAAAGGGCATCTTGTAGGCTTTAGTTATTGGGAAACATTTGAAAGTCCCACTGTGGAAATTGTCAGAGAGGAATTTTACACATTTTTTTTTCTAATATTGGGAATTTCCTAAAAGCAGGTTTGAGTATTCAAGCCTGAAATGTCCCGTAACCTTTTGACATAAAATGTAGATTGGGTTCGAATCAGAACTTTAACTGAAAAGAATGACTGCTGTTGTTCTCCCCTTGCTCGCGAGCTCTGTCTTAACTAACTTTGACTTCCTATCCCCTTCTGTTAGAATTAAGACCACTTCTGGGCAAAATTGTGAAGCAGAGGAAGGGAAGAAAACTGAAAAGGATGGAGAGGACCTGCCATGGGCCAGGTACTGCTTCATGTTTCACACACCCATTTTATTGAATCTTCAGAACCTATCTCTGATGTAGGCATTACTAGTCCTTTAGACATAAAGAAAACCAAGACTCAAAGAATTTCAGGGCACCCGTGATTATTCAGCTTGTACATTCCACTGTGCATTCATCCCTCCTTCCACAGTACCATCTTGCCTTCCTTAGAGCTTTCTTTCGCTAACCCCTTACCACATCTGTTCAATCATTCTGGCCTCCATTTCTAGGGATCCTCTCTTTACCGTGAGCTGCCCATAACCGAGGCACCCCATGGAGACAGTTGGGCCTCTGCTTTATACCCTGGCCTACCTCAGAGCTACCTCACTAGCTCGGAGGCTAGTCTTGGCTTTCCCATCTGAAAAATGTTGTAAGACTACTTTCCCTGTAGGTTTATGAGGATGAAATTATGAACAGTAAATATATGACAGTCAAAATGCCTGGGGCTTCTCCCTTATTTTGCATTTGAGCACCTTCTGCTCCTTTGGCAGAGGGTATAAATAGAAATGAGTTTATCAGACAAGCTCGGCCCAACTAAGGTGTTAGCCTGTTGATGTATTACTTCTACCCAATTAAAATGTAAAATGTGCCATTTCTTGCTTGATTAAGGTAGCTATTCTGGTTGTAGCTAAGATAGCAATGATGGTAAATATATATATATATATATATATATCTCCTGAAACCTGAGACTGCTGTTAGCATTGTTTAATCGGCACATAGTGAATACTGAGGCCCCTCAGATGCTGGCCCTGAACCTGACCAAAAATATCTTAAATCACAAATTCTTCCTCTTATTCTGTCTTTCTTTAAAATGTAAACAATGCACTTCTTCTCCCTTTAGTTTCCGTTTCTCCTAAAAAGCCAGTTTATAAGTGTTGTCCTAGCACTCAGCTTTTACACATACAGACATGGCAGGCGGGAATGCTTATTCGATAAAATGCTGTTGAATGAACAGTGACCCAACAATAGAGAGTGTTGTTACATTTAACTCTTTTTCTTAATAAAGTACAATTTTAGGTAAGGCCTGAATATAATTATTTTGAAGCAGCTTTAAAAATGGTGGAACAGATGGCTCTGATTATCTCCAAGAGGAAGGAAAAGATTCAAGAGTTTTGTCATTTCTTGTTTAATAGTCTTGGCATTACTTATACATACTTGAGGTTTGAGTACACTGGCTTATAAATTCACAATCCCATGCTAACCCTTAGTTCATACTCATGATCTGACCCTACTTCCCATGCCAAGATTTGAGACTCTCCATCTCCGTTTCTGATTCACTGGCTTTTCCAACATTTCATTTCCTGATTAGCCACTGAACCAAGATTTCTGAGGACAGAAACCACAAGGATCCCCACAAACTTATCCCCCAGCTATCTCTGTTCACTAAGGGAGAATTTTAGACTCAAAAACTTCTTTTGGGGGTGGGGGTGGACGGTTTGGGCCAGGCTGGTTCCTGGAGAAGCAACAAAAGCCCTGGTCTGGAATAAAATCTACCCACCAGGTTCTGCTGTTTCTGCCTGTTACAGGAGAGGTTTTGGAAAACAGACTCAGAGAGAGACAGACCAGCGCAGGACTACATTAGGACAGAGTCTCAGGATCAACACCAGGGGTTGAAACTGACAGAGGGAAGTACTGGGTTGGGGTGCAGTCTCATCCAAAGACTCGGCCCGTGAGGCTATTGAGAACCCAGGCGGCCCTTTAGAATTACCCCAAGATGGGGTGAAGGTCCAGGCCTTCAGATCTCAATATCAACATGCCTTTGGTTGTGGACTGCCCTCAGGATAATGGAAAGCTGAGGGTGACCTTGGAGAGCAACTCTTCTTTAGCTGAAGGCAATTCCTGAAGCAGCTGGTGACACTCCCATAGTCGGAGCGCATAGGTTCTCCCATCCTGACAGAATCTGAGCGACACAACACAGTGACCACTAAATACACAGTGTCCACCACATACACAGTGTCCACCATGTAGACAGTGTCCACCACGTACACAGTGTCCACCACGTACACAATGACCACTACATACACAGTGTCCACCACATACATAGTGTCCACCACATACACAGTGTCCACCACGTACACAATGACCACTACATACACAGTGTCCACTACATACGCAGCGACCACTACGTACAGTGTCCACCACATACATAGTGTCCACCACATACACAGTGTCCACCACGTACACAGTGTCCACCACGTACACAATGACCACTACATACACAGTGTCCACTACATACACAGTGTCCACCACATACACAGTGTCCACCACGTACACAATGACCACTACATACACAGTGTCCACCACATACATAGTGTCCACCACATACACAGTGTCCACCACGTACACAATGACCACTACATACACAGTGTCCACTACATACGCAGCGACCACTACGTACACAGTGTCCACTATGTACGCAGTGACCACTACATAGTGTCGCTGTGGTGCCACAGAAATGTGTCAGGGCAGGTAGCGCATAGATGGTGATGAGTCTTGCATTCATTCATTTTGTAGTTGTTCTCTTTCTCACTAGCAGAACCGTAGTAACACTAGCCTCTCAGCTTCTGAGATAACAGCAGTCATGTTTATTAAATGATTCTAATGTTAAAGAAAAAATCTTTAGACTACAGTACACCACCCTTATCTGCAGGAGATACCTTCCATGACCCCCAGTGGATGCTAAAAATGACAGATAGTACCAAACCCTATATTTGTTTTTTCCCATACAGACATACCTATGATAAAGTTTAATTTATAAAGTAGGCACCAGAAGAGATTAATAACAAAAACAAATAACAAAATAGAACAATGATAATAATATACTGTAATAAAAGTTATGTGAAAGTGATCTCTCTCTCTCTCTCAAAAAAAAATCTGACTGTGCAAATTTAATGCCTTTTCCATCTTAACTAAGCACTTATCCTGCACCTCGGCCATAGCTTTTGCAGACGGAGGTGCGACAGCAAACCTAGCACCAATTTATTTTTCATTCTGCACAATTTCACAGACAGAAGATTTGTTCTTACCACAGATCTTAGCAACCTCAGCATACGATTTTTTTTTCTTTCTTTATTAAGCGAAGAACTTTCACCTTTTCACCCTTAAGACTTCTCTTTGGCATCTTGCCAGGATCACTACTCTTGCACTTTGGGGTCATCATGAAGTAACATAAGAGTTACTTGAACACAAGCACTGTGATACAGCACCAGTCCATCTGATAACCGAGAGGGCTACTAAGTGACTAACAGGCAGGTTACGCTGAACAAAGGGGCAGTTCACATCCCAGGTGGGATGGAGCGTATGGCGTTAGATTTCATCACGCTACTCAGAATAATACGAACTTTAAAACGTATACATTGTTCATTTCTGGAATTTTCCATTTAATATTTTCAGACCACAGTGGACTGAGGGTAACTGAAACTTCGTAAAGTGAAACCATGGGTAAGGGGGGGACTGGTGTGTTTATGAGTCAAAAATTTATTACAATATTGCAACAGGAAAGCCTCTAGGAGGTCAGTTCAAACATTTACTCTGATTAGAAACACTATAGAAAGAGAACGTCAGCTAACCACTGTTCAACTCCTGGCTGATAGGGGACAGTCGATGAGGGTGTTGACTCAAGTCCAAACCCATGAAATTTTATCAGAAAACCACTTAAGCATGTTTCAGGAATGCTAAGCTCTTTCCTCTCACCAGGCAAAATTTCTGCTGCAGACGAGGTTGGGGACAATTTTTGTTTTACATTAACTAGCTACATTTTGTTTATTCAGTCTATCACGGTGACTCTTCCTTCACAGAGCCCCACCCCTCTTATCTGGCTGGTTGCAACCTGGATTCATGGGAAGTCCTTTGATACCCACACCTTTCTTTACAGACTAGAGAAGACGCCATTCGCTCTTTATCCCCCATTCCTATCTGACTCCTCAGTGTGTGAACTCTGTTCTCAGATTTCTCCTCACCTTCCACTTTCTTGTCCAAGGCTCAACTGGAAAATGACCAAATTCATTCCCTCAAGGTTTTCTGAAGCTTTTTTCTCGTTTCCTCCTCCAGTTTTCTGATCACTAACATTCCCACGGTTGATCCATTCCCTTCCCCTTTCTTCTCTGAAGTCTGGCATTTTCTTCCACCAACAAAGAGTGCTACATTTTGACATTATGAAAGCAATAAATACTAGCAATTATACGTTTGCTGGAAGTTTTGAATATTCTTATTTATGAGCAAACATTGCACTAACGCAAGAAGAAATTAATTGATTTGTAATGATTCTGAAAAAAAGTCTGATTTTCTGCTTGCTGGGGTTCAGCTATAACTCAGATGGGTATATAAGACAACATCAGCCAGCGACTTCCTAAAATCACATGTGCAGGATCTGTTTTGATCCTAGAACAACTGATAACCAGAGGCAACTCTGTACTTTCACTTGTTTCTGCAAGAAACCCAAACACAGCAGGCACTGAAGCCTCTGCTACAAATCTGTAAGAGACCACATTGTACAGAACATAAGGTTCCACACAAAATAACCTCAACGTTTTATGTTCCCCCAGTCCTCTTGGACTGCATTGCAGTTGGAAATTTCTTTCTCTTCCCCCTGACAGAGTCCAGCCTCTCCAGTTCTACTTTCCCTCCAGAATTTTCCTCTTCAAATATCAAATGTCTCCTGATTTTGTAAAGCAAAGCAATTCAACTCACACCTTTTTTTTTTTTTTTTTTTGCGGTACGTGGGCCTCTCACTGTTGTGGCCTCTTCTGTTGCGGAGCACAGGCTCCGGACGCGCAGGCTCAGCGGCCATGGCTCACGGGCCCAGCCGCTCCGCGGCATGTGAGATCTTCCCGGACCGGAGCACGAACCCGTGTCCCCTGCATCGGCAGGCGGACTCTCAACCACTGCACCACCAGGGAAGCCCCAACTCACACCTTTTATTTGAGCAAACCACTCTCATGTCAAGAAGCTATAGAAAAATTTCTTCTGAACAAAAGCATAAATATTTTCAAAATATAATTATCATCATCAACAATATCAATTTAAAAAATTTAAAAAGCAAAATTAACTATTCTCTCTTTCAAGAATGTAAATAAATGTTAGGGAAATTAGAGACGAATGTTGTCTCCTCCCTCCCATTCTTAAAGGTGCTCTAATGACAGTGATTGGTCACTTAGAATGTCTGTGGATGGACACATATTAACATGAGCCCCTTCTGAATTTATAGGTGTCTCAGAGAGTCCCATTTAGAGACAGATGTCTTTTCTCTACCCATTACTCCCCACCATTATAATGATTCTTGATCTAGAAAGGTACAAAGGCTAATTCAGCTTTTCAGAGGCTCTTCCTCCTGCTTTTGTGCTCCAGAACCTCAAAATCCCTTTCTCTTTTGCCACGTCTCCTTGTTTTTGCTTCTTCTGTATCAGTTCTGAACAACCTGAAAATCTATTCCTTATCTAGATTCTTACTGCCATTTCTCAGCAAAACACTTAGTCCTCTAGCATTTATACAACCCACATGCTAAGAAAAACATAATGTGATGCTTTAAGGAACTTTCTATGCTCACATAGAAATTAAGGCATAGATTAGAATTCTGCCTGCCTACTTTTCTCTGCATTTCTGCATCAAGAATCAGAACATAATTATTTTGTAATTGGAAATCTGAAAATGAACCAGCATAGTTCTTTCGAGTCAATAAAGGCATTTTCAAACATTATCTCATGTGACCGCTTGACAGTCTAGCCAGATGAATGTTATTTTCACTTTACACACATACCTGGTAACTTCCCTGACATCAAGCACCTTGTCTGTGTGTCTGTTTCACCAGTGTACACACAGTGCTTGGGAGAGTGTGTGGCACTTAGTAGATTCTCAGTAAATATTTGTCAAATGAATGAAAATTAGAAAACTAATGTTCAGAAATGAAACGAAATGAATATTTATTGAGTACCCACAATGTGCTGCATATTTTCATCTACACAATATTCCCATGAGCTTGACCAAGTTTAGGAGCTAGATAGTGCAAGCAGATGGATTCTCATTTATTAATCTGAATACTCGCAGTATTTTTTCTACTGTGTGGGGTTGCCTCACTATATTTAATGCATTTCTAGATTATTTCTAGATCATGTATTATAAATATGTACTATGTATAATGCATATCAGTCTATCTTGTAATTTAGCTCTTTTCTAAAAGATAGTTTTAGATCTTGGGTCAATATTTACATAACATTGAAGCTCTAATTTGAGGAAAGCATCCTGAATACAGAACTAACTTAGAGGGAGCAAAGGGTAGGCTTAGTTGCTTGTTTCTGAGAAATATAAAGAACAAACAGTAGGGGCCCTTAGCAATAGATGCTGGGACTAATCTTACCAATTTTGTTTTGTTTTATTTTTCTTAAGTAATCTAGAGTAGAAGGTTTGCAGACAGGGCAAGAGTCACATGCCAAAATAACAGGAATGAATGACAACAGTCTCTCTTAAGGCTTAGTTAACGTATCTGTTTTTGGAAAGAAAACATCTCAACTGTATCTATCAGGGACCTCATCTTGACACCTTTTTTGTGTTTACTGTAAGGATTTATCAATCTTGAGGGAGGGAAAAGGGAATGGTCCTTCCACCATTGTACTTGGATAAGAGATATAAAGTCATGTGAAATCCACAGGCTTGTTCAGAGGATACAGTTTATAGGAGAGATAAGGGATAATTTTTGAATTAATAGCCATTCCTTTTTCCTATGTCTATACCTCTCTCTCCTTTTTCACTTCCTTTAGAGCTTGAAACAGAGCCTTGGAAAATGAAGGCTGTTAAAGAAAACAAAAGAACAATTTTGCTAAAATTTCTGTAAAATACCGATAGCACAAAGGTCATTTTGTGACCCATGCATCATATGTAACATAAAATGTTTTTTTCCTATTTCAAGAAGCAGCAGCTTCAGAGTCCTAGACCCAGGTGACCAAAATATGATGGAGGAGATAGAATCCTACAATGTAACTAGTGATCTCCAATAACCCAACTCCATGGTTCTGGATTCACCATCTGTTTTTCAGTCCACAACTTATTTGCTCTCTCAGTAACTCTCACACTCTCATGAAATACTTTCTTCTCTGCATTTTTATGAGTGTATACTCCCGAGTGTCCTCTTACCTCTCTGGTTGCTTCTTACTCTCCTTGGCAAGTACTTTCTCTACTTGATCACTAAACATCAAAGGGCTTGAACCTAGGTGCTCATCTCTTCTTGCTACAAACTCTAAACCAGTAAACTTTTAAAAACTCTAATCAGGGAGAAAGGAATCTAAGCAAACCACTAAGAAATCCATCAATTCTCAAAGGAAGAGTTCAAGAGAAAGGAGAAACTGAAAAACAGCTAGAAAACAAAGAACAAAAAAATGGCAATAAGTACATACCTATCAGTAATTACTTTAAATGAAAATAAAATAAATTCTCCAATCAAAAGTCATAGAGTAGCTGAATAGATTAAAAAAACAAGACACATCTAGATGCTGCCTACAAGAGATTAACTTCAGCTGTAAGGACACTCACAGACTGAAAGTGAAGTGATGGAAAAAATATTCCATGCAAATGGAAACCATAGGAGTTTTTTGTACTCCACTGGGGTAGCTATACTTATATCAGACAAAATAAACCTAAAAACAAAGGATATAATAAGAGACAAAGAAGGGCATTATGTAATGGTAAAGAGGTCAGTCTAACAAGAAATAAAATTTGTAAATATTTATGCACCGGACAAAAGGAATATATAAAGCAAATATTAATAGACCTAAAGGGAGGAATAGACAGCAATATAATAATAGTAGGGAACTTTTTTTTTTTTTTTTTGCGGTATACGGGCCTCTCACTGTTGTGGCCTCTCCCATTGTGGACGCGCAGGCTCAGCGGCCATGGCTCACGGGCCCAGCCGCTCCGTGGCATGTGGGATCTTCCTGGACCGGGGCACGAACCCATGTCCCCTGCATCGGCAGGCGGACTCTCAACCACTGCGCCACCAGGGAAGCCCAATAGTAGGGAACTTTAATACCCCACTTACATTGATGGATAGATCATCCAGACAGAAAATCAATAATGTTGTAAGTCTTAAATGACACATTAGATCAGATATATACAGAACATTCCATCTAAAAGCAGCAACGTACACATTCTTCTCAAGTATGCATTCTTCAGGCTATATCACATGTTAGGCCACAAAGCAAGTCTCAGTGAATTCAAGAAGATTGAGATCATATCAACCATCTGTTCTGAGCACAATGTTATGAAACTAGAAATCAATTACAAGAAGAAAACTGAAAAAAAAAAACCCATAAAAAGGTAGAGAGTAAACAACAAGCTACTGAACAAACCAATGGATCATCAAAGAAATCAAAGGAGAAATTTAAAAAGTAGCTAGAGACAAATTAAAACAAATACAACATACCAAAATCTATGGAATGTAGCAAAAGTGGTTCTAAAGGAAAGTTCATAGCAATACATTCTACCTCAAGGAACAAGAAAAATCTCAAATAACCTAACTTTACACCTTAAAGAACTAGAAAAAAAAAAAGAACAAACACAGCCCAAAGTTAGTAGAAGAAAGGAAGTAATGAAGACCAGAACAGAAATACATGAAATAGAGACAAAAAGACAAAATAAAAGGTCAACAAAACTAAGAGCTGGTTAAACAAAATTCACAGCTCTTTAGCTAGAGTCATCAAGAAACAAAGTGAGAGGACTCAAATAAAATTAGATACGAAAGGAGACATTACAAACGCTACCATACAAATACAAGAATTATAAGAGATTACTATGAACAGTTACATGCCAACAAATTTGATAATCTAGAGAAAATAGATAAATTCTTAGAAACATACAACCTACCCAGACTGAATCACGAAGAAATAGAAAATCTGAACGGATGGACTACAAGTAAGGAGATTGAATCAGTTATCCAAAATCTCCCAACCAATAAAAGTCCAGGACCAGACAGCTTCACTGATGAATTCTACCAAAAGTTAAAGAAGAATTAATACCAATCCTTTTCAAACTTTTCCAAAAAATGTAATGGAGGGAAAATTTCCAAACGTATTTGATGAGACCAGCATTACCCTGATACCAAAACCAGTCAAGGATGCCACAAGGAAACAAAATTACAGGCCAGTATCCCTGAGAACACAGATGCAAAAATCAACAAAATATTAGCAACCTGAATTCAACAATACGTTAAAAGGATCATACAGCAGGATCAAGTGGGATATATCAATATTTCAGAGATTCAAGAATGGTTCAATATCTGCAAATCAATCAATATGATACATGAAGAAAAAAATCATACAGTCATCTTAATAGATGCAGAAAGAGCATTTTTCCTGGAAGAAAGCGTAAGTGGTAAGCTCCTTGACATCAGTCTTCATGATGATTTTTTGGATCTGAAATCAAAAGCAAGGACACCAAAAGCAAAAATAAATAAGTGGGACCTCATCAAACCAAAAAGCTTCTGCAGTGCAAAGGAACCCAGCAACAAAATGAAAAGGCAAACTACTAACTGAATGGAAAAAAAGTTGCAAATCATATTACTGGTAAGGGGTTAATATCCAAAATATACAAAGAACTCATACAATTCAGTAGCCAAAAAACATTCAGTTTGGTTAAAAGTGGACAAAGGATTCAAATAGACATTTTTCCAAAGAAGACACACAGGTGCATGAAAAGATGTTCAGTATCACTAATCATCAGAGAAATGTAAATCAAAACCACAATGAGATATCATCTCATAGCTGTTAGAATGGCAATTATCAGAAAGACAAGATATAACAAGTGGTGGACAGGGCGTGGAGATAAAAGAACCCTTGTGCACTGTTGGTGAGAATGTAAACTGATGTGGCCACTATGGAAAACAATATGGAGGTTCCTCAAAAAATTAAAAATTGAATTACCATATAATCCAACAATTCCATTTCTGGGTAGTTATTTGAAGAAAATGAAAACACTAACTTGAAAAGATATATGAACCTTCATGTTCATTGCAGCCTTCTTTACAATAGCCTTCTTTACAATAGACAAGCTAAGTGTCCATTGATGGATGAATGTATAAAGAAAAAAAATATTTTTTTAAGAATTTAAAAATCTATATATTTTTAAGATTACATATATCATATATATATATATGATCTTAAAAGTTCTCATCATGAGAAAAAATATTTTTTGTAACTACATATCATGATGGATGTTAACTAGACTTACTTTGGTGATCATTTGGCAGTGTATACAAATATTGAGTCATTATGTTGTACACCTGAAACCAATGTAATGTTATGCCAGTTATACCTCGATTAAAAAAACAAACAAACTCTTAACAGGAAAAATTTTAAATCATGTCTATATAATAGCTCCTGAATGTGTATCTCCAGATTTCTCTAAGAGATAACCCCATACCACACTGTCTATAAAACAGCCCATATGGTTGTTTCATAAGCACCTTGAACTTAGCATGTCTAAACAATCCTTAATCATACCCACCACATCCAGTCCTTTTCCTAAGTCACTACCATCCATCCAGTTGCTCATGACCAAAACTGGGCAGTCAACCCTGCTTCTAAGTCATGTAAAGTCTACCTTAAAACACATCTTAAATTTGTCTCCTTCTTTTCCCCCTCTATAGCCATCACCTTAGTCCAAGATGGCATCATCCACCTCTCTTCTGGACTCCTGCAGTAGCCTGCAAATTGATGGCCTCAGATTTACTATTGCCCTATTCATCCCTCTATTCTCTACACCATAAAAACAGTGATAATTTTTAAAAATACACATCTAATCATGCCACTATAATATTTTAAATCCCTACAGTGACGCCACATTGTTTCCTGAGTAACATTCAACTCCTTCACTGCACGATCCTGAAGGGCTAGACCCTAGGCTTGTCTCTCTCCACCAACCCCTGCAGCACTCTGATACTGACTGCCATTCGGTTCTGTCAATGACCCTGGTTCTCTTTGAGCCTTTTCCACGTAATCTGTCTTCTGTCTGCAATTCGACATCCACTCTACTTGGAGTAGCTAAATTCTAAATCTCCTGAACTGAAATTAGGCATTATTTACTTAGGAAACCTGTTCCTAATTCCCTAGGCTAGGTCAGTCCAATCTGTTCTTCGCCGCCTTAGGGTATGGGACTTCATTTTGCTAGCACTTATTATATTGTCATTAAATAATAGTTCTTTGTAACGAACTGTTGAACGACTTCTCCACCGGAATGTCAGCTTATGAAAGCGGGGACTCTGCCTGTTTAGTTTATGACTATATTCTTACACGGGGTCTTCAGTATAGTTGGTGCTTAACGCGTATTTGGTAGATAGATAATCACTCAGTATCTATTAATCACTTGTGTACTGCTTACTGTTCTAAGTTCTTTTATGTGTATTTTCATTTGGCCTCACAAAAACCCTGTTGGGTGGGTACTTTTATAATCTTTATTTTAACTATGAGAAAAACAGGTACAGAAAGATTAATAACTTACAGATGTGTAATCTCTGTACCCTGCTACCTGCCCATTTTTTTTTTTTTTTTTTTTTTTTTGGCCACGCCATGTGGCTTTCAGGATCCAATTTCCCTGACCAGGGATAGAATCCGGGTGGCTCAGCAGTGAAAGCGCAAAGTCCTAACAACTGGACTGCCAGGGAATTCCCCCATGGCCATTTAGTTCGTGAACTCATTGGTTAAGAGTAGGAATAGCTGAGGAAAGAAGCTATTTATTAAGATCTTCTGCTGAGGTGGCTCTTTAGGAAGCATTCATATGCAACAAAACTTTTTTTTACAGTTAATAATCATATGGAGAGGTTTATCTACATACCTCTTCCTGAGACCTCCTTGTCAAAATCTTCCAATCATTTTTCCCCTAAATACCTGATCATACAAAGTATGATCAGGTACTCTGCCTGTACCTGATCATACTTTGTAGTAGTACCTCTAGTAGTACTACAGGTACTACTCATCTACTAGCCATGATTAAATGTAGATCTGTGTTTCTGGTCATCTGTCTTTCCAGGCAGAAAAAAAACACCAGGTACATTGACTGAAGTTCTGCCCACTTGGAGGATTTACTTTCGCAACTATTTTTCAGGGCTGTCTCTGAAATGGGCTGTGGAGTTGCAATTATTTACTTTTGGGTGGTGCCACCATATCATGCAGCACTCTTTGTACAGAAGACTGAAAGTTTTTTCTTTTTAGGTAATCAGCTCACAGAAAAGAGTTGTGGGTTGAAAAACAAGGTTATGTAACAGCAATATAATTGGCTGTAGAAATTGTGCTTTTAAGATTTTCTTGAGCTTGACATATGATAGATCTACTTGGTGATGGAGTGCTGCTGTCTACAACCAACTTTATGGCTGAGGTTGCATGGTAACTTGGTGGCCACAGTCGAGTGTTTTGTTTCCATGAGGCCCAGAGGCAAGCCAGAAGTTGTTTTTCAAAAGGAGAATAGTTACATTCAAAGAATTGTGGCCTTGCTCTGAAATCTTAAAGGTTTGCTCTGTGATTCACCTTCAGAGACCTGCCAGTGGCTCCATACGACATCTCTATCTTCCATAGACATAGTGTACCACTAAACATTGCTTTTACTGCATCTCAAAATTTTGATAGTTGTATTTTCATCTTCATTTACTTCAAAATATTATAAAATTTTTCCTGAGATTTTTTTTTCCTTTTACACATATATTATTTAGAAGTGTGTTGTTTAATCTCCATGTATTTGGGGATTTTCCACTGTCTCCCTGCTATTGATTTCTAGTTTAATTCCATCCTGATCTGAGAGCTGACATTGTCAGACTTCTGTTTTTAAAATGTGTTAAGGTATATTTTATGGTCCAGAATGTGGTCTATCTTGGCAAATGTTTCATGTGAGCTTGGGAAGAATGTATATTCTGCTGTTGTTGGATGAAGTCGTCTATGGCTGTCCATGGTATCCAGTTGATTAACAGTGTTTTTGAGTTCAACTATGTTCTTTCTGTCTGCTATATCTGTCTATTTCGGAGAGAGGGGTTTTGAAGTCTCCAACTATAATAGTGGATTCATCTATTTCTGCTTGCAGTTCCATCAGATTTTGCCTTATGGGTTTTGTTGCTCTGTTGCTAGGTGCATACATTTTAAGGATTGTTATGCCTTGGTGGAGAATTGGCCCCTTAGTCATTATGTAATGTCCCTTTTTACCCCTGATAACTTTCCTTGTTCAGAAGTCCACTCTGTCAGAAATTATTATAGCTACTCCCACTTTCTTTTGATTAGTATTAGCATGGTTACTGTTTTCTATTTGTTGCCCTTGTTCATTGTTACTATTTTGTTCTCTACTCTTTTTGTGCCTTTTGAGGTTTTCATTGAGTATTTTATATGACTTTCCATTTTCTCTCCTCTCTTAGCATATCAATTATACTTCTTTCTTTTACTTTGTTTAGTGGTTTCCCTAGAACTTGTAATACGTTTACAACTAATTCAAGTCCACTTTCAAATGACACTGTACTGCTTCACAAGTAGTGCAAGTACCTTGTAATAAGAAAATAATCTTAATTCTCCCTCCCTCCTGTGCCTTGGGAAGACATCCTCATGGGTCATACTCTGTAGCTGAACCTCTGGAGCCATCTGGGATTTGAATCTATTTATAGAGTTAGAAGCAATGAGAGGTGATGGTAGTAGGCCTTAAGGAGGATCAGCAGTGCCCTGAAAATAAGAGATCTTTTACAATTACTTGAGACAAAAGGTGACTAATCTCAGAAAATGGTAGAAATCTTGCTCTGAGTGTCAAAAGAAAAACTGCAGAAATTTGGGTCTTCAGAATCCTCAGCTGTATTGGAATTTGTGTGTATGCCCTCCTCCCAGATTCCAGAATCTCACTCTTTTCTAATTAATTCTCTAAAATACCCTGAGAAGTTAGAATTAAATTTTCATTGCAATTTAGCCATCCACAGGATTAAATTTTGGATTTGGTTTTTAGAAATCTCAATTCTTTGACTACAGAAGATAAAAGTCACCTTAAGGGCCATTATAGAAGCTTTTTGGTTCCCTACCAAGACCTTGAGTCATGAATTTAAAACCCTAACCCCATTTTCCCCCTCCACGTCATCCAGCATATTTAGAAACAACCAAATCAATCCATCATAGTTTTACTTTTATTTCCACTAAACTGTTCAATGGCAGCAACCACTTGGACATGCAAAGTGTTTCCAGGTGGCTAGAGGTGATACTTTAAGTAGTGCTTTTCCATGGCATGCCATGGGCTACCATTGCCCCATTTGCCACTGGCAACAGGATCATAATTATCTTTAAATCTAGCCAGATCAGAGAACCCATTCCAGATTCCTAATACTAAGATTCTGTTACTGTGGAATTACTTTGGGTAACAATAATTGTGTTCGTCAAGAAGCAGAGCCATCGTGCATATTGTGAGAATAAGAAATTTATTACACGAACTAAGCTTCATGCAATTATGCGAGGAGCTGGGGAAGTGAAGGCACAGAAGGGAAATGTGGAGGACCAGAGAGCAAAGCACTAAACCAGGCCTCCTGAAGCACTGTGGCAAGTGGACGTGGCAGAGCTTGCAGAGAAATCATGAAGCCAACACACATCTGCCCAGATGGACTAAGGGGGAGCTAACGGGGAGGTAAATAGGAAGCAGGGGCCTCTGTGCAGCTCTTGCCTTTACAAGTCTGCACCCAAGCAGGTGGAGTGACCTTGGGGCCCCTGTGAGTCAGCCGGTTCAACAGCTGGAAAGACGAACTGGACAAGAAGTGAAGTGAAGTGAGGAAAATCTGGGAAAGTGAAGGTGCAGTGGGAAATTTAGAAGATCAGAGTCAAACAGACTCTCCTGGTTTCATCATTTTCTATTGTGAACCTAAGAAACTTAATTAATTTTTGTGAAAATTTCTATTTTTCTAGTTGTAAAACATAGATGAAATATTTACACTTAGGGATTGCTTGCCTACCTCTCATATTTTTTTGAAAACTATTTTACCTTTTTGCCAAATTTTAAATTAACAGTGAAATGTTTTCATCATAAGGTAAAAGAGTTTCAAAAGATGTGACTTTTGGAGTATTTTAATTATTGACATTTGATATAAAAATCATATTACCATTCTTTTCAACGTATCTGTTCAATATCATCTAAATGCTATAGTGACTTTATGCCCAGCATCATCAATTTTAAAACTCCATGAATAAGCTCTTCTTTAGCAACCAGAAATTTTACATTGTCCCATTTTCTCCTTGAACTCATATTTCCATTCCATTTCTCCTACAGAATTTTATCCTAACATATTTTTATGCTTGAAGGTCTTTTATTGATCACACTTTATAGCTTTCTACTATAAAATTATGTACGTAAATTGAAATTAATTTTTTTAATATTCTCTGTGACCAGAGGGACTAAGTGTTATTTTTCCTTCATCTGGATTAAGTTATCATTCCAATAATTATTGGTTTATTATTGATCAAAGAAAGTTAGTATATTACAGAAACGGATAGGTAAACCTTGAAAGTAAAGTTGAATTAGAAATGTACATTTTAATATGTATAATACATATAAATGTATATGCATATATAACTCTCTCCTCTGACAGTGAGAAACTTGGATCCCATCATCCTTAAAACATTTACTTATCTCATCAATCCCACCTATAGGTAGACAATCTCCCATCACCACTGCCCCATCTCCACAACCTCTTCACACCTCTCAGCTCCGACACCCCACACATGGCCACTGTGCAGATAGAAACCTTCTTCACTGTGCTCAGACAGACCTGCAGTGCTAGGCTTGCACTCCTATTTCCTCCCTTTGGGTTATTTTGCTCTGCCCTAACTACTGGTGTTTGGACTAAATTATTCTGAAAGGAAACCAGATAGGGAGGGGAGAGAGACCATGCATGTTTACAAATCTTAACTCTTTAATTCTAAAATAGACATTGGACGTAATTGGACACAGCCTTTCTATGAGTTTCTATGAGAAATAACCTACAATACCCTTCACTATTTACTACTGACATACTTTTGTTGCTTTCTTCTCAGGATTCTCCTCAGCATCCACAATTTCGTTGGGAAGAATTAGGGAGTTAGAAGAAGATAGGTCTTGAAAGACGATTGTCACTTCTTTAATCCAACTCTACAAATATATCTGATTTCAGAGTATTCCAACACAGGCAAAATACCCTATTTCTAATGTCCCAGTTTGTCTAGAATAGCAAAATGTATTAGAAAAGACAAAAGCCTTATCAAGAGTTTATGTTGATGTGGTTGAGCAAGGTTTTACATACTTTTCTCTAAGAGTTGGGATGGGTGAAACACAACTTTCTCTTTTGTAATATGAGGGAAGTTTGATTGTGAGAAGGGGAGATGGAAGAAATAAACCAAATGATGCCTTGACCACAGGCGTATTCTCAGGCAGCCCAATTTTTGCAAAAACTAGAAATTGAGAATAGAAAATGGATTTTCTTAAATTGTCCACTGCCTACAAAGTTCTTGGAAAGCCTTCACGGAAACTCAGAGGCGTATCTACCTAATTTGGCAATTATTGGCCTATGTGTTTGTCTTAGTCAATTTGGGTTGCTACAATGAAGTACCATAGGCTGGATGGGTTATAAACAACAGAAATTTATTTCTCATAGTTCTTGAAGCTGAGAATCTGAGATCAGGGTTTCTGGTGAGAGCCCTCTTCTGAATTGTAGATGGCCAAATTCTTGTTGTATCCTCGTATGGTAGAAAAAGCTTCTCTGGCCTCTTTTTATAAGGGCACTGGTCCCTTTCATGAGGGTTTTACCCTCATGACCTAATTACCCCCCAAAGGCCTTACCTCCAAATACTGTCATATTGGGTATTAATATTATTAATATGTGTTCCCCACCAGCTAATATTAACAGTAGCTGGTGGGGGATTAAATTTTAACATATGAATTTTGTGAGGGGAACACAGACATTCAGTCCATAACAGTACTTAAAAAAATTAGAAGTAGCAATAAATTTTAGGGAAATGATGGCTGTGAAAAAAACAAAGTAATTCGTGCAGATAATCAACAACATGTACAGATGAGAATGAAAAGAAGTATGTTAAAATGTTATTCATCAATGAGAATTAAGTAGGAATTACATTCTACTTCTATTAGATAGAACATATAATGGAAAATACAAAAATCATTTTAAAAAATTTTTATCAAAACGTTTTGACTTTTTAAATCCAGTTTTCATATTAATACTCATCTCTGTCACATGATTTTAGATGTTTAATGAAAATTACCTCAACTATTTAGATTTAAGATGTTAAATCTTAAAGGCAGGAAATATTTTTAGGAGTTGGGGTGAACTTATTCACCCTTGTTGTTTCATTATTCAGCAAATAGTTGAATGCCTACCAAGAGCTCAGTGCAGAGCCAAACACAGGGGATATAACAGTGAGTGAAATTCAGTATGGTCCCTGCATCCATGGAGATACAGTCTAGAACCCTTTGATGAAAGCAAAAGGAGCCATAACTTAGGCAAGAAAATGAGATCCACACGCAGAGCATCGATTAGCTTGCCAAAATGAAAGACAGGCTTTAGAGTGTCTCTGTGGCTTTCAGCTTCAGGAACCTGAGAACCCTCTTTTTGAGATGATTCCATTGGATCATCCAGTCATGGACACCTCCTGCACCTATGGATCTTTGCTCTTATTTAAATCTGTCAGGGGGTGAATGTGGTTGATGTAGCTTGGGTTGTGTTTCTACCTCTGGGAATAGTTGGGTGACTGTAATAGGCAGTTTCACCATGATCACAAAGAAGGAAGTTCCTTAAAGGTTAAAAAATTAAAAAATAGTAGGGAGGGCAGGGTTTCTACTGAAAGAAAAAGAGGAAGTATATTGGGGGAAGGATGTCCACTCCAGTTTTCAACCATGAACCAGAATCTGTATCTGGTTCATCTTCTTATATAAAAGTCAGCTCATTAGTTTCTAATAGTTTACATTTTAAAACTCTGAATCAGCACCTACAATGCTGTTCCTCTCCTCTGCTCCTCTCCCTTCTCATCCCCTTTCTTTCCTTCTCCTGTTCTCTCCTGTCTCTCTCTCTAAATATCTAGACAATATTGCCCTGCTTTCCTTGAGAGGATTCCTAACCATCTTTATATAAAATTTATTTAAAAGTCAATGCTGTAATAATTTTCTGTAAGTATATTAAAATAGAGCTATAATGTAGAGCTTTATAAAGAATCTTTCATACACACATACATTTGCCATATGAGTCACACATGAATGCTATTCTCATTGTGCAACACATTACATAGAGAAGCAGCTCAGTCACCAACCAGTGCCTGCAATTTGTATCATCTACACTTGTGACCTGTTCATGTCTAGGGTGAAAGAAGTGCTCCATGGGAACTGTTGAGGTTTACAAAGCAAAGGGCCGTCCAAGGAAAGCAGTGAGATCCAGCTCATAAAACACTGGTTTTCTTTTACTGCACCCTGTGTTCATACAATGTTTTGATCTTAAAGTCATTCTAAAAATTTGGTTATGTTTTTTTTTCCCTATTAATAACCATTTCGGTAGTTCTGGAGGCTAATTAGTTGACCTCAATGTGGAACCTTTGCACTGATCTTTTATTTTCAATATTTACCAAGAATGACAAATTTCAGCCATTGCACGGATATTACATTCCTTGGTTCGAGGCTCATATTTAAAACCAGTGTTTGTTTTCTCTGTCCATGGACTCTTAATATGCATGGCATGTCTCTCCTGAGTGGCCGCCAAATTTCCCTCAGGCTGGACTTTTTTTTTTTTTTTTTTAAGATGCTTATTGGAGTATAATTGCTTTACAATGGTGTGTTAGTTTCTGGTTTATAACAGTGAATCAGTTATTCATATACATATGTTCCCATATCTCTTCCCTCTTGCGTCTCCCTCCCTCCCACCCTCCCTATCCCGCCCCTCTAGGTGGTCACAAAGCACCGAGCTGATCTCCCTGTGCTATGCGGCTGCTTCCCACTGGCTATCTATTTTACATTTGGTAGTGTATATAAGTCCATGCCACTGTCTCACTTCGTCCCAGTTTACCCTTCCCCCTCCCCATATCCTCAAGTCCATTCTCTAGTAGGTCTGTGTCTTTATTCCCGTCTTACCCCTAGGTTTTTCATGACCTTTTTTTTTTTTTTTTCTTAGATTCCATATATATGTGTTAGCATATGGTATTTGTTTTTATCTTTCCCTCAGGCTGGACTTTTAACTACCCGTGGCAGGCCTGCCTGGATTGGCAGTCACGTGGGCATCTGGTCATGCCTGGGTTTCAGCTGCTCTGGAAGATGCCTGTCCCTGGGTGGTCAGCCATTCCTCACACCACACTTCGGTCTCAGGTGTCCTTGACAGAACACACCTCTCCCAGGTGTCCTCAAGAGGTTATCCTTTCCAGACAACCTTTGGACTTACTTAGAATTCTCATTTTCTTTTCAGGCTTTTGATGATGTGAATCTAAGGTCTGCTAGTTTTTGAGCTTGCCTTTTGTCTGGTATAATTTCTCATGACTATAGCCAAAAGAACATTGAAATTAATCGTATTAGAAAATGAATGAACATTTGGAGACCTCTTCATTTAAAACATAAAGCGTTTTTTTTAAAATACGAACAATGTAAATAATTGAAACCTTTACAATTATGGTCCCTCAACCCCCGTATGTAATTCGCGTGATCATGCATACTGTACCGTTTATATTTGAAATCAGACCATTCCAAACATACTCTCAAAATTTGGTGAAAAATCTATTTGTTTTCATAGCATATGGTTTAAAAGAGTTAAACACACAGCCCCTTTATTTATAGAAATTAGCATCTCACTGATGACACGTTCCACGTTCTTGCTGAATGCCATGTGCTCTGTACATGGAACTGATAGTGTATTGCCGAATATTTCTTGGTAAAGCGCACCTCTCTCCCCCGCTCTCTATTACCCAACATTCCTAGAGCAGCCCGGGGTAGCTACAAGGTTAGAGCATAGTTATTGTAATGGTTATAGGGACAACGGAGTACTTGGGAATTATTCTGCTTTCAGCGTAGAACATACCTGAGGGAATGCTTGATTACTATGGGAAAGGAGTGCGAAAAATGCAATGTGCCAAGGAAATTGCTTGGGTTTTCTAGATTTTCTTGAACGTTTTTGTTAAGACTTTGTAAAAACAATCATTCTTAAAGAATGTTTGGTTTTTCCTCCTCATTCTTGTTCTGCACTTCTGTCAATTAAAAAAAACAAAAAAGATGAACATGACATGGAACGGTTATCTCCAGATCACTGGTTCTCAGAGTGCCATATTCATGTACTTTAATTGACCTGAGTTGTTATTTTAAGGAATTAATGATAGGATGTCGAAGACTATACTTCAGCTTTAAAGATGAATTAACAAATTAAGTCGTATTCAATGTGACTTCGGCTTTCTGGTTGTCAGGAAGGTCTTTTTCATTTGCCCTGTGTATGCCTTAATCTTGTCCCTTTCATCTTTTGTTTGAGGCTTTGAGAAAATTTAGCTAAATTCTGTTGCGAGAAAAATAATTGGCGGGAGCTTACCAATGCCTTGTGTGAGTGGAGTGGCCCCTGTTACCTGTGATCTGGGCGAGGCCACCAAGGGGGCCTGGCCAGAACACTAGCTTTTAGTAACTTGCACTGTTTTAGGCAATAGAGTGGGGACTTTCCTTGCTGTAAGTAAGAATTATGTAAATTATGAGAGCCAGTGGTTAGCACTTGATACTAGAATTACAAGTGACTGTTATTCTCTTCTTTATAAATTCTTGCTTTTGGGGGGGATGCTAAAATTTATTCAACATACTTAGTTTGCACTGGAAACTTTGCACTTGAAAAAGTGGATTCACATACCCAAGATGTTCCAAGCATACTTAAAATTTTTCCAGTAGCTGAATCGAGCATGTATTTTTATATAAATTTAAATTAATTATATAAATTCTTGCATTTTGCTTGAATTTCTTTTAAACATCTAAAACAGTAATTTAAAAATTAAGATAACTTGTTCTAAGGTTAGTGGTCTGTACTTATATCCAGGGTTAATAATTTAATTTAGCTCATATGAGTTAAACAAGAGAAAATGTTTTAGGGATTGGCATCTCCAGAGTAAGAAAGATTAGAGGGAAACATACCAAAATATTAACAGTAGCTGGTGGGGGTTAAAGTGATTAAAATATTTTTACACTTGTTTGTATTCTCCAAAAGTTCTCTTGTTAGGCATGTATAACCTTTTATAATTAGAGAAAGAGGTCCTTAAAAGCATTGCTAAGGGCTGTCTGTATGCCTAGGTCTCCAATCCTGCTTTTATCAACTTTCTAGTTCCTTTTCTTTGCACTACAGAAGCAAATAAAAATACAGAAAAAAATTTTAGCTTTACAGGTGTGTCTGGAAAGATCTTGCCAACCTGCCTATTCATGCCTACTTCACTGGAAATAAAATTTTGCCCCAAAGCCTAAAATTTCACAACAATTAGAACTCCTATTTACAAAATGCAACTAGCTGTGATTTCTTTATTTCAGTATGGTTAATGATTGTTGCTTTCCTCCTAAAATATTATTTCAGTCCTCAGAAACCTTAGCGACATGGGCATGGTGTGGGAACTGTGTCATCATTTTGGAGCATGGAATGTTCCAGGGGAGGAAGACAAATCTGAATGGAGCCCTACATGGAGGACTCTGGGCAGTGAGAGTCAGGGAATGTGCTCTAGCAACTTAGATGTGAAGGGAAGGGCCTGGAAAATCTAAGAGATTTATAGAATTAAGAAGGCACATATCAGAATCAAACCTCACTGATTCAGAGTTAATCTGCCAGGTGATTCAGCCTTGGGAGCAGAAGGGATAGATGAATTGTTTGAGTCTACAGGGTCTTATTGCAGAAATACCAAGAAGGTTCAGATAATCACCTCCCCACCAAAGTCTGTTAGAGCCTGTTGGCTGATACTTGAATTATATGACTTTGGTGTGTACCAAAGTATAATACCTTCAGCTGGAGTAATGCTTTTAGAGATAAAAACAGGGGATGGGGAGTGACTGCTAGTGGGTGTGAGGTTTCTTTCTGGGGTGATACAAATATTCTAAAATTAGATAAGGGTGATCTTTGCACAACTCTGTGATTATACTAAAAACCACTGAATTGTACAATTTAAAAGGGTGGATTTTTTTGATGTATGAATTATACCTCAGTGAAACTATGATTAAAAAATGCCCTTCCCTTCTCCTCCCAAAATGATACAAGCTGTCATTTAAGTTTTAGGAAGAATACATAAATTAACAGCAGAGTTCAGGAAAGAAAGCAGTTTGAACATTTGATTGGAGGACAGATGAAAGGAGAATCCGCAAAGGGGCAAAGTTGAAATAACTAGAAAGTAGTGATGACTGACACTTTAGTCTAGACCTGCATAGAAAACCCCAGTGTCCAGAGGGCCCCGGCTGGTAAGGTAACCTCGTGGAGAATTTCGATGATGAACCAGAGGGGGTGTGCTCCCTCTAAACGGGGGCAAATCGTTATCACCATGTGAGACTCTAGGCTCACTTTTGTTGCAGATTTATTTTCAATGGCCATCTAGAGTTTTATGGCATATCTTATTTTTGAATGCTGGCAATCAATTAAGAAATGAAACAAATTTAAAAATCACATCAGGACTTCCCTGGTGGTGCAGTGGTTAAGAATCTGCCTGCCAATGTAGGAGACACAGGTTCGATCCCTGGTCCGGGAAGATCCCACATGCCACGGAGCAACTAAGCCCGTGCGCCACAACTACTGAGCCTGCGCTCTAGAGCCCGCAAGCCACAATTACTGAGGCCCATGCGCCTAGAGCCCGAGCTCCGCAAAAATAGAAGCCAAGACAATGAGAAGCCTGCGCACCGCAATGAAGAGTAGCCCCCGCTCACCGCAGCTAGAGAAAGCCAGCACACAGCAAAGACCCAACGCAGTCAAAAATTAATTAATTAATTTTAAATTAATTAAATAAAAATAAAAATCAGAAGTCAAAAAACACTTGTTTGGGGATTCTGGAATGGTCACATGGGTGTTTCCTACCCCAAGGCTAAGTCCTGGACTCGCTGAGGAGTTGACAGGATGATTTGAAGGGCAGAGGAGCATTTCCAGAATTCCCATCTGAACATCCAATTGTCCCAGCACCTTTTATTGAATAAACCTTCCTTCCTCCCTGATCTGCTAGGCAACGCCGCTGCTATCAAATTTCTGTATATGCGAGGGCCCTTATCTGGGCATTCATTTCTATTTCACTGTTGATTTGTCTATCCCTGAGCTGTTATCAAGTGTACTAAATCCTATAGCTGTGTAATACATCCTGTTGTATACGTATGTGTGCACACATGTATGTACACACACATATATACACACAGTCATACATATACACACACTCATACATATAGTATTTTTAAAACAATCTCCAATTTATAAAAAATTGCAAGTGCAATACACTTAAAACATGTTTCGTTCCTGAGTAATTTGAGCTAAACTTACAACTTTATGCCACATCACACCCAAACACTTGAGTGTTTATTTCCTACAAACAATGACAGTCTCCTATGCAACCTCAATACAGCCATCCAAATCGGGAAATTCACATTGATAACGCTATTGACATGTAATCCACATAGCTTTTAAAGTCTGCCAATCATCCTAGTAATGTCCTGGATAGTGAGAGGATTCACTTCAGAATCGTGTTGCATTTTGTTGTCCTGTCTTTCTGGATTTCTTCAGCCTGCAATAGTTCCTCAATGCTTCCTTAAACTTTATGACTTTGACACTTGGAAAGATATATTTTAGAATACCCCTCAATTGGTTCTGTCTCATTGTTAGGTTCAGTTTGTTCTCTGGCAAGAATCTAGAAGAAATGATGCTGCACCATCCCCCTTGCATCCTATCAGGTAATGCATGATTTTGATTATTTTTCGGGTCATGTTTTACGGATGATGTTCACTTTGATTAGTTGATTAATATGGTGCATGCCGGTTTCTCCCTGTGAAAAGTAATCCTTCTTCTTTTGTAATTAAGAAGTTTTATTGTTGGGAAAAATTTGGAAACTGTAAATATTGCATTCCTAGAGAAAGTTTTATTCATTCATTTGTCCATTTATTTAGTGTAGCTGCATGATTTCTAATTTTTTAAAAAGGGTATACTCCATTCCTGTCATTCTTTGTTTTAATACTCAAATTGTCTAATATTTGGCCAGTTGAAACTACTTCAAGTTGGAGTCTGTGTTCAGTGTGTGTGTGTGTGTGTACGTGTGCTTAACAGTTATCTTGATTGGAGTATAATTGCTTTACAATGTTGTGATAGTTTCTGCTGTACAACAAGGTGAATTAGCTTTATGTATATATATATATATATCCCCTCCCTCTTGAACCTCCCTCCCGCCCTGCCCAAACCCACCCACCCAGGTCACCACACAGCACCTAGCGAGCTCCCTGCACAATACAGCAGGTTCCCACTAACTATCTGTTTTACACATGGTGGTGTATTTATGTCAATCCCAATCTCCCAATTCATCCCACCTTCCCCTGCCCCCCCAAAAGCTGTGCTACTGCACCTTAATGTTGCAGTAATTTAGTAAAACTTTCATTTTTTAAAAGAAGGACATAACCCCAAATAGCTTTATTTTATTTTTTAATAAACTTATTTATTTATGGCTGCATTGGGTCTTTGGTGCTGCATGCGGGCTTTCTCTAGTTGTACCGAGCGGGGGCTGCTCTTCATTGTGGTGCATGGGTTTCTTATTGCGGTGGTTTCTCTTGTTGCAGAACACAGGCTCTAGGCACGCAGACTTCAGTAGCTGTGACACACAAGCTCAGTAGTTGTGGCGCACGTGCTTAGTCGCTCCGCAGCATGTGGGATCTTCCCGGACTAGGGCTCGAACCCACGTCCCCTGCATTGACAGGCGGATTCTTAACCACTGCGCCACCAGGGAAGCCCGCAAATAGCTTTATGAATAAAGGATCTTTTATGATTGGGTACCATATGTCAAGGGAAACCCCTACCTCTCACCAGCCTGATATCAGAGCATCTTGACCAGGGAAAATTCTAAGAGCTTCCAAATATCAAACACATCCATACACAAGGAGATCAAGGCTTATAAGAGCACTGATATCATTAATTCCAATAACTTTTATATTTTTACTACTAATAAGTAACTAGTTTAATCAAATGTTTTGCTAAATTAAACTGCTTTGAAACATCTGCTTTTCCTCCCCAAATTAGCAGAGTATAAATAAAAGAGATTAAGCAGGCTAATCTTCCAAAGACCCTAAATTACCTCTGATGAAGAAATAACAGAATTTCTCTTTCAATATTTTTTGTAAACAACATTAACAAATAGAGCTGAATTTCTAAAAAGCTAACTTTAATTTGGGGTTTTTATAAACTATTTTTAAGATTTTAAAATATATTATGATTATAGATATTTTATAAGTAACTATATATTTATAGTACATAAAAAACATACTAAACGCTGACAATGGAAATAGTTTTATAGTCAATTATTATTTCCTTAAGCATTGCATAGTGGGAAACTATGCAAACAAGAAGAAATACAAAGTGAGGTAGTCTGTGGAGAAATGATTAAATAAATAAGGCCATTTAGCATCTACCACTAGCCAAGTGGCTTTCAGAAAGTTCTTTAACTTTTCTGTAGCTTTGGGTTTTTATCTGTAAGAGACTGAGAATAGTAGAACCCACGCCCTTATGAGATAATGCATATGAAGCATTTAATTTAATGCCTAACACATAGTAAGAACTCAATAAATGTAAATTTTCAATGAATCAAATCCTACTACTAGATGTGTAGACTATGACTACACTTGATACTGAATAGAGTTTTCTGTAGTCTAAATGAACACTTTTCCAAAGGATTGTCTTCTACTTTATAAGAAAAATGATACATGCTGAAACTCCCAGAACCTTAGGTTGAAGTAAGATAAATATGACATCAAAGATCAGTTGACTGTTGATATGGCCCCTCACAAGGTGGTAGTTTGTTAGTGGGGTCGTTGGCTTCTGGTTTTGTAAATGGAGAAATTTGATTTTGTGTAGATCAGAATAGATCAGGTTGTCTAGAATAGATTCACACTGAATAAAGTGACAAAAGATGGATATGTGAATCCAAATACCAGTGTGTTAATTTCTTCTGTCAAGCAAGAAATACTTTAACTCTCTGTAGAGGGTATCAATAGTGAATCAAATGTGTGGTTTGGTGAAGGGGGAAAAGAAAGCATCGGGAAGTGGCTGGTTTTGAGGAGCAATATCCTTTACACCAGGTAAAAGCAAAACTCATGAACTTCTCTTGTAACAAAGCAAAGTCCAACCTTCTAATTAATGGAACATTCTTTTCTGCTAAAATCAGGGTCTTTTGTCTTTACTCAGGCTGTGAAGATTGCTAGATGTGTGCTTCTCGATTTCATAGTTCAGTCTTCTTTGGTTTTTCTTTTTCCTTAAGATTTTTGATGTGGACCTTTTTTTTTTTTTTTTTTTTTTTTTTTTTATTTTTGGCTGTGTCGGGTCTTCGTTTCTGTGCGAGGGCTTTCTCCTGTTGCGGAGAGCGGGGGCCATTCTTCATCGCGGTGCGCGGGCCTCTCACAGTCGCGGCCCCCCGTTGTGGAGCACAGTCTCCAGACGCGCACGCTCGGTAGCTGTGGCTCATGGACCTAGCCCTAGTTGCTCCGGCATGTGGGATCCTCCCAGACCAGGGCTCGAACCCGTGTCCCCGCATTAGCGGGCAGATTCTCAACCACTGCGCCACCAGGGAAGCCCCATGATGTGGACCATTTTTAAAGTCTTTATTGAATTTGTTACAATATTGCTTCTGTTTTATGTTTTGGATTTTTGGCTGCGAGGCATGTGGGATCTTAGCTCCCTGATCGAACCCACACCGCTTGCATTGGCAGGTGAAGTCTTAACCACTGGACTGCCAGGAAAGTCCCCACTCTTCTTTGAAAATCATTGAGGTAGGCTACATTTTTCAAAGATAGCTGCGACAATCTCCGTATCTGACATGTTGTTCTTTCCAGTCCCCAGTAGGAGGTAGAAACAATATCTCAGTTTCCTTTAGTCTGGGTGAGCCCTGTGACTGCTCCAGTCAACAGAGTATAGCAGAGGGTATGCTGAATGGCTCCAGATGTAGCTTCATAGGCCTGGCAGCTTCTTCCTGACCTTGGAACACTGCCTTTAGGATGCTCCTCAGGGACCCCGTGGGTACCATGGATAGACACTCTAGCTGCAGTCTCAGCTGAGCTCCCAGCCTATAGCCAGCATCAACCACCAGTCCCATGTGTGAGCCGTCTTGAATGTCCAGCCCGTGTTAGTTAACCATAGCCCCATGTTCCATCTGACCACAAGGGCACGAGAGACCAATCAAGAGCTGTCCAGATGAGAACAGTCAAACCACAGAACTGTGAGAAATAATACGCTGTTTTCCTAAGCCACTAAGTTTTGGTATAGATTTTAGAAACAATTATCTGCCATCCCTCAGTCCATCTTTTGCTTCAGCTAGGTTGGGATATTGAATAAGCTTTTTAATCTTTTGTATTCAGTTATTCAGTAGTGACTTTCACAAGCCTTCTTCATTCTTTTTTTTTTTTTTAATGTATTTATTTTTATTTTGGGCTGCATTGGATCTTCATTGTGGTGCGCGGGCTTCTCATTGTGGTGGCTTCTCTTGTTGCGGAGCACAGGCTCTAGGCATGTGGGCTTCAGTAGCTGTAGCATGCGGGCTCAGTAGTTGTGGCTCACGGGCTCTAGAGTGCAGGCTCAGTAGTTGTGGTGCACGGGCTTAGTTGATCCGCAGCATGTGGGATCTTCCCGGACCATGGCTTGAATCCGTGTCCTCTGTATTGGCAGGTGGATTCTTAACCACTGCACCACCAGGGAAGCCCCCATTCTTTCATACAACATATATGCATTGCTATGATATATCAGGCGCTGTTCTAGATGCTGGGGATACAGAAGTAAAAAATCCCTTTCCTTCACAGATATTATTTCTTATCTTAGGGAGACAAACAATAAACACAATAAGTTATAAGGGTTAAGAAGTAAAAACTACAAAACAAGGAAGAACATGAAATGTTGAAGGAAGAATTGAGTTGTGGAAATTTTACGTAGGATGAGCAGGGAAGGCTTTCCTGAGAAAGTGAGTAAGTACCTGCAGGAAGTGAGTAGATACCTGCAGACCTAGTGAACGATGAGGGGCAGAGACGTGTGCCTGGTGGAAAAGAGGACAGGTCAGATAGAACAGGGTGAAAGGAATCAGAGACACAGGCAAGAGGGATAATGTTGGGCCTTTTGGCTCATAGTAAAGACTTTGACTTTCATTCTGAATAAGATAAGAATCCAGGGAGAGGAGAGACATAATCAGACTCGTGTTTAACAGAATCATCTGAGTATTGTGTTGAGAACAGACAGCAAAGGGGCACAAGCAGGGAGACCAACGAGGAAACTATTGCAGTCATCCAGGTAAGAGATGATGGTGTCTTGGATCAGGGTGATATCTGATGAGGGTCAGGGGTGTGAGATTTGATTTTACCCTACTTATAAGGTAATATATTAAACTGTAACTGTTTCATAGATTCTGGCAGAAGACATGAGACTCTTGTGTCAGAGACAAAGGACTTTATTACTCATGGCATAACAAGCGGCATGAGCATTGTGTTTCTGTTGGTTCCCCTTGTCTTGCCAAGTCCCTTGGAGGCAATGTGGGTGGACCCAGATGAACGCTGCATAATTGGTGGGCATGTGTTGCAGCTGAGGAACACTGAGCTAGGAAATCCATCTCATTTACAGTGGTAAGCGGTAAGCCAACTTGTTCTTCATCCTGGAGGGTAACATTGCCCCATTCCTTCAGGTGGCTCACTGCAAACATAACCCTAAGAAGTGTCCTAAGTGAGGAGTGGCTGGGACCTGGCATTCTCCGGATACTTCGGAAGAATGTACAGGGATTCTCAGGTGGGTTGCCTGGCGGGTTGGAGAGAAAAGTAGTCAGATCCTTGACATATTTTTAAAATAAAGTTAATAAGATTCTTCTGGGGGCTTTGTTCTTAAGATATTTTTCTAAATGATCAACGTTTTATCGGTTTATCTTGTTTGAGGACAATTTTATCTGCAGGGCTCTGGGAGTACCTTCCAGTATGCTGAATACACCTCACCCTACCCAACTCTAAATTTCAAAATAGTGCACCCAGGTCACAACATGCTTGAAGATCCTCAGGTGAAAGAACAGATTAACATCTGAATATTTTACTTTGTCACAAAGTTGTCGACTAGTAAGATAATGCACTAGATAATGTCGTTTATAAAAAGTGGAGAAATTATAATTTAATTTTTTTCCAACTAAAGAAAACATTATTTTCTTGTCACAAATTCTACTACTTGTATCATCAGGTTCTAGAAGATAACCGCTTTTTAACAGTGTCTGGCATTTGTGCAAACTTCCAATTATAATCAACTTCCCAGGGGATATTCAGACAACCCAGGACAGTACTTTTGCTTTAAACAAAATTTACTTTTCTTTTAAAATGCAAATCAAAAGGTGGAGGTAGGAAGTAAACACTGAAACCTTCCTACCGTCCTGAACTGGGGGTTGGGGGTGACGGGTGCTCCTCTGTGAGGTGCTTAGGTACGGAGCGGAGGGCCGGCTTCTCCCCACTGGCTATGAGTGTTAGGTGTCGCCTGTCAGTGCTTTGGCTGCAAGACACTTGCTGTTGCAGCCAACCTCGTGTTAGATTTCACAGGCAGAACCATATGGTTTCAAAGATCTAGGCAATTGGGAACCAACATATGGTTTCAAAGATCTAGGCAATTGGGAACCAACATATGGTTTCAAAGATCTAGGCAATTGGGAACCAACATTCTCTTTGATCCTGCCTAACTTAAAGGCTACAATATGGTGTTTGGAAGTTCCCTCACGTCCATCGGTCTGGCGTCTTCGTTCTCACTTCCTGAATTCAGGTCACTGAATTTCTTGCCTGGTTTAGGCCTGGGGCTCCACACTGGCCTCCCTCTCCCAAGTGGTCTGCAAATTCCCCAGCCACACTAAACTACCTCCCTTTCCCTCCATCTCTCTGTCCTCAGGGCCTGCGTGTGTTACCGTTCTCTCTGCCTGAAAACCTCGTCATCCCCCCATGCTTCCTTCTCCATCTTACAGCCCATCCCTGGAGACCTCCCTTCATTGAATATGAAATTGAACTCATCATTAAGTTCTCGCTTCTCCCATGTCTAGGCTTGGTGCCCCCCTAGGGATGGCCATGGCACCATGAACCTGACTACGATCCTAAACCAGGGGCTGGGGGTGATGGGAGGCCCACTGTCAGGTGCTCAGGTGTGGAGGGCGAGAACCAGCTTCTCCCCGCTGGAGGTGCCAGGTATCGTCCGCCATTATATTTTCTAGTTGTCTGCTCACCAGCTGGCAGACCCACAAGGCAGTGAGTGTGTGGGCCTTGCTAATCAATACATCCCAAGTCCAGAAAGATCTCAATAATTATCCCATGAACAAATAAGTGGATGGAGGAGCAGGTGAGCATGTCAAGGTTCAAGAAGGTGTTTGTTGTAATTATCTTTAGCAACCTTTGTGTTCATGGATTGAAACTCACATGGCTCCTAAAGACATGTTCTTTATATATAATTTTCAAATGGGGCCTGAGGAGAAACACCTTTAATTCAATCAAAATGCTGTCAAAGGAGTTTATAAACCATTTTCTATAGTTAGGAGAGAGGTGGGCTCAAAGTGCTCTGTAAATAGGGTAATACTATACACCAGTTGTCCTAGAAAATTACTTAATAACAACTCTTTTGCTTTCAAATCTTTCCTGATTTTTACAATAAATTATATGGTCATTCTAACTCTAAATACTTCGGAGATAAAGCGGAAAGGAAGAAGACTTACACCCCCACACACAAAGAACATTTGGAGTTTTTTCTGTATTTCTGAAAGTCGAAAATGCAAAGAAAGCCAGTGATACACCCCAACTCTAGTTTGTCAACGATCAAATTTTAATTTACTCAGAGCTATGCATAATCATGATTGATCATAAAAGGAAAGGAAGTGATTTTGTTAGAGCTTCTTATGAAGTTACTCCCAGTCTTTATCAGTTACTCAAAGATAAACATTTATGAATTTTTTTTATTTGGGGAAGTAAGATTATTTCCAATTAAGAGCTGAAGATTAATGCTTCCCAGAGTTCTTTTCAAAAGTCTAGAAAATGAGTCGTTATTTTAGGTTGCCTTTTGTTCCTCATCCTTTCTTTTGACCTCAGCTGATTGTTAATTTAAAAAATAAATTGATACAAAACAATGAATGTATAGTAACTATGTAGTTTCTTTGAGAACCTCCTCACTGGTTCACATATGAAAACACAATTCTGCGAACATCACATTCCCTCCCCAAAACTGGTTGAATTTATTAAATGGAAATGCAGGAGGATTAGTTTAAGTCAAGAAGTTTCATTTCTATAAGATCGCTTAAGCCTTTGCAATGAGATCATTTCTACTAGTTTAAATTGAGATTTATTCCATTTGAAGAGCTCATCTGTCTCTATAACGTGGCTAAAATGTACTATGAATTGGAGGCTTTTTTCATAGAGGAAGTTGATTATACAGTGGATACCTCAAGTTGAGTAAGATTACCCCAAGAGGAATTAAAGACTGTGTTTTATCTTGCTTGAGCTATACCCTAGTCATGAAGTTGCCATCCAGATCTTGACATAGGAGGCCAAGAATGCCAGGTGATCACCTCCTTCCAGGACTAACAGTGGGGCCTTCCCATTTCTTTCTTTATCTCTCACTGTCCCATCTTAACCAGTCATTGAGTATAAACGATCTTGTCCTCAAGCTGCTGGCTGCTCTCTCTGCTAGCTTGGCCTATGTTCTCCTACTATCTCTCCATATTGCCATGCATTTGACGAGGAATAAATGTCCCCTCTGATGTTATGCATTAACTTCTATGAGACCAAATCTGTGCTTCTACCAGACCAAATCTGGTAACTCTGTGATCTCCATAGTGTTAACTGTGGCCTTTCTGAGCTCTTTTCATTGTTCTGTAGGTAGAACCTGACTCACCTAACTCTTGAGCAGGTCAGAATCAGGGTCCACAGTATATTAGCAGAATATTGTACTGCTGTAAGGCTGGTATCTGTCAAGCCAGGGTGAACCCCGGTCACCTGTGAATTCACCAGCTTTAATCATCCTCAAATCTTATGGAATTTGTCCAGACTGGAAGTCTTCCTATGTTTTCTGGTTAGGATTCTATTACCTCGACTGGGATTTGAACATGAAGAGTTGTTTGCTGGGCTGAGGCTCTGATACTCTGCCACTTTCTCCCCAGGGGCTCTTAAAATCCTGACCCCTGGTTGGCATCCTGGCCCACGACGGGCATCAGTCACCATTATGCAATGTTGAGCAGTGCCACTGCTTTGAAACTCTATTCCTGTTCCCCTCTCATGACTGGCAATCTTTTGCATAATGTGTTTGGTTGATCTCAATCAAACTTGGTTTTGTCATGCTTACGAGACCCCTTCTTGAAGGGCATCTCTACACCCAGCTTGGTTTTATTAAGATAGACCCCACTCCTTCCTCATCCCCTGTGGCTCACTGTTGTTGTTCCAGGGTGTCCTTCTTCCAAGGCCTCTTAGGTTAGGACCCCTGTAAAGCTGTACATCAAGTTCAGTTCAATACACATTCATTCATTTCTTCCTGTGTTCAAGTATATTGGGAACAGGGGGGTGAGGATGGTGAAATGGCACAGCCTCAGCCTTGCAAGAACTTGTGGCATGTGTGCAAGACAGACATCTTAAGAGGTAATTTTAATGTGCTGCAAATAAAGAAGAGATTTACCTATCAACGTGCCAACTGCAGTTTAAGGACTTGAGTAATGCTTATTAAATTGTACTCTCTGACATGGACGGGCTTTGTTCCCTCTCTAAGCACCACTCCCAACCCCCTCTCCACATCATATCCTTCACCTAATCAATATCCCCCATGTACTTCTTTAGTCAGGAGAAAACCACATCCCTGATTCCTGCACCTTTGCCATATTCATATCTGGGTAACATAAGAATCTTTATGAGAGGGACAATTTCCTCTTTATTCCATAAAATCTTGCAGTGTTTAATTAGCGGAAAATAAACAAATTGGTGTTTAGTGAGTACTGTTCTGTTAGATGACATAAGACTTCTGTATTTTTTTGATCCACAAGGAAAATTTAACTTAGGTGACAGTTACTATTATTAGCATTTATCAAGTGCCCACAGAATACTAAGAATGCCTCAGAATAAATACAAAGGCAGTGTTCCATACTGTTGTATTTACAATGAGATAAGAAGTATGTGTAATGATTCTCAAATTTTAGATCTTAAGCCCTTTCCTCGCCCCATTACGATTATATTTTGTAGCCTGGTTTTCTTTATACCCTCCAGCCTCTCATGACATCAGTCTCTTAACATGATAGCTTTCTCAAGGAAGGGTGTATACTTAGTGCTGAATATGATCAAGAAATAGTTTTATTTCTATGTTACCCAGAAAGTAGTATTTTCCTATATTTCCACAGTGCTTTTATTATCTTTTCTAGCAACAGTTATACATACTTAGGTAGCTCTTCCTGTGTGCCAGGCACTATTCTAAGAGCTTTACAACTTGTTTAATGCTCACAGCAAGTGCATGAGGGATGCAGTCCCCAGTTGATAAGCCAGGAGAGCAAGGCACTGAGATTAGGTCAGATGGAGATGGCTGGAGCTAGGGTCCATTGCTGTGGAGTCCACATTCCTCAACCACACCACCGAGCTGCCTCTCCAAAGTGGCTTTAGTGCTTACAGGAAAGGGTGGTATACGAGACACTTACTGCAATGCATTCTTCGTCCACAGCCTTCTTTCTGAGAGCAGTTTACTCCTCATAACTCCTAATGAAGGAACAGGCTTCTCTCGATGTTATTTCTACAAGGTCACTTGTCTCTGAACAGACCAGTCTTGAACACAGGACTCCACCTGGGCCAATAAGGTTCTCTCTCCTGGGAATTTGGAATCAGAACCCCATCAGACTGGAGACTGAAGCTGTGTAGAGTCAAGGCTTACACAGCCATTTCCTGCAGTGCTTGCTCATATGTTTTGGGCGTATCTCGTGCACTGCTGCAGAGAAAAGCAAAGACTGCATGGCCTCAGAGAGATGGAAAGAATGACTTTGATTACTGTTTTCCAGTTTCCACCTTGAGTTCATTGTCAGATCTACCTGCCCTTCCTGCCTCGGCTTCATTGGATATGACTGTGTCAGAATTTCTATTAGTTATAGTCAAAGTTGTCAAGTTGTGGGCAGCTAACAGTCACACTGGTCATCTAGGTACTTGTTGGTGAACAAGGTTATTCGTCATTTATTACCATTCTCACTCTCATTCTCACCATTGCTCCTTCCCAAGTTTACCTATAAAAATAAAACTATTTCTGGAAAAAGGGGGGGACTTGAATTTTATTAGCAAATATTTCAGAAAAGTTTTGTTGATAAATAGTTGGAAGTGAAGTTCATTGGGTATAAGTCAAAAGATGGACAACTTCAGGAGATTTCAAGAAAAGGAGAGAGGGGCTTAGCTACAGAGGGGACCAAAATGAACTTGAAAAAAATTCACATTTCTACCCAGGACTGGCCTTAACTTAGCTTTTGAAACAGCCAGTTCTTTAAAGTAGAAGGCAACCAAAGTTAAAGGTTGGAATAACCTGCACGTGCTAATAACCCATCTTATTTCTCCCTTTTAGTCGTGTGATTATTCCAGAGATGGATTTATTATCTTTTTTTTTTTTTTTTTTTTGCGGTACGCGGGCCTCTCACTGTTGTGGCCTCTCCCGTTGCGGAGCACAGGCTCCGGACGCGCAGGCTCAGAGGCCATGGCTCACGGGTCCAGCCGCTCCGCAGCACGTGGGATCCTCCTGGACCGGGGCACGAACCCGTGTCCCCTGCATCGGCAGGCGGACTCTCAACCACTGCGCCACCAGGGAAGCCCTGGATTTATTATCTTATATGTAAGTTCACAAAGGGAAAATCCAAATAACCTAATAATTAGTTGTGGTCATTACTGAATAGTTTCTGACTTGGTTGTTCTGGAGTCTCTGGAGAATCAGCCCCCAGATGGACATATTTCTTACTTTCTTTGAAAATGAAATCAGGAAATTTAAGATGTTCTCCAGTTGAGGTTCAGATAAGGCCCTCTCTATTTTTTTTTCTTCCTTTATTGGTAAAAAGAAGAGTGATTCTAGGAAGCAATCTCAAGGGCCATCGAAGTGTTAAAGCCATCAGGTGTGTCACGCAACAGGCAGCTCCCTCCTCCTTCAGGGCAGGGCCAGTGGTTCCCATGCAGATAAGGCCCTCTTGGTGCTGTGGACTCATAATGGAGTTTTGACTCAAGAAAATGGCTTCTCTTAGCATTTATTATAGCATCAAAGGAACCTTCTGCCCATGGGGGAAAACAGAGATTTTTCCGAGTAATAATTATATACTGCTGTAGAATCACAGCCCTTGGAAAGGGCCTTAGAAACCAACAGGGCTAAATATCAGCTTAAAACCTAAATTTGTAGAGATTTAAGGACCGTGCTAACATGGATATGCACTTGAAAACCAAGTTTATTTGAATATATGTTTTTTTAAAGTTTAAGTTTTGCATAAACTGAAAACACAAGTTTTACTTTCTATTTTTTTTTAAAGTATAATAGGCTAAGATAAGGGAACCAAGACAAAAGTCAAGCAATGAAGACTATTCTGTAACATAAAAAAATGTTTGGTATTCTGTAATTTTCCATAATGTCACACGTTACTTAGGGGCTCTAAGCCTGATCTGCTTTGTCCATAGCTAATATTAATCGATAGTTTAACAGAATGCTTTCTTTGCGAAATCACCTTATGGCACTACTTTCAACAGCAGCGTCTATCACAAAATACATTTCAAGTGTTTTGCAAACAAACTTTCTTCCAATTAATAATTAAACGGAGGAACAGCTTGTGGTATATGCTTGAAACTAACTTTACTATATATAGTTGGAAATGACAGGCCCACACGAAGATGTGACTGAAGCCGGGTAACATTTAAATATTCAGTTTTTCCTCTGTTACCTTGACTCAAGTCAGTTCCCAAGGTAAAAACTGAGTGGTCTGCCGGCATATGGTATAGCCTCCATTTGAGTGCTAAAAGCTGGATGCTGTTTTCGTGAAGCAGATGTTGTAGAGTGCAGCAATGCACAACTGACTCTAGCTAACAGCTGGGAATCCTTCGTGACCCATATAGCGAGAAATAAACACAGTCCTATGCTTGGCAAAAGTGTAAGAAGGCAAATTTCCATGTGTTAAGAGCTTATCAAAAGGAAGAATAAATGTTTTCAGCCATAAACTGATTTTATGCGCCAGAGTAATCTTTCCAGCAGCGTATGTGATGGCCGCGTAGTATTACAGGCACCCTCGGCCAGAGGAAGGCTGCAGTTGTGCTGACATACAGTACAGATGGAAAATAAACATCTGCCTCAATCAGGAGAGAAGACCAAGGACGAGGCTGACAAATATTATCTGGCATGACTGTCTTTGCGGGGAAGCATACAAATGCTACAGGACCCAAACCACTGGCATTGTCTGGTGTCATCCTTGTGTGGTTACTGACCATGAAGGGAGATGATTAGTACGCACTCTCCAAGGAGGCCGATGCAGATGCTCGGCATGATATGGTTCCAGCTCTCCAGGATCTGCCTCGCTGTAGCCACACCATTCACGTCGCAGAGCGATTCCATTTTATTTTATTTTTCATGGTTCGGCTGCATTTATTGTCTGCAAAGTTTCCCTTCCTGTCGCTGAATGCCACAAACAAGGGGAGGAGGGAAAAAGAAGAGCTAATCTAGAAAAGATAGAAACATCTTCTTTTTTTTTTTTCAGTCGTAGGAAAGTGTCAACAAAGCTGCCTAATCCAAGTTCAAATCAAATGCTGTTCTTCAGATGAGGACTAAACCCCAACATTTTGATTGTGTATCACTATATTTGGTTACATGATCCAACTTCACCTTTGGCAAAATCCGAGTGGGATAACATATGTTCTGTGTGAAAGGCAAATGCGCGCGCACAAACGCGCACACACACACACACACACACACACGGATACACATACATCCTATAGTCCTAGCACTGAGTTCCTTTTGTCTTCATTGCAACCAAATGATTCATGTGGCACAAATAATATGACAGATGTAGCTTTAAAAATTCAGTTTTACTGCGAGTGTCTTTTTGACTGAACCTTCTTTCATTTTCTGGTATCTCTTTTGACCATATGGAGTTTAGATGGCCGTGAATTCCCTTCTACTAACTCAAATCCTTTTCTGCACCTGGGCACAATTTTGGATAAGGAGGTGAAGAAAAGGGAAGGTGTCAGGCTTAATATACAAGATTATATTACGAGTAAAGAGTACTTTCCCTTTTTGTGAAAAGACAATTTCAGTACTATGGTTTTGGATATATGGATTTTTTAATTGTTTCTTTCACTTGACTAATTAAGAAAAAGAGACTTGCTTAAATTCTGATAATCTAGTTGAAGCAATCATGATCTTAACTCTTTACTTGAAATTGTAGAATGACTTGAAATCTCAGATTTACTACTAATAACAGCAAACATTTATTGAGTGTTGCTGTACTTAGCTCTTTGTATGTACTAACATACATGTAACATTTAATCTTCACAAAAATCCTGTGAGTTAAGTACTGTTATTATTAGTCCCTTTTATAGAGGAGGAAATTGTCACAGAGAGGTTAAGTAAGATGTCTAAAGTAACACAGCTCATAGTAGTAGAACCAGCTTTTGAACTGAAAGATCTGGCTCAAGGGTCCATGTTCTTGACCATGATGCTACCAGTTGTCTAATAAGTTAAAGCTCACTGTACCAAATATCGTGGTATGTTGATTTCACTAATATCAACTCTATTTGGTACGGTATTCAAAAAGATGTTTCATTTAATTATTTTTACTATGTTAGATCTATTCACATACAAAAGCAATTTATGCTCATTATAAAGTCAAATAATAGACATATAAAATTAATAATCCTTTCATCTTCTTTCAAATCAACCTCCTGAAGTGACAAATGTTATCAGTTATGTACAATATTTTATACCGTTTTTCTAAGCTAACAGTTTATCTCTTTTTTTGTTCTTTTCTGTTCTTTCTTTTTTAACCTCCAGAGGGGGTCATACTTGTACACATTTTTCTGCAATGTAAAAGCACAATATTCCACAGTGTGTATATATAGTATATAGTGTATGTAATATATATACTATACATGTATATATGTGTTTGTGTGTGTATACACACACGATAATTTACTTAACCATTCCCGTAATGATTGTCATTTCGTCCTTTATATTTGAATACATTAATTTGTTGATTTTTCCCTAATCCACAATGACATAATAGACAGGCTTATACTTATGTCTCCATATGTTTTTTGTTAATATCTGTATCAAACAGTCCAAGAAGTAGGAGTAATCATCAAGGGACGTATGTGTGTTTTTATTAGGTGAATCAAAAATATTTTTAAGTACAAAAAATTTTGGTCATGAAGAACCTAGGGGTAAGACAGGAATAAAGACACAGACCTACTGGAGAACGGACTTGAGGATAATGGGGAGGGGTAAGGGTGAGCTGTGACAAAGCGAGAGAGAGGCATGGACATATATACACTAACAAACGTAAGGTAGATAGCTAGTGGGAGGCAGCCGCATAGCACAGGGAGATCAGCTCGGTGCTTTGTGACCGCCTGGAGGGGTGGGATAGGGAGGGCGGGAGGGAGGGAGACGCAAGAGGGAAGAGATATAGGAACATGTGTATATGTATAACATTCACTTTGTTATAAAGCAGAAACTAACACACCATTGTAAAGCAATTATACCCCAATAAAGATGTTAAAAAAATTTTTTGGCCTATAGGTATATGCTTATTTATAATTATCTCCACAGTTATTCTCTTTACAGTCAGCCGTATTGAAATATAATTTACATACAGTAAAATTCACCTGTTAAAGTATACACTTCTGTGAGCTTTGATGCATACATGTGGTTGTGCTATCACCACCACAGTCAAGAACTGTTCCCCCAATCCCAAAACAGTGGTTGTACCACCGTTTATCACCGTTTGCCAGCCAAAGGACATTTGGATTGTACTCAGATTTGGTGTTTGTGAATAAAGCTGTAATATTTGCCTAAAGGTTTTTGCATAAGCGTTAAGTGAAGCGTTAAGCGTTAAATGAAGAAAGCGTTCATTTCTCTTGGGAAAATACCAAAAAAAAATAATAATAAGGAATTGCCTATCATATGATAAGTACATGTTAAACTTTATGAGAAAATGTCAAACTGTGTTCCAAAGTGTCTCTACCATTTTGCTTTCCCACTAGCAATAAGTGAGAGTTCTAGCTGGCATATATTCTCATCAGTATTTGGTATTGGCACTTTTTGATGTTATTGTTGGTTTTTTGAGTTTTAATCATTCTAATAGATGTACAGTGGTATCTCATTGTGATTTTAATGTGCATTTCCTAATGACTAATGACATAAAACATCTTTTTGTGTGTATCTCTCCTTTGGTAATGTATCTGTTCAAATATTTTGTTATTTTTATTAAATTTTTCATTTCTTGTTTTTGGTGTTTGAGCATTTTTATATATTCTGAACACCAGCCCTTAATCAGATAATGTGACTTGTAAATATATTCTTCTCATCTGTGACTTATTTTTTCATTCTTTCAAAGAATTGACATTGTTAATTTTAATAAAATCAAATTTATCAATTTTTCCCTTTTGGATTGTGATTTTAGTGATTTATCTAAGAAATATTTGCCTAACAAAGATTTTCTTCTAGTTCTTTCTAAAATGTTTATAATTTTAGATTCCGTTTAGCTGGGTTTAGATATAGTTTTATCTTGGCTGGTTTGGCTATGTTTATCAATTTTGTTAATCTTTTCAAAGAACAAGTTTTTTGTTACATTAATATTTTTCCTATTTATCTGCTAGTAATTTTAAACTTAGATCTATGACCCACTTTGAATTTATTTTTGTTTATGGTGCAAGGTAAGCTTTTTCTGTATCTATTGAAGTAAAAGGGTTGTGACATGGTGAATTATATTAACTGATTTTTGAATGGAGAGCCAACCTGCCTTCCTGAGATGAAGTCCACTTGATTACGATGTATTATCCTTTTTATATAGATTCGATTTAACAATATTGTGTTGAGAATTTTTGCATCAATATTCACAAGGGATATTGGTCTACAGTTTTGTTATTGTTGTTCTCATAAGATCTTTATCTGGGTTTAGTATCAGGGTAATGCTGGGTTCATACAGTGAGCTGGGAAGTGTTCCTACCTCTTCTACTGCTTGGAAAAGTTTGTAGGATATTGACACTATTTCTTCCTTGAATGTTTCACATAATTTACAAATGAAGTTTTCTGGGTCTGAAGTTTTCTTTATTGGACGATATAGGAATATTTAGGTTATCTACTGTCTCTTGAATGAGCTTTGGCAATTACGTCTTTTAAGAAATTCATGCATTTTATCTATCTTGTTAAACTGACAAGCATAAAATTTTTTGTAATATTATCTTACTGTCCTTATAATGTCCATAAAGTCTTAGGGATGTCTCTATTTTCATTGCCCAAACTGGTAATTTGTGTGTTCTCTTTTTATCTTGGCTAGTTTGGCTACATGTTTGTCGATTTTGTTGATCTTTTCAAAGAACCAGTTTTTGGTCACATTCATATTTTTCCCTCCAGTACCAGTTTTATTTATTTCTACTTTTACCTTTATTTTTCCTTTATTCTGATTGTTTTGAGTTAATTTGCCCTTTTCCTGGTTTCTCAAGGTGGAAACTCAGATATGATTTGAAACCTTGTCAGTCCTCACTCAGCATTTCCATGTAGATGGCAGAGTATTTGGCAGAAAAAATGAAAAGATATGGCTGAAAGACATCAACAATTATAGATTTTATAGTAAACAAACATATTCAAATTCCAAAGCTTAAATTAAATCACCAACTGGTAATTTCTTAATTTTTAAAGAGTTGGTATGTGTTATTGAGCATGAAATGTGACTAAACTAGGTGGTATTCATAGAAGATAGCGATTAGTGTATATAATTAGGTGAGGGAATGGGGCAGAACAAATTCACCACCTTATCATTACATAATGAGTTTGACTAGATTTAACTCAGTTAATACCCATTTATACTGAGTACTTCCATTTTCCACAAAATATTTCAGAAGGGGCTTAAAGCACTAAACTAGTGAAACCAGAGGTACGGGGATAAAAATAGAACAAAACAGTGCTAGTATGTTAGAGCTGTAAGGGGCAGTAAACTTACCTAGTTCAATTCTTTTGTTCTACTTATGGGAAAATTGAGGTCCAGAGAGGGCGACTAACTTGGCCATCATAACCTAGATAACAATGACAGAGTTCAGCCCCATGAAAACCTATGTTATTACCAAATTCTGAGCCCTCTGAAGGCAAGGACCACATCTCTGTTTCTTCAGATCCCCATAGTGAAGAACATGTTTTGTATTATGTTGCAAATAATGAGAAATGTCTAAAGTATAAAAACAGAAAGGATGAGAGAGAGAGAGAGAAAGAGAGGCAAGAAGAGAGAGAGACAATTTATTTTGTTTCTTGAAAAAAATGGTTTTCCTGGTTATATTTCTTGTGAATGAACCAGTAAAACAGAGCATCTGAAAAAAAACCTCAGATGTCTCACCATTCTTCCTTAGAGGAAGGGGGACCCTTCCTTTGTTCTCTGTTTTTTTCCTGTTAGGCTTAGACAGGTTTTCTTCAGTCTGGAGTGGTCTTTCCTGGATAGGACCGAGTGATGTCAAGACCTCTCATGTTCCAATTAAATAGTGAAGAAACAAATCCTTCCTAAATGTGCAGTGCAAACTGTGGGTGTAAACAAAATGGAGTGGTTAGTTTTGAAAATTAGCAGACTCATCATAGATGCCTCTCAGGCATCTCTTAGAATTCCAGAAGTGTTAAATATTCATTATTGGTATGTCCCCTAACTTTGAACCGAAAGGAGAATTTTTTCCAGCTTGTGCTCATCATGGTAATATGTCAGATGAGAATTATGTATGTTGTTGTTTAGTGAGAAAACAATCATGATCTGTAAAAACCAAACAAACTCCTCATAGTTTTCTTAGGATATCTGTGGAACAACCTACTTAATAAGAAAACAGTACACCAAGTACACACACACACCGAATCAACGTTCATTGCTGTAGATCAAAGGTCTAGCTGTGCTCATAGACTCAGATCTACTAAGCTGTCCTATCTTTTGCCTTCCTTACCCAAGAATTTTACTTCATTGAGATACTCTCAGAATCCCCAAATCCTTGAAAATCATAAAAGCCTTAGATGCTTAAAAATCTTAAACTTAAATCCTTAAAACTAATTGTCATTTTTCTAACTCTTTACATTGCTAGTTTAAATCTCCATTGAGATATAACATTTTGCCAATAAAAGATAATGCCATTCATCTAAGAGAATAACCTCTAATAAATTGTATGTGCTTTGGGGTTAGGCAAAACCTTCCACTTGATTGGTCATTAACATGTTTATATGAATAGATTTAATCAGTTTTCCTTCCTGTGTTATTAATATATTTTGAGAGTAAGCCTCTTCAGGACCAAGATGCCACTGAAGTTTCCTTGATAGGATGGACTATGGAAAGATAGGACCATGATTTAGAGTTATACTTAGGAGGACCAGGCCTATGCAGAGCTACAGAAAGGGAGCCTGAGTAGCCATGGGCCCTGTGATGGCTCTGGGCATCTGGGTGGGTGAGAAAGGAGAGGTAAGTGAGGATCGTGAAGAAGGAGGGCAATGGTAACATTCTGCTTTTGTCTCGGCTTTTCATAAAACTGACTCTGAAGATGAACATTTGAATTGATGCTTTTTTGTAATAAGATGGAGCTGTGTTATGCCAAATATCTAGAAATATTACTTTCTTTGAGATTATTTTTAGGGATAAAGTTTGCATCTTTTTTTTTTTTTTAAAGATGTTGGGGGTAGGAGTTTATTAATTAATTAATTAATTAATTTTTGGCTGTGTTGCGTCTTCGTTTCTTTGCGAGGGCTTTCTCCAGTTGTGGCAAGCGGGGGCCACTCTTCATCGCAGTGCACGGGCCTCTCGCTATGGTGGCCTCTCTTGTTGCAGAGCACAGGCTCCAGACGCGCAGGCTCAGTAGTTGTGGCTCACGGGCCTAGTTGCTCTGCGCCATGTGGGATCCTCCCCAGACCAGGGCTCGAGCCCATGTCCCCTGCATTAGCAGGTAGACTCTCAACCACTGCGCCACCAGGGAAGCCCTGCATCTTTTAAAATCACACTACATCACTTAAGTGCATGACAATTAATTTAGAGGCTTCAATCCCACTGGGGAATGGGGAATGTTACCGAGACCTTTGCAAACAAGAAAATGGTACTGTAATTTTTCAAGGGCAGAACAAGAATATTAAAAAAAAGTAATGACTTCCTGTTGAACTGACATACCGCACTGAGCCTGTAAACCATTCCCCCTGACATATTAGTCTCTCTAGCCCCGTCTAGCTTCTTTCTTTCACTCTAGGCCTCCTCAAGGAGCAGTCTGGACTCATTCTTTGACTTCCCACTTTCAGCTGACTCTATCATTCACTGGAATATGTTGGGGGTTTTGCTTGTGTGTTTCTAATTTTTATTTCATCTTTTATTGAGTTTTTAGAAATTGAAGTATAGTTGATTTGCAGTATAATATTAGTTTCAGGTGTACAACATAGTGATTCAATATTTTTATAGATTATACTACTGTTAAGGTTATTATAAAATAGTGGCTATATATCCCTGTGTTGTACAGTACTGTATATCCTTGTTGCTTATTTATTTTATATAGTAGTTTGCGTCTCTTAATCCCATACCCCATCTTGTACTCTCTGTTATCGCTTATATGTGGAATCAAAAAATAAAACAAAAGAATGTATATAACAAAACAGAAACAGACCTACACATATAGAGAACAAACAAATGTTTGTATTTGCTTTTGCCTTTATTTTTGTATTGAAACTGCCCCAGCCAAGGAAAGACCTTCAAACTACTAAATCTGATGAACACAAGGACCCCCTCACTAGACCTTTCTAGCACATTGACCTTGTTGGCTGGACAGGGACCATTCTCTACCTCCTGGTTGAGCCTGCATCCTGGGTAGATATGTACCTTGGGCAGGTGTACCTGGGTCTCAGGGTGGGGGTCTTCTCAGGATCCTGCTCCTCTACCAGCGAGGGTTCACTAATGATTTGGGCCCAGGATATTTTCCTGCTTTTCTCCCATAAGGAGAAGGGCTTTATTTTCTGTTCCCTTTTCTAGATCTCATGTGTGGTCTTCCCATGTGTCCTTATGTGTCCTGACATGTGTTCTCCTCTCAGCGGCCTAAGGCTTTTTTTTTTTTTCTTTCCTGTAGGGGAGAAAGGATAGAAGAATCAAGGCAGCTTTGAGCCTTTTCTATAGCACCTTCTATTCCCCTCCTCTAGAGCCCCACATGAGAGGCTTTCTCTGGTTTCTTGCCTTGTTCCCAATGTTTCAAGTACCTGGTAAGGTCCATGGGGAAGAGCTTGCCAGTGAGTTTGTTTTTTCTCTTTGTCTGTAGCTCTCATGTGTTCCATACTTCCATGGTAGCCTACACTCAGCACTTAGCAATTTGTCAAATTTCCAGCTTATATGGTCCCCATTGTTTGCTCTAGGAGAGCAGGTCTTTCATCCAATCTTTTTTTTTTTTGGAGGCACTTTTTTCCTTAGACTTCAGGCTACTTCATTGTCCTGTGACCTCAGCTTTCTAATATGTTCAAAGAAAAAATTATGGTTTTAGGTTATTGGCCTTTTTCTTGTTGTAAATATTGGAATGAATTCTTTTTCAGAATTCTGCATCCAAAGTGGAGGCCAGAAGTCTTGCCTTCATTTTTGAAAGACATTTTTGATGGGTATAGAGTTCTATGTTGACAGATTTTTGGTTCTTCATACTTTAAAGTTGTTGATTTATAGTGTTCAGGCCTGCATAGTTTCCAATGTGAATTCTGCTCTCATTCTTTTGTCCCTTTGTAAATAATAAGTCTTTTTTCCTCTGGGTGCTTTTAGTATTTTCTCTTTATCACTGATTCTCTATAATTGATTATGATATATTTTTGTGTAGTTTTCTTCATCTTTATTTTTCTTAGTCTTTGTTGAGTTTCTTGGATTCTGAGTATAATTTTCATCAAATTTTGAAAATTACCTACCATTATCTCTTTGCATTTTTTTTCCTTTTGTGATTCTAACTACCTGTATATTAATCATTTGGCATTTTGACTTTTTTCAGTCATATCTTTGTCTCATTTTGTATAGTTTCTATTGCTGTGTTCTAACCCACTAATCATTTCTTGTGCAGTGTCTAATCTGCATCTGATCTCAGTTGGTGAGTTTTTAATTTCACATTATCTTATTTTTCACTCTAGAAGTCTCTTCTATTTATTCTGTTACTCTTCTTATCATGCTCATCATTTCCTTTTTTTAATATACGGAGTATATCTGAGATAGTGGGTTTCACACGGAGAGTGTTAAATAGTCTGATAATTTTCTCAACCTGCTATTTCTGTCTGTTTATGTTGATTGATTTATCTCCTAGTTTTTGAATTCTATTTTTCTGCTTCATTGTATGAATAGGGTTTCTTTTATTAGATACTAGGTATTATAAATTTTATAATTTATATTTCTTTAAATATTGTTAGACTTTGCTCTGGGACACAGTTACTTGGATTCAGTTTGTTTCTTTCAAGGCTTGTTTCTAAGCTTTTCTGGGGCATATTCAGAGTCCACTTCTGAGGCAATATCCTCCTAGATACTACTTGATTCTTCTTATATTTGGAAATCTTTCTACTCTGGAAGAACACAGATTCTTCCCAACCCCATGTTAACTCCAGATATTGTCACACTGGTTTTCTTTCTTCTTCCTACTTCTTGCCTCAGCCTCTGGTACATCCCTCCCATGTATGTGGTGCAGATCAATACTTAGTCACACACTCCAGAGAAACCCTCTGCCGATCTCTGGAGCTATCGTGATGTAATTCCTTTCTCTGAGTTCCTCGCCTCCCAACAAACTTTAGCCATCTCGGCCTTCCTGAACTTCCAGCTCTGTCTCCTCTACTCAGCCAGACCCTTGGGCTTTAATTGGGTTTCCCTTTGCGCTGAAGGTTTGAAAGTTTCTGTGGGAAATTAGGTTGGACAACTATAGGTCTCACCTCATTTGTTTCCTTTTCTCAGGGATCACTGCTTTTTAGGCTTCTGTCAATTGTCTGAAAATTGCTGTTGCATGTATTTTGTCTAACTGTATAGTTTTTAAGGTTTGCAGGCAAATCCAGTCCCTGTTAGTACATCATGGCCAGAAGTTAAAGTCTCCCAGAGCCTGTTCCTTGTTCTGGTGCACTTCTGAAACTCGGTTTAATCCAAACATCTGCCTTCTCTACTTCTATTTCTGAGATGCTTGGGGGCTGCTGGGAAAAAATCACATAACTCTGAGCAATGGTGACATTATATTTTTATGGTTCTCAATTTCAGCTGCCTTCTCAGCACCATTTCCCATTACAGCTATTTCAAATGCTTGCCAACCTCTTCAAGTCCCCAATTCAAACATCTAGAATCTTCCTCGAAGCAAATTAACCTCTTTTATATGTTACAGAGGAGATTAAGAGTTTCTTAATGGAAATTCCTCAAATCTCCCATCAACATGCCTAAAAACACATCTATTTCCTACTTCTACTTTTCTTCCCATCTTTTAGAAAGATGTGTCCTTTGCCTGTTCAAACCAAGTCCTTCCTCTGTACTCATTACATATTTCCTTTACTCTTTTCTGGGATGTTGATCCTAGATTCCTTCTTTTCTTTGTTACATTGTTCTTTGTCTATATTTTGCTTGTTATTGTAACTTTATTATTTGTCTGATAACATGATTATGGCAAAAGGTTAAAACTCAGTGGGAGAGTGAAGGCCATTCTCCACACATATCAAAAATTAAATTGATTTTAAAAGTCAATTATTGCTATTTTTGCTTTTGCGTCGTGCTGTCTTGAAGGACGTCCTCCATAACCTCGTGAATGTGGCTGAGCAAGGCCATTATGCAGACCACTGTGGTCCTTTCAATAACACTTGCATTTCCTCAGTGCTGACCTCAGCCAAGGGTTTCCTTTACTCAGAATCCTCCACTGACTTCCTCTGTTTTGCAGAGTAAAAGTCAAAATTCTAAAAATAGCCTAGGAAACCCTATAAGGACTGGCCCTTCCTATCTCTCATCTCCAGTTATCTCCACACCCCCTTCATTTCATCCTATCCTCACTGGCCTCCTAAGTACCTTGTATAAGAAACACATTCTGGATGTATGGCTCTGCTGTTCTCTCAGTCTGGAATCCTCTTTCCCAGATATCCATATGGTTTGTTTCCTCACTTGTTCCAGATACCTCATCAAAATTCATCTTCCCAGGCCTTCAGAGACTACTTTGCACAAAATAGCCATCCTCCTGGCAGTGTATCACTTTGTAGACCTTAATATCACCAATATAATATGTTTGTTGATTGATTGTTTCTCCCCACTAGACTGTAAGCTCCAGGAAGACAAGGATGTTTGTATTTTGCATTCACTGTTGTATTAAAGGCATCTTGAACAATAACTGCCATGGAGGAAACACTCAAAGAAATATTTGTTGAATAAATGCTTTGTATTCCTCCTCTGTCTACATTCCATGGTTTCCTGGAGCACAAACGCCTGTGTGATGAGGTCTCCAGTTGTTTCCGTGAGGTTCTGCTGGAACAATCCTCCTCCATAAATCCTGGGATCCTTGTGTTCAGCCCTGCTCATGAGCCTATTTTCACTCTTTCTTTGAGGTAATTTTATTTCAGGAGTTTTCCCTGACATAGACCTTGGTGAGGCAATTCTGATGCATTTCATCTGGTGTCAGTACCATCAGATCTCAGGGAGCAAATCTGAATCTTGTGCAGTTGATGACCTAAGACACAACCATCTTGGTCTACCAGGAAATGATAACCTTAAGTGAATCACACAAAGCTCCATATTTGCCTAAGAGACACTTACAAAATCCCCCAAATAAAAGTAGATTCCTTCAATTTAAAAAAACCTATTATCTGCTACACATATGTAAATTTTAAATTTACATAAGTGCGATTATAATTTATTTACTGTTATTTACTGTTCTTCACTTAACCTGCTTTCCTCTATTATTATCATTATCATATTCTCATGTCATGGTTGAGAATAGTTGATTTAATCTCTAATATTTGCAAAACTTTCTCATTGATTTAAATTTATGACTCTCTTAACATCACTTAAGGAAACATCCTTGTACATACACCTTTAAACTGTTCTTTCCTGAAGAAATTATTAGAAGTGGAATCACTTGACCAAAATGTGTGAACGTTTAAAATTTAGTTTTATTGCCAAATTATCTCTAGAAAACTGTGCCAATTTATACTCACACCAATAATGCATATTACTGCATAGATTCCCATATTCTCATCATCACTGGACATTATTGTTTTCAATCTGTTTAGATCTATAAGGAGGTAAGGTTTCAAATTGTTTTTATTTTGCACATCTTCGATTAATAGTAAGGTTGAGGGCTCCCCTGGTGGTGTGGTGGTTGGGAGTCCGCCTGCCGATGCAGGGGACACGGGTTCGTTACCCGGTTCGGGAGAATCCCACGTGCCGCGGAGCGACTGGGCCCGCGAGCCATGGCCGCTGAGCCTGCGCATCCGGAGCCTGTGCTCCGCAACGGGAGAGGCCACAACAGTGAGAGGCCCGCGTACCAAAAAAAAAAAAAAAAAAAATAGTAAGGTCGAGCATGTTTCTTATTTATATTATCCACTTATGCTTCTTTTTCTATGAATTACCTTTTCATGATTCTTTCTCATTTTTCTGATAAGACAATTCACTTTTTTAGTACATTATTAAATTGTATAATATTTCACGTATATAGAATCAAGCCTGTTATTCAAATTATCTGTATGTTTCTCTGTTTGTTGATTTTTTGACCTACCAAATTCTACAAGAGTTTAAAAAAGTGTTCCACTACCACCATGGTTTTAATTCTCCTTACATTTTTAACACCTTCTTTATGTATTAAAATGCAGTGGTGTTGGATATACAAAGGTTAATGACCTTTGTATGCTTTTGATGGATTTTAACTCCTTGGCTTAGTAGTTTCTACTTAGTTGTTAAAACTTTTGTTCCAAAATGAGATATATTTTGCAGTTTGTCTTCAGAAGTTAGAGCTTTTCTAAAGCTGTATCTTATATAAAGTCCTTTTCTTTATTTTTGCTTCTTTTCTTTAATTTCCTTTGCTATCATAAAGGGAAGTTCTGTAAAATGTGTTTTCTTTCCTGGATTTCTCAGTTTTTGGTTTTCAACATCCCATTTTTAACAAGTTCTCTCTAATGATCTTACTCAAGTTAATTTTAATTAAATAACAATAGCAAACAAAGTCAAGCAAACCAACAAATAACTCCTCTCCCCAATTCCTTGTTTAAACTGGAATACTCTTCTAGTCCTCACTTTATATATTTTTTTGTCTCTTCATAGTTAAGTTACACAAAAAATAGTCTTCATTTTTTAAAATTAATTAATTAATTAATTTTTGGCTGTGTTGGGTCTTTGTTGCTGCACACAGGTTTTCTCTAGTTGCGGCGAGCAGGGGCTACTCTTCATTGCAGTGTGTGGGCTTCTTATCACGGTGGCTTCTCTTATTGCAGAGCACGGGCTTTAGGCATGAGGGCTTCAGTAGTTGTGGCATGCAGGCTCAGTAGTTGTGGCACGTGGGCTCTAGAGCGCAGGCTCAGTAGTTGTGTCACACGAGCTTATTTGCTCTGTGGCATGTGGCATCTTCCCAGACCAGGGCTCGAGCCCATGTCTCCTGCATTGGCAGGCAGATTCTTAACCACTGCGCCACCAGGGAAGTCCCTAGATAGTCTTTAAATCTATCTGTTCCACACTCATTTTTTTTCTGTACTTCTCTGTAAAATCTGGGCTCCTTCCTCACTTCACTATAAAATTTGCTTAGACAAAAGTCAACAGTTGTATCTAAACTGCCACAGTCAATCCATTCTTATCAGGTCTCATATTATTTGAACTCTTCTGAATTTGAAGCCACTTAAATCTCTTGTGGAAATACTTTACCATTGATTTTTTTTTACAACATATTAACTTCTTGGACTCCTTTACCATGTTTGCTTCCTCTGTATGTTCTTAACGCACACAAGTTATCTGCATTCAGAACTTCAACATCCACCCATATATGGACCATCCTGCTGTCTGTATCTATATGTAAATTTATCTCCTAAACTCAGATACATGGAATGCTGGGTAGTCTCTGTGGATATCCCAAGAGAATCCAAGAGTTCACGTGCAAAACAACTCATGGTCTTCCCTCAACTCGATTTGATTCAGATTTCTAAGGAGCATTTGAAAGCCTTTGTTATAAGTATTGGATTCTAAATTGGTTTCCTTCTACTAGATCAACAATATTCCAATAAGAGGCTGGAGGATATGAAAGTCCATAGTCAGACTCAAGAAGATCATACCTCCAGGTTAGAACTCACGTCTGGAATGTCTTGCCCAGGTGATGAATGTGGAAACAGGAAAAATGCGGGGAATTTATTCTTAAATGGTGAATCCTTGAAGGAAGGGACTGAGTGTTATTCACCTTTTGAAACTAGCGTACTACCTGGAGCATATCTAGTAGCCGATATGAGATTATTAAATTAACTTGAACTCATTCTTGGTTGAGCCTTACTTATAGTTTGAGACTAAGTTGAATGGTAGAAGGAAAAGGCTGACATTATCATGGATAATCCTAACTCTTAGCTATAGAAAAGTAGATGTTTTCTATAAAATTGAGATTTGTATGATAAATTCAATGACTATAGGACAAAAATGTTGAAATCTAAAAAAAGTCAAAATTTCCATTACTTTATATAATCGTACTTTGTCAAAGAATCAAATTTTGCGGCACATTTAACTTGTAGATATGTTAACTTTATTATTTGTCATGAGAAAATATGTCATGTTTTTGACCCCAGTGTTTCTGCTTCCTCTTTAAACACTGGTGATTCTTTTACGGAATGCCCTAAAAGGTTCTGCCAGTTTTAAACCCAGGAGGCTGGTACCCCATCTGTTTAACTGGAAACCATCTAATCCAAACAGACATTTCTCTTCTTAGGAGGTATTTCCAATGCTTTGTGCAACCAAAGGTTTCCATTCTGTGATGCATATATACCTCTCGATCTGACAACGTGTTGAACACGTTGAGGTAAATGCCCAGATGTCCTTGCCACCATGGAGTTTGGCTAAATTCTGGACTAGCCCTAACAATAGGATTCTAGAGAAGAGCAATTTGCCCACAAAGAAAGAGGCTATCTGGGAATCTAATTTGATCGAAAGCCACAACCTCATTCACATCTTGCTGTGAAGCTAAAGGGAATCTTATGGGTTTAGATCAGATATAACCCAGCCTATAAGAATAACCAAGACTTGTCCCAGAGCCCTAGGCTCTTAAATCTAGTCTTCATATTCAAGAATGAATCTGCAGAATGCTGTAGAATTAGATTGATTTTTTTTTTCAGAATTGCAGTTACATTGGATATTCTTTTCGTCATGTAAAACTTGCTATGGAACTTCTACTTTAAGATTAAGGGTACTTAGTTATCTGCTAATATTTACACAGACTGCCGAACATTATCTGCTTTTGTAGAGGTTATGGTGATTGCATTTAATACCTCTATTTTTTTCTTCTTTTAGTAGATTACCTCTGGAGTCTGGCCTGGCTTCATAATTTTTAGATGGAATATTACGTGCCAAGATATGTGATGGTTGAATGCTACTTATTTGTTTCCTTCGAAAGTCTGGAAACAATTACTACTTAATTCAGTTAATTCAGTTCCTTGATTTGTGATTCGTTACTGGAGAAGAGGACAGTGTGTAGTCATTACTAGTTTCACAAAAAATATGACTTTTTTGTTGTTTTTGAAGCATAGTTATTTCCTGTCCATTTTTATTGCTTCCTGGCATTACATTAATCTTCCCCTTTGCCAGAGACTCATCATGTGTTTATGTAAATGGAAAGAGTTCAAAAATAATTTCCTAATGCTTTCCTCCCTTGCTTTTCTTAATACATTTTATATTCTTCCTATTCTTCTACAGTCTTCATTTTATGCAGTTCTACCATCCTTGGTCTCTTAACACTTGTTTCAGCAAATACTTCATTTAGTGCTTTTCTTAAATATTGTCACCTTAAAATTATTTTTCGAATGCCTTGATTTTCACTTTTCTTCTCCAGGTCCCCTTTTCTGTGACACATGTATTATTTCTCTGTGGTCTTCAGTGTTTTGATCATTGACTGGTACACATTAGATTCTTTGGAGATGAAGGAAGTAAGTTTTTATTTCTAAAAAAACTTATTTTAATAAGCGAGATCTTTAACTTTCCAGCTTTTACTGACCTTTTCTTCCTTGGATTCAAGTCTGATCTGAATGTCATATTAGTTTAGGTAACATGCCTTACCATCTGGAATTCCCAAACTTGTGGAAGAGACCAGGAGGGTGTGTGACTACCAAGGTGAAGAGAAGTGCCACATTCACCAAGACATAAGCACTTGACCATTTCTGAATGGAAGTGGAGTAAAATAGAGCAATTTATGTAAACTCTCACCCGCCCACACCACCCCAGTACTCCTCGAAGTTTGCTATCCTATTCAGTATCAGGTAGGCGCTCTAACATTTGCCTGTGTCCACCATGGATTATGCCTAAAAATCCAAGCTGCTCTTTTGTCTTTTTGTTTTGTCCAGTTCTCATGACACCATCACTTTTTAATCTACAGTTCCTAACTAACTCTGATAACTTCTATCATTGACAAAATTCAACTTTATTAGGTAGCACATAGCCTACAAAATAAAGGAATTGGGAAGAATGAAGCATAAGCAGTAGGATACTAACAGCTTGTCTCCCTCCCCCATCTCCACCTCTCCCAGGCACACACAGACACACACAGCCAAAAAAATCAGGGGGTCTCCAGATATCTCACTTATTCATTCAACAACAGAGCATCTTTATTTGCCCAACGCTGTTTATGCCCTGGACACACATTAATAAATATAACTGATTGTTACTGTCTGTCTGTGTCCATTTTTTTTTTTAATTTTTAAAAACGTTCACCAGCATGATTTGAACTATTTCACCTTATCCATTCTTACATTAAATAAATAGATAGATTTTAAAAAGAGTATAAAAATAGGAATCTTTTCTAGAAAGCAAACTAAACTATAATTGAATATTTTAAAATGAGTAAGAGAATCCAGCATTGTTCTTGGTGCACAAAAAGCAGTCAACAAATAACTTTTTTTTCCTATTACTGTGCTTAATATGAAACTTAAATTTTTTTTAAAGTCAAAAAGTCTAGAAACCATATTTTGTTATTAATTAAAGAATTAATCTTCTCTTTTTTGCTAAGATATTTTAAAATCCTAATTATAGGAAAAGGAATTAAGACTTACTGAATTTAATGCCTACTTATTCTACTAAAATAGTCCTTGTGGGCATGTACAAGTTTTGAAAGTTTTGGAACTGCACAACATAATGTGAAACAGCTGACATCTTGAATAACCGGATTTCATAGGCTTGGATGAGGTTGGAATTCACAAGAAAAGATGGGAGATGACTAGTCTAGCTTTGTAAACCCTTAAGCCCCATATCTTCCTTAAATTATCTATTCTGCATTTAAAATATTTTTATCATATAAGAAAATGGCCTTATATAACCACTCCAATTTTCTGAACGCTTTTATATGCTTTCGTAGACCCCTGTATTGTTTTTAAGGCACTGATCACGTTTTCTTAATTATATATTGGTATGATTATTAGACTGATATCTGCTTTCCCCATCAGACTACAAACTCAGGGCAGGAACCAAATTGTCTTTTAATCACTGTTGATCTCCAAGTCTAACACAATACATGGCATCTACTAGGTTTTATATCAATACTTAAGGAGTGACTGAATTCTATAGGTCTTATTTTTTGTAGCATGCATTAGACATTGATGACAAATGGCTAATTCTAAAAACTAAGGGTTTCTTTAGGTGCCTCTCAGTTGCTGGGGGAATCACTGGCAGAGCTGAGATTTTCTGTTACCGAATTCCACTCACTTTAGTCAGTGATCATCCAATCATTCACTCAACAACTATTTTTTGAGTGCTCATCATGTGCCAGGCACTGTTTTTGAAGCTGGGGGTTATCAGTGAACAAAAGACAGCTGCCTGCCTTTGAGACACATTCTGTGGGCAGTAAGATTTTGTGGATCAGTGCCACTAAACCACAAGATGTAGCATGACTTTATTATAAGGTATCTTTCAGTTGCCTTAGTTTTAAGAAGGCTTGTTGCCCGAGATGAGTATTTACGTCTTCCCAACTCTTCACACCCAGCACCCACCACCTGCCTCTGATGCTCCCCCCAGCTTCGCTCTCCCCTCTTCATCCCCCCAGTTAGACCAAACCGGAGAAAGGAGCCCCCGCCACTTTTCGTGCCATCTCAGGATTTGTGGTTTGGAAAACAACCCTACAGTATAGGGATTTTTCTGCAGACTGTTCAGTGCTGTTTCCGACTTGGTTTCTGTGTTTCTTCACCCTGTGGTACCTTCGTTGCACCTCAGGCTACTGGCAGGAATAAGCATCACTTAAAAAGTAATTTAGGAAATAACTGTACTTCCCCTGGGGTGCAAATAAAAGGAAAAGTTGTGGTAAATAGCTAATGTAAGCACAAGGTGCCTTGGGGGACCCCTAAGAGTCACTTTTTTCAAACCAGCAATAACTTCTGGTACCACTGGTCCTGAGGCAGCAGCCGTCAACATTGTTTAAAAAAGCTCCCTTATGGTGTTCTCATTAATTAACGGCACTGTTTGTTGATTCTAGATTGATTCAGTTTGTTCTCTGGAGAGTGTTTTTTGGAAACTCAGTTATGCCTTGATGCGGAATTTCATCTTCAGGCCCTAAATTCCCAGGATGGTGGTTTACTGGGACATATAGAAGATGAAGTGAAAAAGAGAATTTGTTAGATAAAAATGATAATCAAAAGATTTTAAATTCAGATGTAATTTTTGAAGATTTTCCCCACAGAGCAAAAAAATTACCTGAAGCAAAGTTTGACTGACAGGCGGGTTGAACAAACACAAGACAAATGGCATGCAAAACAGATAGGGAAGTATTTGTTGCTAATTACTTGAGAAGGCATTTTAATTAAGTTGTTTGCCAATTAATGCCTCATTTTTAACATTCCATAAATATTTAAACATGTTTCATAAACTTTCCTTCTTATGGAAACATTTGCAAGTGTTATTATGAAGTTTCTTTGGGAATCCCATAAGAAAAAAAAAAACTGTAAAGTTTAGACGATTCTAATTGCCATTTCATAAGTAAATAAATAAATTGTCTTTTTTATCTTGGTAGCTTTTATACTTTAATATCCTCTATCTGCATAAACTTTTCTTCCATGTTCTACCATGGAGAGTATATAAATGCAAGTTGCACATTTTTTTGGTCTTCCACAAAAATTGAAAATAATATGGGACATAGAGGATAGTATGTTTAATTTCAGTCTTTTAGTCAAATGCAAGAAAATGAGTTGGAATGATATAAAGAAATTCAACAAATAGCAATTGTTATGTTTCAATCATCTTTAAACCTAAAACCTCCCAAAATACTACCTACCCAATTAAAATAAAACAAAAGACAATATACGCAAGCAAAACAGAAAGGTTTCTCTGTTACCAAGTTGGGGGCTTAATTTGTAATATAAGCTATCATGAACCTAACCAAAAATATCTCAAGCATTTAGCTTCTTTCTTTCCCTGTTTACTTCTTCATTGGAACAATTACGCTTATTATGTTCGTTGCCGCCTTTAAATGGTTTTCATGAAATTAAGGGATGAGCATAGATTATGTTTAAAATTTAGCCAGAAGATTAAGGACACTCACACCTTCAGTCAGCACATGGCACTTTCTGAATGTTCATAACCGAAACGTGAGTCATGTAGTCGTAAATCACCGAAAGGGATGGTGTGGTCAAGCTGGCGTGCTAGCTGACACGTGTTTGCTGACGGGCCTGCTGTGTAAGCAGGCTGGGTTAGGCAGAAGCAAGGGAAGGATCCTGCTACACCAGTGCCTTTTATTCCGTGGAAATCAGGGGTGAGGGGAAGGCGCTTCAAGGGGTTTTCCTCGTCATGAAGTGTGTGCCCCTTCAGGGCTGTGGGAATAAGTAGGGCTGATCAGGGAGGCAGGTCGGGTGAGTTAGGGAGCACCTCCGGGGAAATATGCATTTGTGTGAGCACTCGGGGACAGGAAGGCAGCCCTGAGAGGCCCATGACAAGGACGTGCAGCCCTGCACTGTGGACAGCCTGAGGAAAGCCAAACGGTGCCCGTCTCAAAGGAGAGAGTGGAACCACAGTGACAGACTATGGTACTACAGGAGCGCACTCTGCAAATTACAGTAAGTCACTTAGTTCAGTCAGTTCTGGGACCGTGTATGTCTTTTGCTGCCATCCAGATGAAAACTAAAAGTCAAGATGATTCTGAGCACAATCTCGTGGAGAAGATTATCACTTACAAGCGAAGGTTATCATTTGTACTTCTTGTGACTTGGGAAGGAATCCCACAATAGGAGCCAGTAAAGGAGTTATGAGACCACTTTCCTACAGCCACAGTCCTCCCGGAATTTGCTCTCTTGGTGGGGATGGAAGTAGGTCTTTGGGGTGATGTGGATGTTAACACCCTGCACTCATATTAAATGAGTTAAATAGCATTATCTCCTTCTACTTTTACTTTGTTTAGTGTCCAGATTTTAAATGTCTCTGTCATTCTGGACTTATGCTTTAACTAGAGCTTAATTAGAAGTCCAATTTCATCCAGAGGCAGGATCACGATGGTGGAGTGGAAGGATGCTCAGCTCACCTCCCCTCGTGGACACATCAAAACTACAGCTACATATAGAACAGTTATCACTGAAATCGACCTGAAGACTGGCAGATGGCTCTTCTACAGCCAGGGCTGTAAAGAACAATCCACACAAGGTCTTGAAGGAAGGGAGGAGAAGCAATCTAGTTGAGACCTGCACCCCTAGCAAGGGATCCAGAAGAGGAAGGGGATAGCATAGTCTCCGAGATCCTCCCTGGGGAGAGAGGGGCTCGAGCCACATATTAGCACTGCAGCCCTGGGGTCTGACACTGGGAAGACACACCCCTTTAGCTGGTTTGAAAACCAGTGGGGCTTACCGGAAGGCTCCAAGAAACCAAGACTCCACTCTTGAAGAGGGTGTGCTCACAGACTTGCTTACTCCCAATCACAGCACTGAGGCAGCAGATTAAAAACTGCCTGGTGCTCTGGCTGGCTTGCCAGGACCTCCCCAGTGCACCTCCCAGCACACAGTACGCTCTTGCTGTAAGCCCTCTTGCTCCTACGCTGCTTCCCACTAAGGCAGAGGCTGCCATTGCCGATGAGAGTATGCACACTTAGAGGGAAAAGGGCTGGGTTGGATCCCAGTCTTGCCTCTGACCAGGGCAGAGGCAGCCTTTGCCAGTGCATGCATCCCTGCACACGCTGGAGAGACAGCAAAACCAGCTCAGTAGTGCGGCTCCAACCCCTCTAGCCCTGAACCAGTCTCTAAACAAGGCATGCAGTTTTTACAGGGAAAAAGTGAAATCAGCACAGAAGTGCAGTTCTAAGCCCTCAGGCCCTTTCCTCATCCCCAATAGGGCAGTGAATGCCATTGAGCATAGGAGAAGCTCCAGCTTGCACCGGGCTCTGGCTCTAACCCCTCTCCAACTCCAGTCCTGCCTCTCACCAAGGCAGTAGCTGCCAGTGCACCCCAGCGGAAGATGTGGCCTGTGTTCACTTCAGATCCAGCTCTCCCACCAAACCTACTAGGCACACACAGACTGCATAAGGATGTTCCCACACAATGACACTCCTTCAAGTGCACATGGAACGTTCTCCAGGAGAGATCACGTGGAGGCCACAAAATAAGTCTCAACAAATTTAAGAGGAAATTATATCAAGCATATTTTCCACTACAGTGGTATGAAACTACAAATCAATTACATGGGGCTTCCCTGGTGCAGTGGTTAAGAATCCACCTGCCAATGCAGGGACACAGGTTCAAGCCCTGGTCCGGGAAGATCCCACATGTCGCAGAGCAGTTAAGCCCGCGAGCCACAACTGCTGAGCGCACGTACCGCAACTACTGAAGCCTGCGTGCCTAGAGCCAGTGCTGCAGAAGAGAAGCCACCACAATAAGAAGTCTGTGCAGTACAATGAAGAGCAGCCCCCGCTCGCTGCAACTAGAGAAAGCCCACATGCAGCAACGAAGACCCAATGCAGCCCCAAATAAATAAATAAATAAATTTAAATTTTTAAAAAAGAAAAAAATCAATTATAGGAAGAAAAATGGAAAAAACACAAACATATGGAGAATAAATGATAAAATGCCACTAAAAAAAGCAATGGTCCACAAAGAAATCAAAGAGGGAATCAGAAAATACCTTGAAATAAATGAAGATTAAAAAACACAACTTTCCAAAATCTATGAGATGCAGCAAAAGCAGTCCTAAGAGAGTTTATAGCAATACAGGCTTACCTCAGTAAACTAGAAACATCTCAAACAACCTAACATACCATCTAAAGAAATCAGAAAAAGAACAATGCCCAAAGTCAGCAGAAGGAAGGAAATAATAAAGATCAGAATGGAAATAAATAAAATAGAAACCAAAAAAAAAAAAAAAAATAGAAAAGATCAATGAAACCAAGAGCTAGTTTTTTGAAAAGACAGACAAAATTGATAAGCCTTTAGGCAGGATCATTCAAAAGAGAGAAAGTACCCAAATAAACAAAATAAGAAATGAAAGAGGAAAATTAAAACTGATATCACAGAAATACAATCATAAGAGAATACTATGAACAGTTACATACCAACAAATAGGACAACCTAGAAGAAATGGATAAATTCCTAGAAACATAATTTTCCAAGACTGAATCAGGAAGAAATAGATAATCTGAATTTATGATTACTAGTATTGAAATTGAATTAGTAATCATAAAACTCCCAAAAAAACAGATGTCTACGACCAAACACTTCACAGGTAAATTCTACCAAACACATAAGGGTACACCCTGAAACTCATTCTATGTATCAGGTCACCATTACCTGATACAAAAACCAGACAAAGACACTACAAAAAAAGAATATTACAGGCCAATATCTCTGATGAATATAGATGCAAAAATTCTCAACAAAATGTCAGCAAACCTAATTTAGCAATATATAAAAAGGATTATAAATTATGATCAAGTGGGATTTATTCCAGGGAAGCATGGATGGTTCAGTATCTGCAAATCAATTAATGTGATACAGCATATTAACAAAATGAAGGATAAAAATCACATGATCATCTCAATAGATGCAGAAAAAGCATTTGACAAATTCAACACCCATTCATGATAAATACCTTCATCAAAGTTGGTTGTAGGATCAGGCCCCACAAGATGGCTGCTCTCTTGCTCTCTGTACATCCCCTGCCCAACCCAGTCCTGCCTCACCCTTACCTTATGCACATGATTGCCTCCCCTTCCTAAGCTGAAAGTTTAATCAGTAACCACTTGCATGATTGACCTGACCCCCAGCTAACAATTGTTCTAGCCCTTGGAACAGAATGACTCCGGTATGTTCCATCATCAACAGGAAATGCTGGCCCTCGCCCCAGTCCCCCTGGCAACCAAGGATCCCTTCTGACATCATACCCCCATAACTGATAGCCTCCTACTCTCCTGTGGAGCAAAGATTGCTGCTACGTCCTACCTGCCATTGACCATAAACATTGTTCCAGGACCTTTGACTCTGACTTGTAAGATTCCCTGTCCAATAAATCACAGATGTCTCTGTCACTGATGCTGGGTTCTTTCTTTGGTCTAGCAGCTTGGCAGTTACAAGGATTGTAAGACTCCAGGGCACAGTGCAACATGGGTATTAGAGGGAACATAGCTCAACAAAAATAAATGACATTTATGACAAACCCACAACCAACATAATACTCAATGATGAAAAGCAGAAAGCTTTTCCTCTAAAATCAGGAAGAAGACAAGGATGCCCACTCTTGCTGCTCCTATTTAACATAGTTTTGAAAGTCCTAGCCACAGCAATCAGATAAGAAAAAGAAATAAAAGGCATCCAAATTGGAAGGGAAGTAAAACTGTCACCATTTGCAAACAACATGATACTTTATGTAGAAAATCCTGAAGTCTCCACCAAAACACAATTAGGACTAAAAAATAAATTTAATAAAGTTGCAGGACACAAGATTATTATGCAGAATCTCTTATTTTTCTACATACTATCAGAAAGAGAAAGCAAGAAAACAATCCCATTTATAATTGCATCAAAAAGAATAAAATGCCTAGGAATAAACTTGAACAAAGAGGTAAAAGATCCATACTCTGAAACCTATAAGACATTGATGAAGGAAACGGAAGATGATACAAAGAAATAGAAAGATATCTGTGTTCATGAACTGGAAGAATTAATATTAAAATGTCCATAGTACCCAAGGCAATTTACAGATTTAATACAATCCCTATCAAAATACTCATGACATTTTTCACAGAACTGGAACAAATAATTTTAAAATTCATATGAGACCACAAAAGACCTGAACAGCCAAAGCAGTCTTAAGTAAAAAGAACAAAGGTGGAGGTAGCACACTCTTTGACTTCAGACTATACTACAAAGCTACAGTAATCAAACCAGTATGGTACTGGCACAGAGACAGACACATAGATCAGTGGAACAGAACAGAGAGCCCAGAAATAAATCCACGTACAAATGGTCAGTTAATCTATGACAAAGGAGGCAAAAATATACAATGGAGAAACAACAGTCTCTTCAGTAAGTGCTATTTGGAAAATTGGACAGCTACATGTAGAAGAATGAAATTATAACGTTTTCTCACACCATATAAAAAAATAAACTCAAAATGGATTAAAGACTTAAATGTAAAAATGGAAACCATAAAACTTCTAGAAGAAAACGTAGTCAGTACATTCTTTGACATAAGTCTTAGCAATACTTTTTTGGATCTGTCTCCTCAGGCAAGGAAAACAAAAGCAAAAATAAACAAATGGGACCTAATCAAACTTAAAAGCTTTTGCACAGTGCAGGAAACCACCAACAAAACAAAAACATCACCTACTGAAATGTCTGATAAGGGGTTAATATACAAAATATATAAAGAGCTCATATAATCAATATTAAAAAAAACAACCCTGAACAATCCAATTAAAAAATGAGCAGAAGACCCGAATAAAAATTTTTCCAAAGAAGACATACAGATGGCCAACAGGCACATGAAAAGACACTCAGCATCACTAATCATCTGGTAAATGTAAATCCAAACCACAATGAGATATCACCTCACACCTGTCAGAATGGCTATTGTCAAAAAGATAACAAATAAATGTGGGTGAGGATGTGGAGAAAAGGGAACCCTAGTATATTTTTGGTGGGAATGTAAGGGCATTAAGAGGTACAAACTACTAGGTATAAAATAAATAAGATACAGGATGAATGTACAGCACAGAGAATATAGTCAATATTTTATCATAACTTTAAATGGAGTACAATCTGTAAAAATATCAAATTCCTGTTGTATACCTGAAACAAATATTGTATTGTAAATCAACTATACTTAAAAAAAAATCAAATTTCTAATTGTCTTGAAACTATGGTGGAAAAAAACGAGAAAGAAAAAGAAAAGTCTCACATAGTGAATGGGGAAAAATGCTAAAATTAATATGGATTGCACTGCTGTTTCCAGCTAGACGAGTGTAACTGGGACTGGACTTGCCTTCCTGATATAAATAACTAAAAACTGGACAAAAATATATGGGACTGCTTTTAGACATTGAGCCCTGCAGGACTGTGATCCCAGAGAATGTCTGCCCTGGCTTTCTGTCTGGAGGCATTTTCCTGACTGGTGTGCAGGGCAGGGATCCAACAGACGGCTGGATGAGTCAGAGCCACAGAGTTTGGAGTCAGGGGAGACTCAGGAGCTGGTATCTGTGGAGCAGAGAACCAGAGGGGGCGGGGAGCAGGCCACAGAGAGAGAGCTCCAAAAATGCATAGGGTCTGCATAGGGTCTTTGCACGCTAATCTGGGCACACATAGGGTAAACCTCTGCTGGGTAGGGCAAAAGGTGTCAGGAGCTGTAAACGGAACAGTCTTCAGAGCTCCCACGGGGCTCTGAGAAGCTGGAGGACCAGACAGCCTGGATAGAGCCGAGGCCTCCCAAAGAGGCACTGAGATGCAGAACAAACAAAAACTCAGGAAAGCAGTGGGCTCTTAAAATTCTGATGAACAATGAAATAGTTTCATCTTCTTTTGTGACCAGTTAATGAAATCTGAATATTTTGAAATTTCCATTGTGATTTTTTTTATCCTTACCTCTGAATTAGACTCATTTTAGTTTCCAGATATATGAGTTTGGGAGAATATATCTTCATTACCAATTTCCAGCTTTTTTAGAACTTTGTGACATAGTTGTAGGGCCTCATATATGGTCAATTTTTGTGATTATTTCAACTCTCCTTGGAAAAAAGCATGATTTTTGTTTGCTTCCTTTTTTCCTGTTTTTTATTAGATTTAATGGAATTTTCCATATTCTATTTATTTTCTTCTGCTAGAAAGCTTCCTTCTCTTTGGGAGTTGTGCATTATTCTTTCATTCTCTCAGTGGTTGCTTTTAAATTTTAATATGCATACCAAGGATAGCCTGAAGTTAATTAACATTTTTATTCTCCTTTTAAAAAATTATCCCACGTTCATCTTCTGATAATTTCAGAGTATTTTTGATCCACTGTATTTTGAACATATCCCCATCCTACCCCCCAAATTAACCAGCTCCCTTACCATTTCCCAAGTCTCTAGAGGCATTTCCTGCCCTTAATTCACAGACCAACAGGTCTTCTGTGGCTCCCAGCTCTGCAGGAAGCCCAGTTGCAACTCCCTGATTCACAGAGCTTATGACTCACCTCTTCTTTTGTGGGCATTAAAACCACAGCTCCCAACCCTGAGGCCATGATCCATTTTACTGAACAATTTATTTATTAAGTAAAATGAGGATCCAAAAAGAACATAGATTGTAATTGTTTGATATTATTAAGTATCTTTCAATTTTTACTGTTGTTCAGCCCTGCCTCTCCCCCACCTTTTTTGAAATTTATCAAAGAATCCAGTAGTTTTTCTGTAGTTTCTCACAGTCAGGAGTTTCCTAATGACATCCCTGTCGTGTTTATCATGTTTCCAGGTTCCCTATTCCTCCTGTAAACTGGTAGTTAGGTCTAGGGCTTCATCATATTCCTGAGGACCTGATAAGAGTCATTCAGTATGAATTCCTGTTGCTTTGGCTTTGAAATTCTCATGCATTCCTGCCACTGGGGCATGTCCTTTCTTTCTTTCTTCCTCTTTTCTTAAAATTATAATTTCATTTTGTAAGTCACAAGAAGTTGCACAAACAGTATAGAGTTCCCATGTACCCTTCCTTCTAGCTTCCTTCAATGATAATACTGTATGTCACAAAGCCACAGTACTTTGGCAAACCCAGGAAATTGACATTGTCATGATACTATTTACTCAGGTACAGACATTTTTCAGATTTTGCCAGTATGTTTTTTTTTTTTTAATTGTAGTAAGAACACTTAACAGGAGATCTATCCTCTTAACAGATTTTTAAGTGTACAACACAATATTGTTATCCTTAGGCATAATGCTGTACTGCAGATTCCTGAACTTACTCACCTTGCATAACTGAAATTTTATACCATTAATTAGCACCTTCCACTTTCTTCTTCTCCCAGCCCCTGGCAACCACCATTATATCCTTTGCTACTATGAGTTTGACAATTTTAGATACCTCATGTAAGTGAAATCATGCAGTATTTGTCCTTTTGCGACGGGCTTATTTCACTTAACATAATATCCTTTGGTTCATCCATGTTGTCACATATTGCAGGATATACTTCTTTTTTGAAGCTAAATAATATCTCATTGTATGTATATCACACTTTTAAAATGCATGCATCCCTTGATGGATGTTTCGATTGTCTCCATGTGTTGGCTATTGTGAAGAGTGCTTTAATGAATGTGGGAATATTATTATCTCATAGGAAGCCAATATCTCTTCAAGATCCTTATTTCAGTTCTTTTGGATAAATACCAAAAGTGGGGTTGCTGAATCATACGGTAGATCTATTTTTAATTTTTTGAGGAACTTCCATACTGTTTTTCTATAGTGGCTGCACCATTTGGCATTCCCATCAACAGTGTACAAGGGTTCCAATTTCTTGACATCCTCACCAATACTTAATGTCTTTTGTCTTTTTGGTAATAGCCATCCTAACAAGTGTGAGGTAGTATGTCATTATTGTTTTGATTTGCATTTTCCTGATAATTAGTGACTTTGAGCACCTTTTCATATACGTGTTGGCCATTTGGTTGTCTTCTTTGGAGAAATGTCTTTTCAAGTCCTTTGCCCATTTTTTAACCAGGCTGTTAGGTTTGGGGTTTTTTGTTTGTTTGTTTTTGCTATTGACTTGTGGCAGTTCCTTATATATTTTGGAAATTTACCACTTAAAAGATATATGGTTTGTGAATATTTTATCCCATTCCATAAATTCCCTGTTTACTCTGTTGAAGGTTTTCTTTGCTGTGCAGAGGCTCTTTAGTCTGATGTAGTCCCACTTGTCTATTTTTCCTTTGTTGTCTGTGCTTTTGGTGTCATAGTCGTGAAATCATCACCAAATCTAATGTCATGAAATGTTTCCCCTGTTTTCTCCTAGGACTTTTAAAATTTCAAATCATAGGTTTAAATTCTTAGTCCGTTTCGAATTGACTTTTATGTGTGCTATAAGATAAAGGTCTAATTTCATTGTTTTGCATGTGGATGTCCAGTTTTCCAGCATCATTTGTTGACTAGATTACCCTTCCCCCATGGTTTATGTTTGGCAATCTGGTTGAAGATCAGTTGACCTTATACTGATGGATTTATTTTTAGGCTATCTATTCTGTTCCATTAGTCTATATGTCTATCTTTATACAAGTACCACCTGTTTCAATTATTATACATTGTAGTAAGCTTTTAAATCAGGAAGTGTGAGTCCTCCAGCGTTGTTCTTTCTCAAGGCTGATTTGACTATTCAGAGTCTTTTGTGGTTCCATATGAATTTTAGATTTTTTAAAATTTCTATAAAAAATGTCATTAATATTCTGATAGGGATTTCATTGAATCTGTAGATCATTTTGGGTAGTATGTACATTTTAACATTAAATACTCCAATCTATGGACATAGATGTCTTCCCATATTTTTTGTCTTTAATTACTTTTAGCAATGTTTTGAAGTTTTCACTGTAAAAGTCTTTCATCTCTTCTTCAAGTTTATTCCTAAGCATTTTAATCTTTTTGATGCTATTACAAATGGGATTATTTTCCTAATTTTCTTTTCAGATAGTCTGTTAGTGTAGAGACATACAACTGATTTTTGTATGTTAATTTTATATCCTGTAACTTTACTGAATTATTTTATTAGTTCTAACAGTTTTTTTGTGTGTGGCATCTTTAGGGTTTTCCATATATAAGATTATGTCATCCACAGACGGGGGATGTTTTCGAATTTGGATGCCCTCTGTTTCTTTTTCTTGCTTAATTTATCTGGTAAGGACTCCATTGCTATGTTAAATACAAGTGATACGTGAGAATCCTCGCCTTGCTCCTAATCTTAGTGAGAGAGATTTTAGTCATTCATAGTTGGGTATAATATTAACTGTGGTCTTTATTATGTTGAGGTAATTTCTCTCTATTCCTAGTCTGTTGAGAGTTTTTATCATAAAAGGATGTTGAATTTTGTCAAATGATTTTTCCACATCTATTGAGATGATCGTGTGATTTTTATCCTTCATTCTGTTAATGTGGTATATACCATTAATTGATTTGCATATGTTAAACCATTTTTGCATACTATGTACAAAATAAATTTCACTTGGTCATGGTGTATGATCCTTTTAATGTACTATTGAATTCGGTTTGCTAGTATTTTGTTGAGGATTTTTGTACCTATGTTCATCAGGGGTATTGGCCTGTAGTATTTTTTTTATTTGCCTTCATTTGGGTTTTGTATCAGGGTAATGATTTGGAAGAGTTTTCTCCTCTATAAATTCTGGAAAAGTTTGAGAAGTACGGGCATTAATTTTTCTTTAAATATTTGGTAGAATTCACTGTCAAAGCTACCTGGTTCTGGGGTTTTCTTTGTTGGGAGGGTTTTAATTACTGTTTCAGTATGCTTACTAGTTAAAGGTGTATTCTGACTTTCTATTTCTCATAGTTTAGTCTGGGCAGGTTGTATATTTCTAGGAATTTATCTATTTCTTCCAGGTAATCCAGTTTGTTGGTGTGTAATTGTTCATGGCAGTCCCTTATGATCCTTTATACTTCTGTGACATCTGTTGTAATGTCTTATGTCCCATTTTTTATTTCATTGATTTGAATCTTCTTCTTTTTTATTAATCTAGCTAAGGGTTTGTCAATTTTATTTTTTTCAAAGAACCAACTCAGTTTTATTGATTTTTTTCTATTGTGTTCCTATTTTCTCTTTCATGTATTTCTTCTCTAAACTTTTTTATTTCTTTCTCCTAATTTTAGATTTCATTTGTTCTTCTTTTTCTGGTTCCTTGGGTTGTCAAGTTAGTTCATTTGAGTTCTTTTTGTTTTTAATGTAGATGTTTATCACTATAAACTTCCCTCTTAGAACTGTGTTTACTGCATCCCATAAATTATGGTGTATTGTGTATTTGTTTGGAGATATTTTCTAATTTCCCTTTGAATTTCTTTTTTGACCCACTGGTTATTCAAACATGTACTATTTACTTTCCACATATTTGTAAATTTTCCAGCTTTCTTTCTGCTGTTGCTTTCTACTTTCATTCCATTGTGGTTGGAAAAGGTACTTCATATTATTTCAGCCTTTTAAAATTTGTTAAGCATTGTTTTGTAACTTAATATGTTTCTATCCTAGAGAATGTGTGCACTTGAGAAAAATACATATTCTGCTGTTATTGGGTTGATGTTCTGTATATGTCTGTTAGGTTCATTTGGTCTACAGTGTAGTTCAGTTTAGCTGTTTCTTTTTAGATTTTTGTCTAGTTGTTCTATCCATTACTGAACATTTTCCCAACTCTTTCCCTTCCCAAGGAGAAGTTGAAATCTGGGCTTTTTCACTTGTTTTCTCTGCACTAAGCCAGTGGAAGAGGCTGTGGCGACTAGTTAAATGTTAAATCAACCATCTTTGTCCTCACTAGCTCTAAGACAGTTAGAGTATGCCAAATCTGGTTAGTGCACCAAGACCAATGAGACAGAAGATAGTCCTTTGTGCATCCCCTGGAAAAGTTGGGATATTGGAGCTATCTATGGTCACACTCTTTCCTTCCCCAGGGAGAGCTGGGGTTTATTGCTCACTGGCTCTGCACTAAGCCAGGGGAGGAGCTGTGGTAAGTGCCTCCATGCTAGTTCAAACCAACACTTTGTTCTCAATAGCCCTCAGGGGACTGTTGTATGCTAGGCCTCCTCAGCAACTTGAGACAAGAAAGAGAGAAGCCAGGGCCCAGGGTAGTGTCAATGTGGCTGGACTTATACTCACCCAAGGTGCAAGAGTCTTTTAAGTTTCTAGATTTCTCACAAAGCAAACTGATTCATGTGTTGCTGTTGAATTAGTGCATTGGGGGAGGGGGGAGTCAAGGGCTTCCTATTCTACTATTCTACCATCTTACAAATGTCACTCAGGGTATTTCCTTTTTTGTTTCTATGACCATCTAGATATTTTCTAAATTGCAAACTTAACATGGATTTTCATTTGTTTAAAGATGGACAGTTTTGTCTCTGAGTTAGTCAAGTCTGGATTTCTTCTTTATGCTTGTAATTTTAAAAATTGCTAGTATATACCATGAGTTGATGTCTTCTCATTGATTTTTGCTAAGAGCCTGGTATGCACTTTGAAATCTGAATCCTTAGGTCTTCAGTGCACTCACCAACATTTTCTGAAATTTTGTCTTTGAATTTTGTTTTTGTTACGGCTGTTCTGGTTTATTAGTTAAGCACTAGTATAACTTTGAAGCTATGAAAGTTTCTATTTCTGGTCCACTGTCAGCTTATCTCTAATTTGTCTTAGTCCTTTGTTATTTTATCCTTCTTTGCAAAGGACAAACTTAAGTTTGTCCTGCTGATTGCTGATTTGATTTTATGTAGTGTCTACTATACTTTTCATTGTAATTTTGTTATGTGATTTAATTTAGTTCTATTTTTCCTTAATATGTTTTTATAATTTTCATTTCATTCTGTTTCCTTTCCTCTTTCTTCTCTATGTGTGGGTTCCCATTTCCTAAAGGTTATATCTTCTCATATATTACTTAGTTTTCAAACTGTTGAGATTTTTTTTCCTAGTAGCTACAGTAAATCTCTTTTGGAGTTCTCTTCTTCTGAGCTTTCCATTCCCCTTATTCTATAGAGTTATTTTCAACCCCTTGCCTTTGGTTTATTTTATTACATGTATGTTTGTGTTTATTTTTTTTTTCTTTTCACTCATACTGGAGACAGCTATAGAGATCTGTTCATTACCAATAAGGAAATAATTGCTAGGTTTCCAGTGGTTTTGCTCCCTATCCATTTGGGGGTTTATTAAATCCAATTTTTAGATGTATTATTGGAAATCAGATTCACCTCTAGATCACCTAACTCCTAGAGTTCATAACACTCTCATCTAGTATGGCTCTGCTGCATTGAAATGGGACCTTGTATTCTACTCTGTTGGTTCTCATACTCTCAACAGGTGGATGATATGAATGGACAGATCTTAAAGTAAGCAGAAAGCACTCCAACTCTTCCTGCTTTTGGTCTCCCAGCACACAAAAGTCTCAAACTCCACTATGTACCATTACTGGGGTCTTCTTTTCCTATTCCATCTGTTTCTGTGGAGTAAATTTCCTTGGGTTAAAAACAGATCACCTCTAAAGCCTAATTTCTGCTTCTCATCTGCTTGTTTTACAGAAGTTGGCAATCTACTTGTGTAATAGACAAAGAAGTTTGATAGTGACAGGCAGGGGAAAGGAGGTAGTTTTCAGGTGGACTCCCTAAGTGACACCTTCTCAGTAGGTATACAGCCACTCACTCTCCTGACTGGATCACACTTTGCATTTCCCAGTTTGGGGGACAAAAACAGGAAGAGTTGGAGCACTTTCTGCTTAATTTCAGGTAGCCATGAGGTGGACTGCCCGTTGCATTTTTTCTCAGTCCATATTTTCTAGCCTTACAGAATAAGGTTGGAGTCCTTCTAGTCGGGTCTGAAGCATGAGGCTTTCTCCCCCAAATGTGGGTGCAGAGCTGTGGAAAAGTGGTCAGTGCTTCTGAGGGAAACATTTTAGATTCGAAAACATTTGCGGAAATCTTCGCCAACAGAAAAACAGTTACATTTGGGGGAGCTGTACCTTCTCTGGGAGAGTGTGAAGCTCTTGGCAGAGGGTTCCACATTTGCTATTCAAGAGAGCTATTGAGGTTGGGGAGGCAGAGAGTGTTAGTACATTTCCACAAGTTTTAACATTTTACAGAATTCTCTAGCCAAACAAACATCTTGCATTCACCTACACATGGCATGTGCTCTCTTCTTCACATCTTTGCATAGGCTCTGCTTTTGCCTAGAATACCCTCACTCTTGTTTCTCCTTGCCTGGGTAATTCCTACTTAGTATTCGGTTCTCATATTAGATATTCTCTTTCTAGGAAGACATCCCTGACTCCTTTTCCTTAATAGCTAAAATGGATGCCCTTCCACTTTGCGCCTAAAGCATCTTGACATACTTTGTCATAGTACTTATTTTCCTCAATTGTTACTGCTTGTCTGTGCCATTTTGGCAGACATCCTAGTTTTATTCATCATAGTATTCCTAGGTTCATGAAAGTAGCACACAGTACATATTCAAGAAATATCAAATGAAGTAATGCATAAGCAAAAAATGAATGAATGAGTTTTGGGTGGAATGAAGGAAATAGGACAAGGACTTTTATACTATTTTTCACTTCTTTATGATCCTCCTGTATTAAGGAAAGAAATTTGTATTACCCAGTCATTTTTTATCATATATCTGAAGCAATCTCCCATGTAATTTAGTAGAATGACTGTAATTCCCTGCAATCTGGGATCTACACCTATGTGATGAGATTTGACAAAGAGCTGGAAGTTGCTCACTTAGGAACACCTCTGCACCTGCCATTCTATTTGAGATTCCAAATTTTTAGAGTTATTCCCAATGTTAAATATTGCCAAATAAAATTTCTCCTCTTGTTTTTTTTTTAATGTGCAAATATCCCTAATTTGGTTCCACGATTCAGCTCTCCTGTTTCTCTTGGGCAATAAGAGAGGAAAAGAAGGAACAAACATGTTCATCATTCTACACACCTGGTACTATCATATGTCATCCTCTTTAATCATTAATAATGGTGCCAGGTTACACCTTTTTGAAAATAAAGTCATTAAAGTTTAGAGGAGCGCAAAGTAATCAGGCCAAGGTCACCTGGATAGAAAAGAATGTATTGAGATTCGAATCCTGGTCTCAGTACTGTACTGTTATACTAGTGATGCTGTGACTCTTATCTCCAGTCTACCAGAAAGCTCAACCTAATGCAGTGCCCCATAAATAATACTTGTTTTTAAGATATTTATTATCTGAATGGAAATGAAGGATTAAGGTACATAGGCACTTCACAGGCCAAGAGCACATAGAAGGTTTAAGAAGGGAAGTGAAAGATTTTGAGGACACAGGGAGGGGGAAGGGTAAGCTGGGACAAAGTGAGAGAGCGGTATGGACATATATACACTACCAAATGTAAAATAGATAGCTAGTGGAAAATAGATAGCTAGTGGGAAGCAGCCGCATAGCACAGGAAGATCAGCTCGGTGCTTTGTGTCCACCTAGAAGGGGGTATAGGGAGGGTGGGAGGGAGGCTCAAGAGGGAGGGGATATGGGGATATATGTATACGTATAACTGATTCAATTTGTTATACAGCAGCAACGAACACAACAATGTAAAACAATTATACTCCAATAAAGATGTTAATTAATTAATTAAAAAAAAGATTTGGTCTCTGTTAAATCCAGCTTCAGATTCCAAAGAAAGCAAAGATTCAAGCTGGGAGAGGCTGGCATGGGAAAAAACTAGAACTAAAATGCAGTGTCATCAAAGGGGACCAGGTCCTCTCTGCATGCCTTTGTGATAGCCCAGTTCTCCTTATATGGGTGCAAAAATGAGAGTTTTTAAAAAGCGATGAGTTTTGCACTCCTTTTATAACCCCGGACATATGATTCTGCCTAAGCAAGTGTGGGGTTGGGCAAGTCATGAAGTATTCTGAACCTTGGTTTCCTTACTCACTCACTACGTGGGAGTGATAGTCTCCCCTGCCATGACCACCCCTGAGGGCTGGAACAAAGGCAATGAACTCAGAGAACATTCCTATAAAGTTGATGTGGGAGGGATAAAAATGGCCCCTCAGAGATGTCCACCTCCTAATCCCCAGACTCTGTTACTTCACAATGGGCACTTTGTAGATGTGATTAAGTTAAGGGTTCTGGATGGGGAGATCACAGGAATACTTATAAGGGAAAGAGGGAAGCACAGGGGTCAGAGTGAGAGAGGAGTGTTGGATTGCTGGCTTTGACGATGGAGGAAGGGGCCACAAGCCAAAGTATGTAGGTGGCCTCTAGAAACTGGAAAAGGAAAGGAACAGATTCAGCACTAGAGCCTCCAGAAGGAATACAATTCTGCCCACTGCTTGACTTTAGGCCAGTGAGGCCCATTGTACTCTGACCTACAGAACTGTAAATAATAAATTTGTATTGTTTTAAGCCACTCAATTTGTGGTAAATTGTTACGGAAACAATAGGAACAGGAATTAGGAATAGGCCTGAGTGAACAGAAAGGCAAAAGTCGTTCAGTGGAAACTTTGGTGTTTGCAGCCTGTTTGTTTTTTTGGGTGGAGCTCCAGGAACATGCTAATTTGCATAGCTGCCTCAAAGCCTGTGTCTGCCAGTAGCTAGACAGCTGCTGGTGATTTCCTTCAGCTGTTTATTGGCTGGAAGCTACCAAAAGACTCAATTAAGGCAGTTTCTCTGAAAGTGAAAGTCACCCACAGTATCGCCTCTGATCTGTTACATGCAGGCCTGCTAGAACTCACCTCACATAAAATTTCTGTGCTGAGCCAGCTTTAGCTGCCAAACACCCAGGAACCAATCACAACAAATGATGTCGTGAATTTATGGTCTCTGGAATACATGCCTGTATTTGTACTCCCGGAAACATGTTTGGAATTGTGATTAACAGGAATATGCTTCTGAAGTAAGTTTAGTCAAACCTTTCAGCATACATCAGAGATCAGTGATAATATCCACCTCTTTTTTATGACAAAGCAGAGTGTAAAAAACCCAAAAAAACCCAACCAAACAAAAAAACCCAACTAGTTTTTGCCGATAGTTTTAGATTCCCAGAGCAGTTTGGTTAGCATGAGGTTGAAAGCCTAGGTTCCTGAGCTTACTAAGGACTTTAGACCATTCTCTGATCTGAAGCAGAAGTAGAAATACTGGACACATGCAGTCTGTGATTCCAGGGGTAATGGGGGTAACAAATTGTGTTCCAGGATGGTTCAAGGATTGACGACCAACTGTAGGGATCTTGGAGACACGGTCATAGGAGCAAACGCATTGGATATTTGAGGCATCATTGTACCAAATGCCTTCTTCCTACCTGAGTTGTGAAGGATTAAACAGCTGTGAATCATTTCTTTGTTAGCCACTGCCCCGAGGAACCCAAAGAATCCGATGTTAGCAAAAGAGAAGAGACACGGAGCAGCTAGCTTCTCAGCATTTAGTGGGGAAAACGAAACCCTGTGACCTCTTTTCAAAAGAAATGTGTGAAGACTCATACAGTTGATAATGACCCATAAGGTGCTCGATTCCTATAGAAATATCAGCTTTGGCAGGTGCCCGCTGACCCTACACTGTTGAGCAGCTTATCAGATTGAAAACGATGAACTCCTTGGCCAAGGGAGGAAAAACTCCATCAGTTATTTATTTTAGATTGGAGTAAATATTGTTTCTAGAGCGGCAGATACCATGGTTCGGGGCAACAGCTTTAGGGAAAGAACAGCTGAATATTTAATCTACTCTTATTCATCATAAGTGCTACACTGCTTTCTGAAATTGCCAACCAAAACTTGGTACAGAATTTTGTATTGAAGAGACTGGAATTCTAGATATTGCTTAGACACAGCAACCAGTACTTTACTCACGGGGCATCATAATATATTTCATCTAGTAGAAATTTTTAAAGGGAGGGAGAATTCAATGGACTGCATCAACGGTGAAGAATAAATACAGAAATTAACTCCTTGCCCATCCTTTGTTCTGGGCCATTATACACTGTGTTACAATTGCCCCTGTTGAATTACTTCTGAAAGAATTTCTTGCATAATGGCATTTTAGTCATAACTGCAATGTCAACAAACAAGGCAGATTAATGGTTCTAGTCCTAAGCTGTCTTGCTCTCTGCTTGTTAGAATTGTAGTCAGATCTTCGTTAGAATGAATGACATCTGATTCCATAAGGCAGTCACAACAGAGGCACCTTCTTGCTAGGGTGTCACCCTGCAGATGACAATGTAGGCCATTATGAATGACACTCCACAATTTTTTACTTCCTGCCTCAAATTGTAGTTAATCTTTCATCCGAACTGTACACATGTGCGGCTTTAAGTGGCCCATCACAGCGAGTCCTCAGTAATGCTGCAAGCACATGGAGACTGGCAGAAGGTAAATTGCTTATCGGGAGGTCTGTCTTTCAATTCACAGCATATTCCAAACACGTCGAGGTGAAAGCACTCCACAACAGCTGCTTTCACTGCTAACTATTTTTGATGTAAATGTCAATAAAGCTCCAGGCCCTTTCATATTTTTGGCCAGGAATGTCCATCTTTTCCTATGCAGGCTGGCAGGTGGAGTTCCATTTATCTACTCTTAGGAACATGTCCTATAATAATGATTGCCTCTGGAGGCCATTTAGAGTGATTGAGAGCAGTGATTGGGACAATAGGCTGCTGAATTTCATTGCTGGACTGGGTTGACAGGTGACTGCTTTTATACCCTCTCATCTGGTGAGGAAGGAAATAAAACACACTTCCATCCGGACCACAGGCAAATCACCTCCAGGTTGAAGACCTACACCTATAGTTTATTCCATTCATCGAAAAAAATTCGAGAACTGTGGTTATAAAACAATCACAAATTCCCCAGCAGATCTAGAGTTTTTAAAGAGACAGCAACAGCATTCATCTTCTGTAGGATTACATATAGGAGAATTAAGCAAACAATTTTGAATGGGCTATGTATGCCTTTGAGGACCTTCCTCCTTTTCCTTGCAGATGTCCCTTTTGGGATGCCAGCTGTTCATGCTGTATAACAAACTCTCTTTTAACTAATGCTCTGAGGAAGATGACTGAAGCTTGACCTTTAGCAGCTGAAAGCTAGCAGATACATTAAAAATCAATTCAAAGACGCTGCTTTTGAGCACATTTGCATTCAAATATATCCGTATGTTACAGCTGTGAGTAAAACCTCATACTCTTTTATTCACCACACTTACTGAGCATCTGCTATAGGCAAGACATTATATTTTACACTAGGGTTAGGGATACAAACTAGAATTAGACAAACACTCACCTAGAGGTAGTAAGAGTAATAATCTGAAGTGAAAGTATGCTACACTTGTATTTATTTTTTATAGCCTTCCTTTGATTTCTAATTTTGTGTGTTATTAGTAATGTATATACTTTATTATTAGGGTATTGCAGATAACATTTATAAGAAATGTTTGGAGTACATGCTCTTTTTTTTTCTGTGATGTGAGTATGTAACTTAAAACTTTGGGTACAGTTGTTCTCAAGAAAAGAGCGTAACTCCAAAGCAGAAGTTAGACTAGTCTGTTTTCAATCCAATCTCCACCACTTATTAGCCTACTAGTCTTGGGAGGCTTAGATAACCTTTACTTAATCTTTATTAGCCTTAGTTTCTTCATATGTTAACTAACAATAGCTAACATACATGGAGCATTTACTATGAATCGGACACTTCGTTTGCATTATTAGATCCAATCCTTACAAAAGCCCTTGGAGTTGGGTGCTTTAATTATCCCATCTTACTAAGGGTAACATAACATGACTAGTAATGGAGCCGGGACTGCCATGTTTATAGAACCTCTGTTTTAAATTACTGCTCTAAATTATCTTCAGCATGGTAAGAATAGTACCTTATAATATTATTGTATGCCTGAACTTTAGTAATGCTGGATAAAAATTTCTTCTCTTCTCCCTGGAATTGAATCAGCAACTTGAGAAATATCCAAAAAGCTGTTGAAACTGAGAGAGGGTAGCAACTGATTCTCACTTATGACATCTGGGTGCTTTTCATAGTTGAGCTTGAAAATGAATAAGGGTTGGATATTGTAGGGAACCTGTAAGCCAAGAGTATGGGAAGAGGAAAAAGCCATGAATGGGCTGCTCAGCGTCTGGTGAGCCATCTCCTTTCACTGCAAAGGGAACACCTTGCTGCCTGGTGGGACTTAGGATTGAGATGTGAAGATATAGAACAGACCTAACAACTTACTAGCCATGTGATTTATTTGATGCCCACTTCTCTTGGGAAATAAAAATTATCTCACAGAGTGTGATGAGAATTAAGTGGAATAATATATGGGAAACACTTAAGGAACTCAGTGCTATACAGATGCGAATTTGTGCACCTTATCTCTCTGATCAGCTGTAAACTGAAGGTCACGATCAAGTCAGTCTTACGTGTTACATCACCTTAGTGGCTAGTACAGCATCGTGCATCCTGTAAATACTAAGTTAATACGTGCTGAGTGAATAAATGTTAGGTTAGATAATTCTATGTATCATTCTTTCCACATTATGGAAAATGATGTACAGTCGTATAAGGACATGATTTGATTTAATAGGCATCAAATCATATTATTATGATTAAATATGTAGCTGGGATTCCAACAGATTTCTCCTTATGCCATTATTTTTTTTCAAAGCGTGTCTTCCCCTAAGTATGTGGTGAGGATTTTGTGATTGCATCCTGCAACGATGTCCTAGGAATGGAAAACATCACGAGGTGATGCCCTCCTAACCCCAGGGAGACAACTGTGTGAAATAATCCCAAAGACCCCCAGCTGGCTCCTGGCAGACTCCCCAGCAACTACCTGAGCAGCTGGGCAGTTGAGGTTACCCTGCAGCAGTCTGGGTGCCTGGGTGGTCTTTGGCTTTTTGTTTCATAGAAATCAACAGATTAATTTAAAATAACAACAACAAAACCTAGCTATATGCCACTTAGAAGAGAAATAAGTTTCAAAAATGACAAAGAATGTTTAAAAATTAATAAAGATTTATCAGATAATTACCAACCAAAGATAATATAATAACACTGATAAGAGTTAAGATGGTATTTAAGCAGTATGTTGCCTTACCTACCACTACCCCATGGTGGTTGTGTATCCTTCATGACCTTATTTTTATATTTTTACTACTTATGCAAATACATGTCCAAAAGTATATAGTTTTATTTGTGTGTTTAAAATTTTGCATAAATGGTAATATACTGTATCATTCTGATTCTTGTTTTTTTGGTCTTCATATGCCATTGCTTTTTTAGATGTATCTATGTTAGTACAGTTAGCTCTGGTGTTTATATTTTAATTGCTATATAGTATTCTGTTATGTAAATACAATATTTAAAATTTTCCTATTCCCTTGCTAATGGGCATTTATATTGTTTCCATTTAAAATACTATCCATACTATTATTACTACTTATTACTATATCACTTTTTAAGACCTTGGTACAATAATTGTCCATGTATATGTCTCATTATTTCATTTATTTTGCTTGAAGAGGATCCTGGATGATAGTTATAAGCATCTTCAATTTTGGTAGATACGATAAGTTCTGCAAAGTGATTATACAAGTTTACATCTGGTCAACGGGGCATGACAGTTCCCAGTTCTTCCCTTCTGCTATTTTTATTTTTTATTTTTATTGAAATATAGTTGATTTACAATGTTGTGTTAGTTTCAGGTGTATAGCACAGATTCAGATATATATATGTATATTATATATATATATTATATACATATATATATATATTCTTTTTCAGATTCTTTTCCCTTATAGGTCATTACAAAATATTGAGTATAGTTCCCTGTGCTGTACAGTAGGTCCTTGTTGCTTTTATCTTTTTATATATAGTAGTATGTATGTGTTAATCCCAAATTCCTAATTTATTCCTCCCACACATACATGTTTCCCCTTTGGTAACCATAAGTTTGTTTTCTATGTCTGTGAGTCTATTTCTGTTTTGTAAATAAGTTCATTTGTATTTTTTTTTAGATTCTACATATAAGTGATATCATATGATATTTGTCTTTCTCTGGCTGGCTTACTTCACTTAATATGATAATCTTTAGGTCCATCCATGTTGCTGCAAATGGCATTATTTCATTCTTTTTTTATGGTTGAGTAATATTCCGTTGTATACATATACCACATCTTCTTTATCCATTCATCTGTCAATAGGTTGCTTCCATGTTTTGGCTATTGTAAATATGCTGCTATGAACATTAGGGTGCATGTATCTTTTCAAATTAAAGTTTTCTATAGATATTTGCCCAGGAGTGAGATCCCTGGATCAGATGGTAACTCTATTTTTAGTTTCTTATTTTCTCCATACCCTCTCCAACATTTATTATTTGTAAACATTTTATTGTTTTCAGGCTGTTTCATGCTTCCTATGTTCCTTCATCTTTTGCTGTCTTCTTCTGTGATTTTTTTGTAGTATAATTTGATTTCTTTCTATTTTTTTTGGTGTACCTACTGCAGGCTTTATTTTTTCTTTTCTTTTTTTTTTTTTTGCGGTACGCGGGCCTCTCACTGTTGTGGACTCTCCCGTTGCGGAGTACAGGCTCCGGACTCTGAGGCTCAGCGGCCATGGCTCACGGGCCCAGCCGCTCTGCAGCATGTGGGATCCTCCCGGACAGGGGCACAAACTCCCGTCCCCTGCATCGGCAGGCGGACTCTCAACCACTGCGCCACCAAGGAAGCCCCCTACTGCAGGTTTTTTCTTTGTGTTTCTCATGAGGATTATGTAAGACATCTTGTAATTATAACAGTCTATTTTAAGCTGATATCAATTTAAGTTTGATTACAAACAAAGATCTACCCTTTTTCTTCTTTCTTCCCTGCATTTTAGGTTGTTAGTGTCAGAATTTCTATCTTTTTATATTGTGTATCCATTAACAAATTATTAGAGCTACAGTTATTTTTAATACTTCTGTCTTTGCACTTTTATACTAGAGTTAAAAGTGGTTTATTCACCACCCTTACAGTATTAAAATATTCTGTATCTGACTGTATACTTACCTTTACAAGTGAATTTTATTCTTTCTTAAGTTTTATGTTGCTAATTAGTGTCCTTTTGTTTCAACTTGAAGAAATTTAGCATTTCCTATAAGTCAGGTCAAGTGGTGATGAACTCCCTCAGCTTTTGTCTTCAGAAGTCTATTGTTTCTTCATTTCTGAAAGTCAGCTTTGCCAAATATTATATTCTTGTTGACAGGTTCTTTTTCTTTCAGCACTTTGAATATATCATCCCACTCTCTCCTACTCTGCAAAGTTTCTGCTGAGAAATCCACTGATAGTTTTATGGGGATTCCCTTATATGTGATGAGTTGCTTTTCTCTTGTTGCTTTCAAAATTCTCTTTGTATTTGAGTTTTGACCGTTGATTGTAATGTGTCTTAGTGAAGGTACCGCTTGATATTTAGCCTATTTGGGATTATCTGGGCATCGTAGATCCAGATGTTCACTTCCCTTCCCAGTTTTGAGAACTTTTCTTCCATTATTCTTTAAAAAACTTTCTGTACCTATTTTTCTGTTCCTTTTTGGGACTGCTGTAATGCATATATTGTTTCCTTTGACGGTGTCCCATTGGTCACATAGGTTTCCTCATACCTTTTTCATTCTTTTCTTTTAGTTCCTCTCACTGGATAATTTTAAACCACCCATCTTTGAGTTTGTTGATTCTTTCTTCCATAGGATCAATTCTGCTGTTGAAGTTCTCTACTGAATTTTTCACATCAATCACTGTATTCTTCGGCACCAGGAATTAGTTTGGTTCTCTGTTATGGTTTCTGTTTCTTTATTACACTTCCCAGCTTTGTGGAGACAGCTAAATCAATAAAAAAAAAACCCAAAGAAAGTCAAGTAGGAACCAAAGTCAAGTTTTTTGGCAGACTACACAGTGTCTGTTAGCTTGAGTGATTTTTTTCAATCAGCACTACCCAAAAGCTGAAAGTCCATAGTCTGACAAGTTTTTATTTGACCAAATACTTAAATAACCTGAACACGTAAGTTATAACTGTCTGTCCTCATTACTTTTGATGATAATTTCCCTTTGACAACAGTTAGTTGGTATGATGCCCACCTGTACCTTGATGCTTGGCTAGGTGCTACTTTAGCTCCACAATAGAGTATGCTATAAATGTCAACTAGTTCAAAGCAGCTGTTAAGGTTGTTTGGGTCTTCCATATCTTTACTGATATTTTTGGCTACTTTTTCTATCAGTTACTGAGAAGAGAGTAATAAACTGTCAATTTATGATTGTTGGCTTTTTATTTCTCCAATTAGTTCTTCCAAATTTTGCTTAATGTATTTTTAAGCTCTGCTGTTAGTGGTATATATGCTTTGGACTGTTTGTCTTCTAGATAAAATGTTCCCTTTGGTTATTATGATATTTTTGTCTTTATCTTTGGCTATATTCTTTATCTTAAGGTTTATTTTTTTGATATTATTATAGCCATGCTAGCTTTGTTATGTTCTAAGTTTGCATGATCTATATTCTTCTGCCCTTTTATATTCTGTATTTTCATGTTAAAAGTGTATTTCTTTTAAATCATATATAGGATGATATTAATTTTTATTTTACCATTTATCTTTTAATTGGGCTGTTTCACCCATTTACATTTAATGTTATGAATACATTGGGTTTAAGTCTACCATTTGGAATTTATTTTCTATTTGTTCCACTTGTTCTTTATTCCTTTGTTTCTACTTTCTTTTGTTGAGTGGTATTTATGGTTATCTTCTATAGTATAGTGACTTCTTAGCTATATTTCTTTGGTTTTTTGATGGTCACTTTAGCCAATTAATTATAATAATGTACATTCAAATAATACCATTAAAATTTTTCTACTTATACATTTTATAAAACACACAAAATACTACATTGTAAATATAATATTAATATATTTATGTCTTCTAAATGCAATATTTATATACTACTTTTATATAATAAATACTTTGCTCATGTAATTATGTGTATTCCATAATATTGTGATATACATAGTACACTTATAAATATGTTACAGAGTTATAACTTAAAAATATATTATAACTTTTTTAGGGATAAATGCACAAAAATATATATTGTAAGAACAAACACATATATAATACATACATAAATATTGCTTTAAATAGTTAAGAACATTGTGAAAAAACTTGAAAATACATATAAGACTTTATGTAGATAATTTTATTTCTGGTGCTCCCTCTTTCTTCCTTTAGATTCAGAGTTCCATCTGATATAATTTTCCTTCATTTTGGAAATGATCTGTATCTTTTAGTACTTATTAGAGTGAAATCACCTAACTGAGTCAAATCACCTAAGTTTTTGTCTCTCTGAAATGTCTTCACTTGATTTTGACTTTTGAAAATTATTTTCACTGATTGAAGAATTGTAGGCTGACAATTTTCAAATTTAAACACTTTCAAGATGGTGTTTCATTGTCTTTTGGTCTCCATTGTTTCTGGTGAGAAGTTAACTGTCATTCATGTTGCTGTTCCTAGTCTTTTTTCTTTGAATAATTGTAAGATTTCATCTTTGTTCTTTTGTGCACTTTGATTAAGATGCCTTTGTGAAATTTTTTCTTATTTATTTAACTAAGAATTTTCACTGAGCTTTCTATAGGTAGGTATATAGGTATCACCTATAGGTAGGTGAGTAGGTATCCTTCAGCAGTTCTGGAGAGTTCTCATACATTATTTCTTTACATATTTCTTCTCTCCCTTTCTCTCTTCTCTTTCTAAGACTCCATCTACATGCATATTAAACTATTTGATATTATCCCACATATTTCAGAGTCTTCTGGGTTTTTTTACCCTTTGTGTTTCAATTTTTATGCACTCTACTAATCTGTTTTCAAATTCACTTACTTTTCTTCTGTGTCCAGTCTGCTATAAAGTCCATTTGATGATTCTCTTAAAAAAATTTTTTTTTTTTAATTTGTGAGTTGTAGTATTTTTGGTTTTGTTTGCTTGTTTGTTTGCTTGTTTTTGACCACACTGGGTGGCTTGTGAGATCTTAGTTCCCTGACCAGGGATCAAAACTGTGCCCCCTACAATGGAAGTGTGGAGTCCAAAGCACTGAAAACATTTTTCAATTTTGATACAGCATCTTATACTTCTAACTTTTACATTTGGATCTTCACTGTACATTCTAAGTCTTTGCTGAAATTCCTCATCTCTTCTCATATGTGGTCCATCTTTTCCATATAAATTTTTAAAGATTTTTATTGTAGTTAAATTTAAATTCCTATATTATTGTCCTAACATCTGGGTCATCTCTGTTTTATCTTCTATTGACTCTTTTCCCTCATGACATACATAACATTTCCCTGCTTTATTGTCTTGAAATTTAAAAAAAAATTATATGTAGGATATTTTATATGAAACATAGTAGAGAATGAAGTAAATAATAAAAAACCAAACAATCTGATTTAAAAATGGGTGGAATATTGAGTAGACGTCTTTTCCAAAGAAGACATATACATGGCCAACATGAAAAGATGCTCAACATCATTAATCATCAGGGAAATGCAAATCAAAACCAGATTGAGATATCACCCCTCACCTGTTTGAATGACTGTTATTAAAAATATAAGAAATAACAAGTGTTGACAAGGATGTGAAGAAAAGGGAACCCTTGTTCAGTGTTAGCAGGGAGTATGACTTGGTGCAGCCACTGTGGAAAACAGTATGGAGGTTCCTCAAAAAATGATCCAGCAATTTCACCTTTGGGTATTTACCTGAAGAAAATGAAAACACTAACTCAAAAAGATATTTGCACCTCCAGGTTAATTGCTACATTATTTATAATAGCCAAGATATGGAAACAACTTAAGTGTCCAGGGATGGATGAATGGATAAAGAAGATGTGGTATATATACACAATGGAATACTACTCAGCCATAAAAAAGAAGAAATTCCTGTCATTTGCGACAACATGGTTGGACCTCAAGGGCATGATGATAAGTGAAATAAGTCAGACAGACAAAGACAAATGCCATATGATCTCTCTTATATGTGGAATCTGAAAACAAACAGTAAGAAAAAACCAAGCTCATCGATACAGAGAACAGATTGGTGGTTGCCAGAGACAAAGGGTGGCGGGTGTGTGTGTGTGGGAGAAATGGGTGAAGGATGTCAAAGGTAAAAAAAAATGCACTTGATGTAAAACAGACATAGAAATTTTGAATCATATTCAAAATACTGACTTTATTTTTTAAAAAGGATATGGAAGGTGACATTTTTTTTTCTTTTTCACATCTTTTCTTTGGGCTCAGTCCTGCTCTTCACCTTCTTTCTAAACACTTAGAAATGTCTCTGTACTGTACTTTCTTTACCTTGCTCCCAGCCAACAAAGCTCTTTATGGTTTTACTTCTTTTCCAATTATTCTGGCCTTGCAAAAATGTAAATAAAAGGAAGGGTGTCAACCAATTAGTCACTTAACATCTTTGAGTCTCAGTTTAACCATGAGATTTTTGAACTGGATTCATAATTCAACAGATATTTATTAAATTAGCACTGTGTACAGAACACTGTCTATATTTGTAAGGGAAACATCATATTACCCTCCTGGAGCTTACATTCTACTGAAAGAGACATTCATTAAGCTAATAAATTTAAAATGTAATGTCATTAAGATAGAGAACAAAAGGAGTAACATTTGATACGGTTGTCAGGAAAGGCTTCAATGAGTTGACAGGAACATGCATAAGAAAATAAAAGGTTCTGAACTTCTTTTTATTTCAGCCATATAAAGTTGATTCATTGCATTCTATTCAATAAGTTAACCATTTGTTTTCTTTTGAGATGTAGGAGCTGCAGTAACAAATTATAAAGTATTTGGTGGTCAGGTTCAAGTTAACACTGATGACTCAAGTAGCCCAATTAAACACATCCTGAGCATGTAATTGGTTTCTAGCTTTTCCTATTTATTGGAAACCAAGAGTGCGTGTTATTAATTATTCAGTTTTCCTATCTCTTCAGGTATGACAGTGTCTTCACAGAGATAGGATGTAGGAGATGATTTCGCAATGACTGGGGACTTAGTAACTTATAAATTAACCAAAATAGCATCACTTCTAGGTGATCCCACTGCTTAATCTGAACTGAATATTGGACTAACTAAATTGTTGGGAGATCAGTGGAGATAGTATCCGTTTTCCTCATGGCTCTTTTTGGTGCCTGGATCAGACTTTCTCTTGGACCAACAGACTCTAACACCTCTTCTGGAATTGATTCCAACCGATGATGAGCTACATCTGGCCTGTGAAATGAAAATAGCAAAACCTTTGATTGAGTCCAAGTTAAGTGGATCTACATCATCTGCTCAGTCAACTTCTGCCAAGATGAATGATGCTGTGTCAGTGTTCCATAATTTCAGAGGTGGATTTCCCCTTTTTAAAAACAAAGTGTTTTCCTTTATATAGGCAATGAAAGCAAAAAAAAAAAAAATGCTGTGTGTGAAAATGCATTTTGGCTCCTCTATATATTTGGAAACAAAAACCTTAAAATAATCCTATTTTAGCCTTTTTTGTTTCTCTTGGATCTCCGCCATTCTGGCCCTTATCAAGTTGCACAAGGGGGCACTGTAGCCGTGAAATTCTGGAGAAGCGATTCATTTCCTTGCTTCCCAGTATCAGAAGAGTCTAAACAGGAACAAGAATGTGATGGAAAAGGAGTGAGCCAATAACTTTCAGAGGCTGTGAGTGTTTCCCAGTTGTTTTAACTCCCAACTCAGATTCAAAAATATTTACTCAAAAATGGTGGCAAGAAGCAGAGAGAGAAAGGGAAGAAACTTGAAGTTTATTTTACAAATTTGTCCTGTTTCCCACATAGAAGAGCAATAAACACAGAAAAGACAATGAGCTGAAAATGGATATTTTCAAACTTGGGAAATCACCCAGCTTTGGGAACAGAGGCTATGGTGGAGGCTGCAATTCCAATCCTAATGTCTAAAGCCCATTCTGAGCCTAGCTGATCTCCATGGGGAGAGAGGGAGGCTGGGAGTTTTGATGTGATGACTGCAAAAGCATCATAGTAAGTGTTTGGGATAATTTAATAGGCTGTGTTGTAATGTTGGGATTACTGTTACAACCCCTATACCCATAGGTCCTGCCAACCTATGATACAAATGATGCTATATTTACATTAATTTCCAAGTTCTATCTGCACAGTGACCCCATCAGACTAACATTAGGTTTCCACCTCTGTAGAGATTTTCTAGGTTACTTATGGGATGTTGGGCATATTCACACTAATTTGTATCACTGAGGCATGATGTAGGTTTTTACTTTCTGGTTCTGTGTTCCTGTATAGTTCTTTAAGAGCCTCTAATGCCATTTTCCTCTTCTCTCCCTCCTCAATTAACTTCACCACCAGCCAGAATACAAGAGATTCTTCAGTTGTCTTGTAAAGGCTGAACAGTCACAGTAACATTTAACTCTAAATAGCTCCTTCTGTCACTTGCCTTAATTTAACTTGAGTTCACTATATTCATTTTCTTAACCCCTCTCTGTACTGCAATAAATTATCTAACAACAAGTAAAAATAGACCTGAGAAGTCAGTGAACTGTGCTGAAAAGAAACTAGTTAATGAGCTGCAGGCTGAGGTTAATCGGGGCTTGGAAAATTAAAAACTTAATTTAAAATGTATAAATTACATGTATACAAACTATAACATACTACTAAATTCACATACAAATTGTATAAATTTATTTTTTAAGTAATGATTAAGCTGAAGAAATGCAAAATCATCACCGGGGTCAATAAAAAGCAGAATTGCCAATGTAGAAAATAGAGCCTGTAATAGGGAGGATAAACTTGAAATACTTTCTTAGAACTCAGAGAAAAAGTCAAAAAATAAAAGTGATGGGACAATTTTTTAAGATATAGTCTGGAGACTCAATACACCAATAATGTTTCTGAAGAAGAAAAAGATGAACTAAATATCAGTAATTCTGGCATAATAATGGAAGTTTCCTGAGCTGAAGGAAGACAAAAGCATGCACACTGAAAGTTCCCATCATGAAACAGGTAAATTTAATGAGAAGGGGCATATACCAACACATTTCCTACTGAAATTTTTGGACTGCCAGGAAAATGAAATATTCTCTAAAGACTCGTGCAGTAAAAACAGCTTATCCATAAAACCACTACAAACCTCACCTGCAGTGTATGGGTAGGAAGAAAATCAATAGACGTTTATAATGTTGGTAGGGAAAAGCTAACTCTATAAATTACATGAACACAAATAGCAGCAAAGACTTTATCAGGTCTACATGAATTCAGAAAATAAACGTCCGTGTATACTTCTTTAAAATACTATGTGAAGGTACACTCTAACTTACCCAAATGTAAATAGACATTAAATAATAAAAATGAGGGAGTTGTAGCAAACAAAAGAGCCTCAGGATTGAATATAAAAGCAGTTAAACAGTTTATGTAAACAATGATTGTAAATACAATGTAAAACTTCAGAAGTTAAACATATACTTAAAAGATACAATAGATGACGTTTTTTTAAAAAATGAGTAATTCCTAGTTTTAAAAAGTCTCAGATATTATCTACAAGAGATTGGAAGTGTATAAAGAAGTGGTAGTATGAGCTGAAAGGGAAGAGTGTTCTCTTTACAATGACATTTATTGAAAAATATAAATGTAAATGTATTTTTTAATATCAAAAGCTAATCTAGTTTAATTCGACAGAATTTATTTCTTATAAATCGGAAGAACAAAGTAAAGATGAAAATACCAAAGAAAAGATAATCAAACCAAACCAAATCAAAATATTTAGAAAAAGTAACTTAGCAAAAGGTAGACTGGAGAAGTAACAAAAGGCAAGCACCAAAATACCCCCAAAACAAACAAAAAAAATAGAAGTCAAAAGAAGTATGACAAAAGTAAAACCCCAAAAGCTTACTATTATAAAAAATATAGGGCATTCCCTGGCAGTCCAGTCGTTACAACTCTGTGCTTTCACTGCCCAGGGTGTGGCTTTACTCCCTGGTGGGGGAACTAAGATCCCACAAGATCCCTCAAGCTGTGCAGTGCGGCCAAAACTAGACAAATAAATAAATAGGCTAAACTCCCTTCTTAAAATACAAGGTTTATAAATTGAATAAAAATATATTAGTGTTTAAAATACAAACTGAAAATTTAGACAATTCTTTTGTGCTTCAAGTTCTCATATGTAAAATGAGAATTAAGAAGTAAGTAAATTATAGGATTAGTTTCTGGAGCATGGCCAGCACTCAATAAAGATTAGTTAGTATTTTTATTGATGATTATTACAATTCTTATATATCTTTTACAAGAGAATCACATAAAATGAGAGTAAAACTATTTAACTGTGTATTTTATATATCAGGCAAATAAACATACAAACAAGTAGTGGTAGCTGGGAAATGCAAATTAAAATAACAATGAGAAACCACTACACACCTTTTAGAATGGCCAAAATCCAGAACACTGACAACACCAAATGCTGGTAAGGATGTGGAGCCAGAGGAACGCTCATCCACTGCTGGCGGGACAGCCACTTTGGAACAGAATTTGGCAGTTTCTTACAAAGCTCAACAACTCTTGCCTTATGATCCATCAACAATGCTCCTTGGGATTTACCCCAAAAGACTGAAAACTCTATGTCCACACGAAAACCTGCACAAGGATGTTTATAGTAACTTTATTCATAATTGTCAAAATTTGGAAGCAACCAAGATGTTCTTCAGTAGGTGTGTGGATAAATAAACTGTGATACACCCAGGCAGTGGAATATTATTCAGTACTAAAAAAAAGTGATCTGTGAAGCTATGAAAAGACATTGAGGAACCTTAAACGCATATTACTAAGTGAAAGAAGCCAAACTGAAAAGGCTACATACTGCATGGAAAAGCTATATGACATCATGGAAAAGGCAAAACTATGGAGACAGTAAAAAGAGCAGTGGTTTCTGGGGGTGGGAGTATGAATAAGCAGAACACAGAGAATTTTTAGGGTGTAGATACTCTGTATGATATTAAATGGTGGATATATGTCATTATGCATTTGTCGAAACCCATGGAATATACAACACCAAGAGTGAACCCTAATGTAAACTGTGGAATGAGAGACCAGCAATGGTGAGCCACAGCCCTTGGTCTGAAGTTCAAGCTGGTTTTCTGGGCTGGACAAAATAGGTTGTAGGACTTTCAAGATAGTGGAGGGGTAACACGTGGAGGTCACCTTCCTCCCCACAAATACATCAAAAATACATCTACATGTGAAACAACTCCTACAGAACACCTACTAAGTGCTGGCAGAAGACCTCAGACTTCCCAAAAGGGTCTTGGTGCTCCGGCCAGCTGTCAGGCTTGAGCCTCTGAGGTGGGAGAGCTGAATTCAGGACATTGGACCACCAGAGACCTCCTAGCCCCATGTAATATCAATTGGCAAGAGCCCTCCCAGAGATCTCCATCTCAATGCTAAGATCCAGCTCCACTCAATGACCAGCAAACTCCAGTGCTGGACACCCCATGCCAAACAACTAGCAAGACAGGAACACAACCCCACCCATTAGCAGAGGGGCTGCCTAAAATTATAATAAGTGCACAGACACCCCAAAACACACCACCGGACATGGTCCTGCCCACCAGAAAGACATGATCCAGCCTCATCCACCAGAACACAGTCAACAGTCCCCTCCACCAGAAAGCCTATACAAGCCACTGAACCAAACTCACCCACTGGGGGCAGACACCAAAAACAAAGGGAACAAAGAACCTGCAGCCTGTGAAAAGGAGACCCCAATCACAGTAAGTTAAGCAAGATGAGAAGACAGAGAAATACACAGCAGATGAAGGAGCAAAGTAAAAACCCACCAGACTAAACAAATGAAGAGGAAATAGGCAGTCTGCCTGAAAAAGGATTCAGAGTAATGATAGTAAAGATGGTCCAAAATCTTGGAAATAGAATGGAGAAAATACAAGAAACGTTTAACAAGGACCTAGAAGAACTAAAGAGCAAACAAACAATGATGAACAACACAATAAATGAAATTTAAAATTCTCCAGAAGGAATCAATAGCAGAATAACTGAGGCAGAAGAATGGGTAAGTGACCTGGAAGATAAAACAGTGGAAATAACTACTGCAGAAAAGAATAAAGAAAAAAGAATGAAAAGAATTGAGGGGTTTCCCTGGTGGCGCAGTGGTTGAGAGTCCGCCTGCTGATGCAGGGGACACGGGTTCGTGCCCCGGTCCAGGAAGATCCCACGTGCCGCGGAGCGGCTGGGCCCGTGAGCCATGGCCGCTGAGCCTGCACGTCCGGAGCCTGTGCTCCGCAATGGGAGAGGCCACAACAGTGAGAGGCCCACGTACTGCAAAAAAAAAAACAACAGACTAATCACAAGCACTGAAATTGATTAAAAATTTTTCCAACAAGTCAGAAAGAGAAAAACAAATACCGTATGCTAACACATATATATGGAATCTAAAAAAAAAAAAAAAAATTGGTTCTGAAGAACCTAGGGGCAGGACAGGAATAAAGACGCAGATGTAGAGAATGGACTTGAGGACATGGGGAGGGGGAAGGGTAAGCTGGGACAAAGTGAGAGAGTGACATGGACATATATACACTACCAAATGTAAATTAGATAGCTAGTGGGAAGCAGACACATAGCACAGGGAGATCAGCTCGGTGCTTTGTGTCCCCCTAGAGGGGTGGGATAAGGAGGGTGGGAGGGAGATGCAAGAAGGAGGGGGTATGGGGATATACGTATACGTATAGCTGATTCATTTTGTTATACAGTGAAACTAACACACCATTGAAAAGCAATTATACTCCAACAAAGATGTTTAAAAAAATAGATAAATAAAAATAATGTAAACTGTGGACTTTGGGCCATGATGATATGTAGGTTCATCCTTGGTAAAAAAGGTACCATTCAGGAGAGTGACGTTAATTCCGGGAGCGCTATGCATGTGCAGGGCAGGGGTATGTGGGAAATCTCTGTACCTCCCCCTCAATTCTGTTATAAACCTAAAACTGCTCTAAGAACTAAATCATAAAAATAAGAGTAATGGTAGAAATATTTTAATTAGAGAAGAATGGCCTGGTATATGAGTTTTCAGCTCTGCTCCTTGGAGCCCTTGGGGTTTCACAGGCCCACTCTGAGACAATTATGTTCTTGAAAGACAAAACTATAAAGAAGATAAAGACATAGAGCCCAACTCCATGTAGAAAAGCAATACCTGCAAACAATAATCCAAAAACAAAACAAAACGTAAAGCACCTCATTGACATAAGTTCTGAAAAATGGTAGAAGTAAGTTAATTGAACTTTCTGAGAATAGGTTTTCTCATCTACAAAGTGGACAAACATAACCTAGGGTTATCTTGTAGATGTTCTTATATACTGAATGTAAAAGGCATGATATAGCACAGATATCCAATAACTACTGGCTTCTTCTCTGTCTCCCCTACATCAAAAATTAAATGGTTTACTTCTAACAGTGGCCAGATTATATGCTTTGAATCATCCTCCCTCAATCTGTTATTCATATGCATCATTCCTGTATACTCAAGAAATACTACATTTTCATTTTTGCCTAAACGAAAAGAAAGATGTCTGGCAAAACTAAATTACAAAAGCGTATCAATGCCAAGCACAAATGGCTGTTAGATCATCCACAGTTTGTGATAGTCTGCATCATCCATCGGCACAGAGGATTGGGAATTGACTCTTTGCATATTGTTGCCTAATGCATACAAATTCTCTTCAGCTTTAACGTTCTGTGCCAGTTAAGTGTCTGGATACTCTTTTTCTCCAGAACAACATTCAAATATACTAAAATAAAAAATTCTCACTGCCTCTGGTTTAATTGGTGGGAAAAAGTTCACATGCAAATGCATATGTTGATCTTCAGTATCCCTGAACCTAAAACATGTGTGCATGACACCAAGCACTGAGAAGTGATGAGAAGATCCCTCACCCTCTGCCACCAGTGACCCCCGTTGACCCACGCCTGACATTCTATGTATTGTGCGTTTAGCAGGCTGTGACGGTAGGAAGGATGAGAAAGGGCGAAAGATGGACATAAGGGAAGGATAAAAAATTTTACTATTTTTCCCAGAACTTCCCCTTTTATCCCAAAGAGAAAACCTTACTGCTTCAAAGACAGAGATGCCAGACCTAATATTTATGCTTGTGTATATTCAGCTTGGAACATCAATATGGACCAGCCATTCTTCATACATTCGTGTGTATATGTAAAAAGTGTCTTTTTTTTTTGGTAGTCCTTGTCAGTAAATTTTAGAAATTACTTTTCTACTTTGCTTTGCTTAAAAAGAAACCCCATTTTTACAAAAGCCTTGTGTGGAAGCCTACATTAGTGGGTGGTTATTACATCTGTATTTGGAGTTTATTTCATTAACAAATATACATTATAATATTAAAATGTAAATAAGAGTGAAATAAGCATATTGAGAGTTCAAGATTCATCAATGCAGAAAAAGCACAACCAAAAGTTAAAAATGACGCTAACAGGTGCATAATGGAGTTTTGATTTGGAAATTTCTCCATGGTATTTACCTATAAAACAAGGATTAAAAATTCTTCATCCTGGGCTTCCCTGGTGGCGCAGTGGTTGAGAGTCCGCCTGCCAATGACGGGGACACGGGTTCGTGCTCCGGTCCGGGAAGATCCCATGTGCCGCGGAGCGGCTGGGCCCGTGGGCCATGGCCGTTGAGCCTGCGGGTCCGGAGCCTGTGCTCCGCAATGGGAGAGGCCACAACAGTGAGAGGCCCGTGTACCGCAAAAAAAAAAAAAAAATTCTTCATCCTTTCGTCAGTGAGTTGCTGCTTTGCTTTTGAATTTGCTAATATGCTACTCTTTGGATTGAGTATTTATCTACATGACAGCAAACATACAGATGAAAACCAAAACATTCAATCATTCAGCTGTTTGTTAATATACATTTGGCATCACTTAGAAAAGAGTAACTAGAAATCATTAACTATTTTATTTAGATATGTGGCAATTTTAGGTATAGCCATAGTTACAATAAAATCTTGGTTTGATTATTCATTGCCTTTTCTTTTGTTTGGTATTTTGTACTCTGTTAACAACAGCTTTTTGTTTGCTGTACTTATTTTTTCCTGATTGTTAAATTACAAGTTTCATTTCTCTTTGACTGTTGAGCTCTGACCTAAGTTTATTTCCATCAGTGTTTTGATTCTTCTTACTCTTGTTTCAGCTTTCTTAGATAAGGAACACGAATATTTTCCATACAGTCATGACTTTATTTTGTATGTTTTTCATTCATTCTTATATAAATGAATTGAATTGAATTAATTTCCTAAAATAAATATAAAATAAGACAGTCCAGATTTTTAAATTTCAGTCAATATTAGAAGACTTTAAAGAAAGGGGAGAGACAAATAAACCAGGGATTTGGGATAAGTGAGTTACTGTAATTGGGCACCAAGTTCCCTAAGAGTGGAAGATGAAAGCAAAGACTGAATTGAGGGTGAGGAGATAGATGATATTGCCTGAAAAAAAAAAAAAAAGCATACAAGTCCATTTAGGGCAGTGGTACTCAAACTTTGGTTTTTCTGCCTCAGTGCAACAAAGGGTTTCAGCACACTCAGCCTCACCAGTTGCTGTGCTTTGTTTATTACAGAAGGATGGGTGTCCTCCCAGCCCACCTCCAAGCCCACCACAAGAAAGAGTCAAGGTTCAGCAAAAAAAGTTATCTGGGCACTCACTCTTCAGTAGAATTCAATGCATACATTCGTACTGTCCCAAAGTTTTTTCTATGCATTCTGATGATTTAGTTCTACACAGGGACACAGCTTAGGACCTAATACCCATCATATATCAAACATATCTCCTCTGTGCCAGACGAGCTAGCTGAGCATGTTCCATGCGGTGTCTCATTTAATTTCTACAATGTGTTTGTGAGCAAGCAGCCCCATTTTATAAGTGAGGAAACAGGTTTTGAAGAGATCAGGCAACAGGCCCCAGATCACAAGCTAGCTGCAGGGAAATGGCAGAGCTGGTGTACAAACCCTGGGTGGCTGAATGTGTGTGAGACTCTGCTGTGTGTTTGAGCCTCCTGAGCTCCACCTCCAGAGATTCTAAATCTAGAGGTTTAAGGTGGGGCCTTGGAGTCTGCATTTTACTGCATCTCTGGTGATTCTTGAGTGTGGTAGAAGTAGGGCCAATACCCAAGCACCTTGACTCCCAAACCCTTGCAATTTCCCACTCTGGAAAGATCACTTTTCATCCAGAGGGCTCCACAGTTTCAGTGTGAAATTTTTTAAGGTAGGTATGAGAAATCTTCCACGTAGACATCATACATCGTGTTGAACTCACTGAGTTTTTAAAAAACATTTTGACAATGATAATAGTAACTGCAGCTTTTAGGGCTCTCTTAAGTGCAATAACACTCTGAGTGTTTCCCATCTATCATATTCTCAAACAGCCTCTCAGGAGCAGTCAGCCCTCTGTATTCGCAGATGTAGCACCTGAAGATACCAAGCACTGACTATGGGATTGGATCATCTGCAGATTTTGGTATCCCTGGCGGGTCCTGGAACCAATCCCCCATGAATACCTGGGGATGACTGTACAATTTTTTATCTATATTTCTCAGTTAGGAAACCAGGGAAGAACAAGCATTTGAAGAATCGTTTGGCTTCAGAGGCTATGCTTGTATATCTGTACGTGATACTGCTTCTGGGAGTCACTTGGCTGAGAAAAACAAGTAGACGGTTAAGACTTTATGGAACTGATAAACTTTCCTTTGGAGTTTGCTTACTGTTGCAGTGAGAGCTACCAGAATGGGCCACCAGACGGTGGACAGACAGTTGCTCAGAGGGTGTTTCAAGGAGGAGTTCAAGAGGAACATTGTAATATCAAAACTTCTCCTTAAATTGGTAAATTCTGTGAGTAGTTAGGGGTCAGCTACAACAGCCTCAGCCATGAAAATTATTCTTTTGCAGGGTGGAATATAACACTTAGGACTTCTACTAAGTTTGAAAAAGCCAAGAAAGGAAAATTTTCCTCAAGAAAATTAGTACGGTCAATCTTATTAGTTTTTTAATTTGCATTGAAACTTAGATAAATAATAAAATACACCATTAAGTGGGTTACCAATCTATATCTATGTCAACTTGGCTAAAAATTGGCTCCGAGTTTTCCCTCTTCTTTTACTTATATTCATTTCTTCATCCTGCCAACATTTGACCACTGGATCTGTTAAAGAATGCCTGACTCGTCTTTGCATCCCTAGAAATAAGAAGGTGTTGGTATAAAACAGGCACTCCGTAAGTGTTTACTGAATGTACTAAGTGCAGTACAGTTTACCCCGTGATAAATATATATATATATGCAGATACTAAAATGTATATTCTCTGCTCTCGAGTTGCTTATAATTCACCTCAACCGCAGATATTTTCATCAGGCAAATGCTAGATCTTCAGTTTTCAAATGAAGATTGATTATGAGATTAAATGATTGGATAAAGGACTAAATTACTGAATCTCAAATGGAATTTGGTGACCCTCTAGTTCAGAAGTTTGCAAACCGCTTTTTAGTGGCCAAGCCTTTTTCCAAACAAAATTTTATACAGAATTCTAAAATATCACTCAGCTAAATGTGGCCAAAGAGTGCATGGAAGTAATCCTTTCCCTGGGTCTCTGAGGAGCTTCACAGTTCAAGCCAAATTTCCTCATTGTGCAGTTGGGAAGAGTGAGGCCAAGAGAGGTTAAGAAACTGACTTCCCGTCGTTACAGTGCTAGTCGTCAACTAGAGAGCTGAAAATAGAATATTACCTCCCAATTCTTTCTGTCAGAACTCAGACTAGTTAGGAGAACAGTGAAGTCCAAAATAGGCTTTGGGCGAGACCCAGTACTGCCAGTACAGGCAAATCACCTGTGTCAATCATGGGTAAGTGAGGGTGACATGGGCCATGAACATGAAGAGGCCAAATGACGAAGGGACAATTCCCAGGACAAGAGACTCGGGTGTGATCTGAGAAGAGACTTGGCCAGGCTTGGAGACTTCTCTTGCAACCTAGAAACATGTGTAGGAGACTCATGGGTGGTGATCGTTGAAAACTGCCTTTTATGAATGTTCTAGCCCTGACGGGCAGCCTGCTGGTCATAGAATCACATTAAGTCCAAAATCCAGTACTTTTCAGATTTTCTGCTTTAGGGGTATACGTCCTGAAGTGTGTACATTTCTAAATTATAACTTGTAAAACTTAACCCCAGACAGATGTCCCTCCTTTGACCTGAATGTGGGAATCTTGCAGTTTCTGCTAAGGACCAGTGGCCTCATCTGTCTCCTTCTTCTTCTTTTTTTTATTTTTCTTTTTTCAGCTGTCTTCTTTCTGACATCTTTTAGCCTGTAAGTTCCCTTTAGCCTTCTACCTGATATGCTTCTTCTCACTTGCCTTTAATTTCTACTTTTTCCCTGTATCTTCCTGACTCTCAAAGCCAAAAGAGAGGGTCACTGTTTAAACTTGTAAAATGCTCCAAATTTATCAGTGCCTCACTGGATATTTTTCAGAATAAAGTTGATCTTAAAAAAATGTGTGGGCAACTGAGGAATCCTGGCTTTTATTTTAATGATTAATTTAAGAATATTTTTATTTTAATAATTAAAGATTAAGCACTTTTAGATTTTCCAGTTCCAACCTATTATAAGCCCATGATAGAGATCTGCTGGAGAAGCAGCCCCTGATAAGCCATTTGTTTCACGATAGTGATATTCAGGAGAAGTTCAAGACGGCTCCAGAATCCCTGAAAGCTTTCCTTTCTGTAGTTGATTGAGTTGTCCTTCCAAATCAGGGTTAAGGCCACTGGCATGGCAATTGCAGAGAAAAAGAGCATCTGCTTGCAATAGACCTGGCTGACGGATGGATTCTGGAATTTAATTTCTACTGCTGCCAATCTCTTGACCTTCAAAACACAAACATTGATCCTATCTGATGAGGTAGAATGCACACCATACCATGTCGGGGAGGAAAGAAATAATGGAGAAATATAGTCACTTATAAACCAGATCAACTGTGGATATTAATTTATCTGCAATTATTACTATTTCTGTTTTTCAATTATAGGGAGAAATGTAGAGAAAACCTGAATATGAGCACTATAAAGTTCACATTCGGGGAGCCTGGCTTCTAATCCTGTTTCCATCATTACTACCTGAGTTTATTACAGCCTGACTTTTAACTTTTCTGCCTATGAAATGGAAGCAATAGTGCATCAAAAAGTTGTCACAATAATAAATACAATAAGCTTTAAGAACTAAAAATCTATAGAATTCCCAGACATTAATAAACTCTGCTCTTCCTCACTGAGCTGCAAAGCCTCTGGACCTAGTCAAGTATGACACCCACGTCAAGAGTCCTGGCTCACTGTATACTACATATCCTTGGGCAAATCACTGAGTCTGGATGAGCATATTTGATATCTATAACTCGTTCAGAAACAATTTCTATCCCGTCTACCCTTATCAAACAAGTAAATGCACGTAAAATTACTCTGTCAAATGTGAAGTGGTATATGTTACAAAAGGTAACATACCTTTTATTTGCCCAGAGTATGATCATTATTTTGATTTTATATCTCACCAATTGGTGAGAAACTAATAAATATATTATTTTGGATGGTATTCTAAGGGGGAAAGTTAACTTATTCTTGATTCTTATATTCTACCATCCTCTTCTACATTCTCAAGACACAATGGCTCAATATTGTTCAAGGAAAAGGAGAAACTTCTCTCTCTTTACTCCTCCCAGTTTCTCTGAAGGAGGCTAAGAAGTCCCCAGAAAACTACTCAGCCAATCTCCTGTATGATGGAGTATTCCTGGGGGCTTGAAACTCAATAGAGAAGAGAGTCAGAAGTTGGGGGTACACTATATGGGAATAAGGAGTAGAAAATCTACAACTCAGCAGTCCGTTTCCAGGGTGTCGGCAGCCAAGTTCACGACCAGCCCACTCGTGTCTTGTATGGAGACACTTACCTCCGTCTAGTACATCTTCTTTCCTCAGGGTTACAACCTCCTGCTCCCCACTTTTGACAGATGACCAGACTTATTATAACGGAAGCCATGTGCCAGACACATTTGTGGTATGAAGGGTTCAAGTTATTCTTTTGGCCACACTGAGAAATGTGGAAACTGGGCATCCTAGTTGATTGGCAATAGTACCAAATTGTCAAGTGCCCAGGCTATGATATGACAGAAGGACGTTTTATTGAGAGGAATAAAGACCACAAACGTTTTGTATCTGTAACTGGTAAATGGCAATTACTTCAAGTCTCACCAAAACCCAAAATGTTGCTTGTAGAGGCTGGATATCTGAAAGTTGTTTTATTCTGAAAAGCCCTAGTATTTTTCACTTCTGTTCATTTCAACAAATATTAATGGCCATGTAGCATGATGGTATGAAGAATAGACAGTCTTGTTCTCCTGGGGTTTGTAACGTGGAGGATTATGCTCTGTTGGTGTGAAAATTCCACTGGGTTGATCTGACCTCTTATTTCTACCTGAGTAGCAGAGAAGAGTACTTCCACCGTCGTGTTCTTTCCACGTTATTGTCCCTGCTTTTAGATGGCTGCTTTTGTTGGTTCAGTGGGCGGAGGGGGGGCACATATGTTACCTCAACGAGTGTGTACGTACATCGGAACCCCTGCAGGGATTTTCCAAATGTTTCACGGTACTTTAGGATACTAACACAGTTAACAAAAGGCTGAGGCTTTCTATCGCCTCTACGTCTCTGTAACAATGGGACAAGTCCTGTGCGATACCCAACCATACTATTGCCTCTCGAGAAGGCTTGCCTGTTTGCTGTATTTCTGAAACCATTTGGTGTTCTTATTGGTTTACTTTGTAGCAGAGCGACCTTAGGTAAATATAATCTTTACTTGTGTAGCTTGTCCAAGAGGAACGAGATCCAATCCGTTAGCAAATCCCGTCAGTTCTACCTTCAAAATATATCCTGAAATGATCAATTTTATCTCCTTCATCCTTCTTACCACAGCCCTAGCCACCGTAATGTCCTGTCTAAAAAAATAGCAATCATTTCTTACATCTGTCTTTCCTGTTCTCCTCCCGCCCCGGCCGTATTACAAGTCTGTGCTCCACATAGCGGCCTAAATGATGTTTGTAAAATGCAAATAGATCCTGTCACTTCCCTGCCATCAGTCTTTCAATGGCATCCCATCAGGGAATGGGACCGAATTCCACGAGGGGTGGTGGGAAAGGAGGTGAGAAAGTCAGCCTGGAGTCAGGTTTGCTAAACCTCGTTTCCTCCCACTCAATGCTCACCCACTCCTGTCCCGGCTGTTACTTCAGTAAGCAAAGTCAGCTCCCAGTCAGCAATTCTGAGCTTACTTTTCCTCTGCCTGGAGCTCTCTTCCCCCCTAATTCTCAGGCTTTGCTTTCTCACTCCCATCCATTCTGCTCCAACGTCCCTTTGTCAGACCTTTCCCACCCCTATCCGAATATCAACTTCCCACTGCCACCACCCTTAATCTTCTTATTCTGCAGTCCTGCTTCATGGAATTTAAAACTGCCTGACATTATAGAATCCATTTATCTATCTGTTTCCTCCACTAGAATGTAAGCTCCAGGAAAGCAGGAATATTACTTTGTTCACTACTGCTCAGAAGAGGGACTGACACAAGGAAGGTGTCCCATAAATATTTTTCGAATGAATGAATCATATTTCCTCCTCACCAAAAATTATGAGATAATCTCAGCAGAAGAGGCACCCAAGATTCATAAAGGTTAAATCCTTTGCTGTTCAATACGGAACGGATCCGAAGTATAAATTCGGTGCCTCCTGAGGTCGAAGGAGGCTCATTCTTCCGTAGTTCTTTGGATAAATAGTTTGGACATCTATCCAGCAAACATTTATTAAAGAATAGATTTTAAATGTGTCTGGGAAAAATATCTCAATCAAATTTTAATTCTGTCATTTGAAATCTGAAGCAAAGAAATAACTTTTACAAATGATCAGCATCTCTCGTAGAATTCTTCGGGATCGTGGGTGCCAGGAGCATCAGGCATCAGCAGCCAGGATCGCTACGTAACTGCACATCCCTCCATCGGCTCTGGTCTTACCATCCCCTGCCCCATGCTCCTGCCCTAAACCGTAATCTTGCATCATAATTGGAAGTGGGTATTTTAAGATAACTGTACCTGGCAAATAAAGAAACATATTTGTTCTAAGTTTAATTAAATAAGTCTGGGCAGCCTTTTTGCAATATGGAGATTAACTGTCAAATTTATGTTAATATGATCTCAGAGAATGAAGCTGCTATAAAAAGTTTTTCCCCTCACCCCTCACTTAAGCTCCTCATGTTGCCTTATTGAAGTTTCTTTAAACTGGTGGTGTCTTATTAAAATATCACTAGGTGAGTTCTGCAAGAACAAGGCAGTTAAAAATATCTAACAAATTCCAAATGTTAGTTAAAGACATCGATACAAATAAACTGAAATCGTATCTATTCTACAGAGAGGAAACTGTCACAATGGTCGAGTTTTCACCATCCCTTTGGAATCACTCAATGCCAAGCTCTCCTTTAGCTGATTTACACAGGATTATACAGATCTTCTGAGCACTCTCAGTATAATACAAAGAGCCTTTGATTTCTCTGAGCATCCTTTCCTTTTTTTTTTTTTCGCATGTAAAAAAGATGTGCCACCCAATTTTTTTATTTTGTGATTTAAGAAAAAAACGCTAACAGTTTGAATCATGAATCCTGTTGTGGGGACTGAGTTAATTAAAAACCTGATGTATACATACAGCTGATCCTACTCATCCTAATGAAGAACATTAATTCTAGGACATGTGTGGCTGTAGTCACATTGCTACAAATTACTGGACTCTTTCCTTTATCTGTTTCCAAGAAAGTCTCCCCCTGTTAGTTAGGAAAAAAGAAAAATATGACGCCTTAGTTCTGGGCAGCATAAATTACACGCATCAATCAGAAAAGCCTAAATTAAAATACACATTTGGCAAACAAATATGAATATGTTGATCTCATCTGTGAATCAAAATGATTTAGTGGCAGTGCTGACCCCTCCCCCCCCACTGTTCGACATGAAGGTCACTTGTGAGCAGCTTCTCTCTCATTGAGAAATGTTTTCGTGTCTTTTAAACATGCAATTTTATACATGCCCTAATATTCAATCTAACTAGTGATTCCTATGTAGAGAGACTGATTTATTTTATAAAGAAAATATAGGCTCATAGTTATTTATGTAATCCAAAACACATAGTTAAATTAAAAAATGGGGAAAAAAATACAGTGGTTTATGGTTCCTGGGCTGGGGATTCTCCAATGTGTTTATGATACTTTCTAATCTAGCAGAATACCATTTGTGAAATGGAATGCTACACCTTTCCGATATTGAGTGATCATAAATCAGTCTATGCTTATCACCTAATGCATGCATTCTTGGAGCAGGGATAACTGCTTGAGAGATACCCATACGTGGCCAACCTTAAGTAGAGATGATCTGGGGTCTTTCAGTCTGCCATCTCTCGATAATATCTGTAGGTGAAGACAGCAGATTGAATAAGGCAGTGATCTCCCTGGACAGAAGCGTGTTTTATGTTATGACACTCATTTTGAATATTCATGTTGTATTTTCTTGCTAAGATTTCATTCTGATAACTACAACCGAGAATGGTCCCGTCTGTATTAAAGGAGAAGTATGCAACGCCTGCTTTTGATTGGTTGCAACTCAATACTGAGACCCCCCCCCCACCCCCGCAGCTAAATGGAAGAAGGCAAACAACACAATTAAGATAAAACTACGCAACGTGTGTGCTTTGGTCTGTAAAAATCACCCAAGGAACTCGTTAAATTACAGATTCTTAGGTCTCACTCCCCCAACTTCTAACTCAGTAGATCTGGAATGAGGCATAGGGTCTGCATTTCTCATTAGTTCTCCAGGTATTTCTTTTTTTTTTTTTTTTTTTTTTGTCCATGTGGTGGGATTGAACCTGGGCCTTCAGCAGTGGAAACACTGAGTCCCAACCACTGGACCTCCAGGGAAGTCCCGGACTTTGTTTTTTTTTGTTTTTTTTTGTTTGTTTGTTTGTTTTTTGCGGTACGCGTGCCTCTCACTGTTGTGGCCTCTCCCATTGTGGAGCACAGGCTCCTGACACGCAGGCTCAGTGGCCATGGCTCACGGGCCTAGCTGCCCCGCGGCATATGGGATCTTCCCGGACCGGGGCACGAACCCGTGTCCCCTGCATTGGCAGGCGGACTCTCAACCACTGCGCCACCAGGGAAGCCCCAGGTATTTCTTATTAAATGTTACTCAGAACAAACTTTGAGAAAGACTGCTGGAAAGATGAATGGGTGAAAAAAAAGACCAAGTTATATACATAATCAGCTTGTTCCGAGCAGTTTGACAGAAGATTATATTAAGAGATTAAATCCTGAGTTGAGGTGAGCAATTTGTACGACAGACAGCAGAAAGCAGGGCTCTCAGAGATGTATTGTGACAGTTGCTTTACATTGAGGTTGGTTTTCCTGCAGGGGAGGAGGGCAGGGGAAGTAAGGGTTACCAGAAGGGCGCTACTCAGAAGGCACCTTTGGGCTACAACAGCCAAACCTCCCAGCTTTTTTTTTTATCAAACTCAATTTGAAATATTCAATTCTATTATCCCCACACCATGTGAACCAATTTTTGATTCAGGAAATATGATAGCTATGTTTCTTGGGCAAATTCTCAGACGGGCTATGTTTTGCATTCTAGGGTACTAATAAATAAGCGTGGAAACTTCTAGAAGAAAGAAATCCACTAAGGTAGGGTGAATGAATGATCATTATGTTTTACCTGTTTTGGAAGGTGGAGGGACAACAGTTTTGTCTATTTCCTTCATGATGTAATTGAGAAACACTGAAGTCTTCAGAAAAGTAAAATGATGTGACAAAAAAAGATGTCTGAGAAATATTGTATCTTAGGGAGGGAGAAAAAGAACCTAAGTCAGTTTAACAAAGATCCGTGTTGATTGTTACGATGGCCAAGATGAATGGATGGGTTGCACAGCAGTCTGTTCATTTGGCTCAGATAGGCACTGCCAAGAGTAACTTGGGTACAATTTTGCTCTGTGCTAATTAGAATTGGTCAAATGGTCCTCTGATGAATTTCCTCCCCTAGATAGTATTTGAGAGGATATACAACAACAAAGTAATTATTGGGGGTGCCAGTTATCCATAGGGGCGTCTACGCTGGATCCAGGTATGTAGAACCTGCTCTCAGATTCTTAGAAATTTTGCTCCCCAACTAGGGCAACCCCATTAAAAGTCCTCTTTCAGTGGGCACACAACCAATAGTGCATATGCTGATAGCATTTTCACATACGAATCTGATAGTCACGCCATTACCCAATTTACACATGCAAATGCAGTAATTGTGTGCACTGAGTGCTCGGGGAAACCTGGCACACACCCAAAATGGAGGCCTTTTCAAAGCATGGCCAACCCACCAAATTCTTCTTCCACAGCAACTCACTACTGTCTTACCTCTACTATACAAAATTCTACGGGATTCTGGGAGAAAGGATATGTGCTTTGTGGATTTCCCTGAGTGACTGAAACTTTTTATCTCATTTGATTTGGACATGTTTTAAGTTCTCTTTCTTTCTCTTCAGTTAATTGACTGTAGACTTCCTCTCCTTTGTAGTAATTCACCATTTCATTTCTCTGCTTTAAAAAAAAATCAACTCTAATTAGAAAGTACAAATTCTCTCATTATGACTTATTCTCATCTAGAACTTGAAATGAGAATGATTCTGAATTGTTGTAATAAATGATTTGTACTTTTAAAAGAATGGAGATTACTGTTTACAGCTACGTGCACATGAGTTTACTCCAAGATGCATTTGATTATTCTAATTTACCGAGCTGCTGCAGAAGCAGCCGTTAACTATTTCCTGTTTCTTTGTTTATGTATTTCAAATATTCTGGGGCCTCTTGACTACTCAGGCAGTACAATGCAGGGAAGTAATTTAAAAAATATAAATAGGATTGAGTGTACTTGCTTTGCCACTGTTTCTCAAAGAGCGGAAGTCTGAGTCAGACATTGATCAAGGCAAGATTTTTAGATTAACCAAAGGTAGCAGAAAAATCACAATAAAGGAAATTTTACCAAAAGTGGAGAAATATTGATATTTTGAGAGGTAAAACTGTAGTTGGAAATTATAACTTTTGTGTATTCATTCAGAGAAAAAATGTACTCTGTGTTTACCACGCTCCATAAACTGTTCTGGGTACCCTTTTATCTGCTAGCTGTCCCCTCATCTCTCTGAACATTCTCTTTCACTTCTGTCTGCCCCTTAACTGATGGGATCCTCCAAAATTCAGGATTTCAGTCCTCAACTTTCTACTTATTTTACTGTCTCTTCACGAGAAGCTCCATCTTCATTTCTGACCTCCATACATATCTCTTTCTTCAGAATAGACTCCTCTTCTAAATTCCAAATCTGTATTCCAGAAGCCTTTTCATATTCCCATCTGAATATTCCAATATACAGCAATCTTAACAGATCCAAATAGGAATGTATATCTTCCTCAGACTTCATGCTAGAGTCAGCTTTTGGTCCTCTCTATCTTCAATTCACATATCCTATTGGTCCCTGAGTTCAGTAGTGCTGCTTTTTTTTTTTTCCGGTACGCGGGCCTCTCACTGTTGTGGCCTCTCCCGTTGCGGAACACAGGCTCCGGACACGCAGGCTCAGCGGCCACGGCTCACGGGCCCAGCCGCTCCACGGTATGTGGGATCTTCCCGGACCGGGGCATGAACCCGTGTCCCCTGCATCGGCAGGCGGACTCTCAACCACTGTGCCACCAGGGAAGCCCAGTAGTGCTGCTTTTAACTTACCATTTTATATAACTTTATATAATAAATGTTGATAAATAGTCACCTGTTTCCACATTGGATAGGACACGTCTTAAATCAGGAACTGCATTTTATTGATTGACTGTCAGTGTCCTCTACCTGATGACCACCAAGAACACACCTGTGTTGAAGTTGGGTTTACTGCTATTTGAAGCTGGGTTTATTGCTATTTCAAAGAGGAAGAAAACTCACCATGGGGCATGTTGAAGTGTTAGGACTAACTATATATATCACATTGGGGTTTGTCTTAGGTGCTTTTGGGGAGTACTTAGGGAAGCAAGTCTTTGTTTTGGATTTGATACTGACTTGAAACAGAAGTACTTCTGACTGACAATCTTAAAAGATCTCAACTAGAAGGAGGAAAATACAGACTGACGTTAAAGCTGTAATCGCTGAAGTATCAGTGGTTACATATATTGGTCATGATAGGGAAATGCTTGATAATTTCATGGTTTTAAAAAATGTTCATGTTTTGTTTGTGTTCAGACATGATTATGAAGTGCTCTTGCTTTTGTCTTGATCCCTCATGGTCGCAGAAGTGACCTGATCTAATATGGGTGTTCAGTGGAATTGCTTACATCTAACAGGTAAACACTGATGCCTAGCTGTGAGTGCCGGGCCAGCTCCTAGCAACACCAGAGATGGATAGTTCCAGGCCAGGTTTCAGCTGTCAGGTCCCGCTTTTCTTTTTCAGTCCTCCTTTTTGACCAAGGAAAGAAAAAGACAGACCATGGGATATTAATCCATGATATTAAGATTTTCTCCATTGCCAAGATGTTGTTGATCATGATAAGAGGGGTGTCCAGAGAACATAGTCAATCCTTGTACAAGGGCTAATCCATCATTTTGCTTCTATCGGAGGATGAGATGTTGAGTTACCCTCAACATAGGGTATGCTATAGCTTTTAAGATTGCTACTTAGATGGATGTTTTAGAAAGGCAGCTTCTACCTATTGGTGACAAAACCTTAGGTATCATATAAGTCTACTGCATTAATTAGTCATCTCAGCTTGAAAAGGGGCAGAGTCTACAACTGAAAGTAATTCCTAAAAGCCTGAGAAATTCTCTTAACAAAGGAGATAACTTGTGCATCCTAGAAAGGATTCGTCTGAATACCATGAAGGCTAATGACAGAATTTTGGGCCTTGGAAGTTTAGTATATTATTTAATATTATGTACAGTATAATATAATGCAGTGTAACACGCATAGCGCAAGTGTATCTTATGTTTCAAAATAAAAAATTAGAAAAAAATCCATTGATTTGTATACACATTTGTATATTTCTATAGCTACTCTACCTACTTTAAATAATCATTTATACAGATTATCTTTAATCAAAGTAATTATTTAGGGGCTTCCCTGGTGGCACAGTGGTTGAGAGTCTGCCTGCCAATGCAGGGGACACGGGTTCATGCCCTGGTCCGGGAAGATCCCACATGCCGCGGAGCGTCTGGGCCCGTGAGCCATGGCTGCTGAGCCTGCGCATCCAGAGTCTGTGCTCCGCAACGGGAGAGGCCGCAACAGTGAAAGGCCAGCGTACCGCAAAAAAAAAAAAAAAAAAAGTAATTATTTAGGGGGAAAAAGCAATTTTTTTCTCTCCAAACACAAGAGAAAACCAGGGAACAAAAAATTGTGAAACTGTTCAGCTATTCTTTTACATGAACACTTATTTAAGAAGGTAAAAATAAACATATATAAAGTCATCAAAATTATTTGCATATTTTGTTAATCTATTGCCATTTTTAGAAATAAGAGTAAATTAAAATTAGGTTCAACTAACCAATGTTTGTGTCTGTGGCTTGTTTAGAAATTTTATGGGCTTCCAAAGATTACTTATTAATTAACTTAACCATGAGTCTAAGATCTAAATTTAGTTAAGTATCTGAAAATTACTAATTTTAGTTAACACCTTAAATCATATGATTTGTAGGATTGTAAGAATTTCCTACAGTTAAACCTTTAAAAAGTTATTCATCATTATCATTCCATTTAGTTGATTACAATTTAATACATATACTTAAAAATTTTAAACAAGCTATGAAAACAGTGACATTCTACTTAATTCACCAAACTAATGCAGGATATTTAGGAAGGTGAAATCTTGAGAAATTTATGGTGGTGACATTATTCTTATACAGTAAACTAATTTTTTAAAGCCTTTGAATCATACTAAAGTACATCTTTTATCTTAGAACTAAAGCTTTTTCTTATAACTATAGTAACAGGCTACTATATAAATATACATAAATAGAAACACGAAATACATAAAGAGAAACACAAAACAAAACACAAAGAGAAACACAGCTTAGTAACTAATTTTTCCTTTCTTTGGGACATTTTAGACTATTTATCTGGACTAAATATTTGAGTAAGCACTTAACTGACTTTTTATAATCAGTTAATCTTGAATGTTTCCTGAGAGAGTAGAAAAAGGAGGAAGAGGAATAGAAAACAAATGAGAGGGAGTCAGCTTCATAAAAAATATGAAATTATTGCTGTAAAAAGTAATTATATGACATGATTGTCTATGTAGGGAAAAAATAAAACAATCAACAATAACAGCAACAAAGACTGCTGGAACTACTAGGTGATTATAGCAAGGTTGCAAGATAGAAGATTAATATACAAAAGCAATTATGTTTCCTGTGTAAAAAAATCGACATACATACACACAAAAGAGAATGATGTACAGCTGATTTAGACATAGCCTGGGCTCTTGACAATTTCATCACAATTTAATTACAATTAAAAAGCCATCATTTAATAATCCCTGAATTAAAAAAAGAAACAGCAATAGCAGCAAAAATCAGCAGAGAAGGGTGTGTCTCCTTTCGTAAACAAAGTAATCTTTTAGGCAAACGAGAGAGCTTCCTCATGAAGGCATCTTTGCTTTCTGTTCTAAGCTAATGTCAATTTAATAATCTCTTTCCTATCAAGAACTCCCCAAAGTGGCCACTGAAATTCCAAATTGTCCCTGGTGCTATTGTGACCCTTAAAGAGAGAGGCATGCCAGTTAGCATCATTGTGAGAAAACATGGAGGAAGCAGGTGTTTGACCTGGAAGAGGCAGAGTTTTAAATTGAGAAGGTCCCATCAGAACCGTACATAGTGGGTGCCTTGTACATTGCGAGTCATCGTCAAACAGCTGTGGGTCTGATTTGAGAAGGCAGACAAATACTGAACTGACAACAAAAGTTATGAAATACTGAAGTTATGTTCTTTTTCTTCTTACTGTTTAAAAGTATTTGCCAGGAATTATTCATATCTTATAAGAAAACTTTAGAATTTTCATTTCTATCTACCCCTGAGAAATACTAACTGAAAGTTAATTAAATAAAAAGAGTATTGCCAGCCATGCCAGCTCTGTGAAGACATAGAAAAAGATTGTTTTGTTCATTGAGCTGTAGCCTAGAGGGGCGGCAGCTCACTCACACCTTCTTATCAGCAGCAATAAATTGTCAGCCTCAACCCACTATAATTCTCCTGGGTGAGTGCCGTTACACGTTTGTTACTTGGATGCAGGTTTCTTCCATGGAAGTGTAACTAGAGAACTAAGCTGCTATATCAGGCTCAAAATGGAGAGCCTATCTTCAGAGATTTTTAACTAGTTTATTTTCATTTTGAAAAATACATCAGGGAAAACTGAGGCTAATATAAAAGAAGAAAAAGAATTGTATTAAAATAACTACAATGATAGATACATGTATATGTATAACTGAATCATTTTGCTCTACACCTGAAACTAACACAACATTGTTAACTAACTATACTCCAATATTAAATAAAAAATTTTAATAAAGGAAAAAAAATAAATAAAATGCCAAAGCAAAGTAATGCTATGGGGAAAAATAACTACAATGAGACTCATACTCGTGGTATAGACACTCAGGCTGATAGAGTGAGAATGACAAAGTTATTTTTTTCCATCCTGAGACTGAGACACAATGAACCATTGAGGCATCCTTGGGCAGAGAGACAGTGAACGTGGTACACTAGAATTGAACAGGTTTGATAGATGGCTATTGGGGTGCTATTAAGTGGCCAAAGAAAGTGTCCAAGGGTTAAGGTAAATTTAATACTAATTCAGTAATTCAAGTAGCATTGTGGTTTGTAAAGGTGGCAGCAAGGTCACAACAAGAAAGTGTGACCCACGGATGAGAATCAGTAGGAGGCTGTCACCATCTAGCTTCACCCATCAGAGCAGCAGCCTCCAGTTACTCAGCGAGTATGCCGGGACAGACCTGAGTTGTCCAAACAAAAGTGAGAACAAAGCTGCAAGCCTTGCCTTTGGGTGCCTGTGGATGGGGAGAGCCGGGACTCGATACCTTGATTCAGTGGCTGCTCCCTAGCCCAGTGTGGGGAACCAAGGTTGTACGAGGATGGTTCTCGGCACATCATGATTGCCTCTCAAACGGGGCAGAGTTGCACATTCTAATTGTGAGGCAAAGGCCTGGGAAATGAGATAGGGACTTACATGCTGTAGGTCATAGAGGTGCCCATCTATTAAGAAAGACCTAATCTTCCGTGTATCCCACTGTATCCCACCCCCAATACATACACATAGCCCCACCAGTCTTCTTATGTAAACAACATGGGGAAAGAGAATTATGTCATTATTGTTTAGTATCTTCAGAGTTCAAAAACATAATCATCTCCTTTAAGACATGTATCCTAAAGGATGGAGTTTGGTTTCCATATTTCCAGAGCATTAATTACAAGTCTTTTGTTCTTAAAATATGAAAGACCAAATAGCTGACAGAGAGGATTGGTTGTACTTTAGAACCAGTTGGTTTTGAAAATCAAGAACCTCAGGTTTGAAATGGAGCTTCTCTTCTCATTTTGTGATGTTCAGTAAGTTACACCATATCCAAGTAGATAGTGAACACGCATTAAGATCAACAGAGCTGGTAGAAAAATGAAATATGAGATGCAAGCATTTCATGTAGTTATAAGATGCTGGGTTACATTTTGACCTATCCATAAGCTGCAAAGCTTTTCTGATTAATTTACTAGACCTGTGAACAGTATCCTATAGATAGAGTGTTTATCTCTTAATACCTTAATTTATCATTGGCAGTGAGCTGCAAGGTCAGTTTTGAGAAATGTATTCTTCTTCCCCATCCATCCACCATTGACCCCTGATGAGGTGGTGATACCAAATGGAAAGAACCCCAGTTCTGGTGTCAGGCAGATCCACGTTTGAAATCTTATTCTCCCTCTTCCTAACTGTGCAAATCTGAACAAGAAATTGGATCTCTCTGAACCCGTTCTTGTTAAAGACAGATTAAAATAGCTATCTCAGAGGGTTGCTACAAAGATTAGAAATGATAGCTATACAATGCCTGGCGCACATAGTAGAAGCTTAGGACTGTAAACGTAACTATTATTGTCAGGGAGAGAAAACAGCATAAGATAGTAGAAGAACATGGGATTGAGCCCTAGGTTAAATTTAGCGCTCAGTAGTTCAGAGAATTTCAACTCATTGAACCTAAGTGTACTCATCTTAAAAATGGAAATAATAATAGCTACTTACAGGCTTTTTTAAAAAAATTAAACAACGCACCTGGCATAGTGTGTATCACACAGTAGTCACTAAATAAATGATCATTAGCATTCACATTATTAATATTATATTACGCTTCCCAGTGGGAGCGCAGATGGAACATATTTACCATGACGTGCTGGTTAAAGAATGAGTTTACTCTGTTTTACTGGCTTCATTTGACTTTATTTCTCTATTTTAGTTTCCTTGTTTTATCCTTATTCTTACAAATTAAATATCAAATGAAGAGTTAAAAATTATTTTAAAAAATAATGTTGAATCCAAATTGCAGCTATTTAGTAAATTTATTTAATAAATCGAGCTAAGTAGATAAGATTCTCATTTCTTATTTGCCTAAAGAAAAAAAGGAAAGAAAAAGTAGGTTGTATTTTGGTTTCAGAAAGCGAGATCCTGCAGTTGAAACTGGATACAAATAGGCTTTAAAAGCTAAATGAAATGAATAGTCTCGCAAAGGGAAAAAAAGGGGAATTTTTCACAAGTCCCTGGAAATCAGCAAAAAAGTGTCAGAACTGTGGTTTGCAGTAATAATTGTGATTACTTAGTTAAAATACCCTGTACGAGAAGCTTTCTATGTGTTTTGTGCTTCTGCAAGGAAAATTAAAGCAGAACACATAGCGTTGGGGGCAATTCGTTTCCAGGGAAGTCAATTATTAATATAGTATTTAGTATTTAATGAACTAAGCCTATGTATGCGGAACGCTGCAAAGAGATCTCCGTACCAGCAGAGAACAGGTGTTGATATAAGCTTTGCCCATATGTTTACCAGCTGATTAGTACTCATTAAAATGATAATAATCTAATAAAAATTACTTTATATCCAGTGGAAGTGGAAAGTCCCCTGTGTGTTGGAAAATAATTTTATTCCCATTGCCATGGCAGTGACAAGAATCCACACCCAAGGCAGCCTGAACATTCTGAATTTCTGTACCACAGACGTTTCTCTTTAAGAGTCCCTTTCTCCAAAAGGTGGTCCCAGACCTTCAGGACAGTTCATTTATTTGTGGCTTCAAGGGAAGGACAAACAGGTATCCATTCGCCAACATCCTCTTTGGTAATGGGAGAAGAAATAGGATCCTTAGTAAATATGCTGCTTTGTCTGCAGTAGGCCAGTAGATGAAGCTATGGATGTCCTGAAGGTCCATCCTGAGCTTTGGTTGTCCCAGAGAGCCCTGAGTTGTTGCCAAGGGAGCTGTTAGCATCCCCCGAACTGGCAGTTTCCTGGGAAATCCCTGATTTCAGGCGAGTCACAGTCAAGATTGTGATGAATGTGAAATCCAGTCATCCCTAGGCTCACAATTATTCGGTCTCACCTGAGCCTGACACACTTCACTTTTGTTCTACCAAAAGCTGAGCTCAGGAAAATTTCAGGAATTTAGCTACGCTGTAGGGTAGAGATTGAAAACTAAGGGCTGTTTGCATTGCGAGCAGAATCAAATCCCTCCAAGCTAACCAATTAAAGGTCCTTTGGAGGAAATTTAGGCATGTAGCCAAGTATAGGTGACACAGACTCACATGCATTCACCTGCCTCATTTATGTGTAAAGTTTCCAGGGCCCAAGTTACTATACAATGAAATGTATGTCATTTTTCTTGCTGACTTCTTCAAAATATTGATAGAAACACAGTAAATGAATTTTAGAGGTAAAAATATATTTTAATTGATTTATCTTAATAGTAATGGAGTCCCTACTAAAATTTGGGATATAGAAAGGAGGCACAGGGAGAGAACCCAGATGATTTCTGGAAATGTCCATGCAATACTGAGACTGTGCAGTATTTTAAATTGCTTTATACTTTTGATTGACATGAAGCCAGAATGGCTTAAGGACTGTTAGTAAATGGAAAGCTCCACATTCAGAATAAAACGTTTATCTCTAATTGACTGGTACGGAAGAGGGTTCTTTTCAAAGGCAGATTTGGGCAGGCCCTAGATGAAGGCAAAGAGCCTAATGGTTATGGAAGGGGAAGTCCAGCAGACCTTCTCTGTTGATTTGTCCTTTGCCTTTCTGGGCTGCTACAGGAAATAGGAAGAGGTCACAAGGTCACCTGGGGCTGTAGGGCTCGAAGCAGCCATACGAAAACCTCAAGGGCTCAGACTCTACCTCTCTCACAGAGGACACAATCTGAATTGGTTCCCGTATGTGTGTGGACTTGTGTTGTACCACAGTCACCACGCTGGCAGAAAAGCACTACTGTTATTTCTCTGAAGGAAACTTTTGAGACTTCGTGGTTTTTCTTTGCCTCTACCTTTAACTTTCAGTGAAAACCTCTTATTCTAGCCAGTGGACTTAAAAATTAGGGACTTGGATTGGGAACCAATAAAATATAAATCCCCAAACTTTACATTGGCCACTTTTGGAGAAGCACACTTTAGGAAGTGTGACTAATCACACTTTTGTATTCATATTTCTTTATCTTTAGCCCAGAGGATACTGCGCTGATAGTGAATTAACAGTTCTTTGAAGGAACTTCCACCCCATCTCAGGAGAGCAGCCTGAGAAGGAGGAGAAGGAAATCTGGGGTGAATGATCACAATAGCAGGAACTATAATATCAACAGAAAATTTGATCCTGTCTTTTCAGCAGGCAACCAATTCAAGTGTGAACTTTCATCTCTAATTTGTGATTTATTTGGCAAAATCACGGCAAATAAGTCCCCACATTATCTACCTATTCTTATTTGTTATCTGTTCAATACATCTGGGTGAAAATACAATTACTAGGAAATCCCAACGGTGAGCAACAAGTCCCAAGATCTCACTCAAGATAGAGGATGCTTCCCTTAGGAAAATGTGGAAAAAGTACTAGGATTTAGTATATATATATATTGAGTTTAGGGTAACTAAGATAGATTGGGGAACTAATTTGAACAAGTGCTTTATGGAAAGAAATAAGCAGAGGCTTTTCTCAAGTCCCCTGGGTTTACTGGGGTGATGACGTCACTGCTTCAGAGGGGGAGTAGGGAACAGAGAGCATCCCTCCAGACTGTAGGAGCTCCCCTTGAGCCTAGGGAGAGCCGAGGGGTCTGCGCTCTCCCTCAGTGCAGAGTAAGGGACCTGGCCAGGGGCTACAAGTGAAAAATTGCAGGGCATAGTTGACTATGTGATGCTGGCCCTTCATTCAAGGCCAAGCCACCCATAGGCTATACCATGGTTGGTTCATAAGGGAATATGCAGCTGTGACTCCTAGGAACTGAACCCTTTGGGAGCCCATATTGCTAACTCAGTGACCTTACTACTAGCTGCTGGATCTCTTGGCCTTCACGATGTATGGACACCAGTTCTGATTTCTCAGACCTTAACACTCCAGCCCGACTTTTGATCTTGTCCATTTCTCTCGTGCTGGTATCCTTTGTACTTTTAGGTAGTTTAGGTAAGCTCACTCTACTCCAGCCTCAGAATTTTTCAGAAGAAGACATGACCAAGATTTGTCCTCCTAGCTTAACCACAAGACTTTGGACAAGTTCTGGAGACAAACTGGGCAACGCAATTATTGATGCTGAGTATCGTATTTTCCACAATTTGGCTTTTAGAGGTGATAGAAGAGGGATCTTGGGACTTCCAGGAACCAAGAGTAATTCTAAAAGGCAAGATGGTAAGGGACAATGTCTTCTTTGGCCCTGGAAGCCAACAGGAGCTGTCACTGGGATTAGAGGACAGAATATCATGGTGGTGAGTCCTTCTTGTTAGAAGGGTCAGGCAGTTGTCACAATCCTAGTGAAACTTAGATGTCAGCTGTCCTCTCTACCAGACTCCTTGGGACAGGACTTTGTAGCTCTGTGCAGTCTCCATAAAGAATTCACCAGCCCACAGATCGATAGTGAGCAATGTGGAATTTTCTGCAGATTTTACCAGGGCGACATCATCAGTATATCATTTAAAAATGCTCATTGGATATGTTTGTCTTCCAAACTTTTATCTTCCTAACTGGGACCCACCATAGTTTTCTTCTCTGTTCTTCGAGCACACAGTATGGGTTCCCATCCTCCCCTATTAATGATGCAGAGACCAGTTCCCCTTAGGAGACAACAACAAAGCAACAAAATATTTCTATTACACCAGAGTAAAATCCTTAAGGATAGGTGACCACTTCCATGTACAAGGTGCCAGGTACTCTTCTCTGCAGCCCTGGGTGGTAGGAATTACTCTCCATAGACGATAGGTAAGAGAACTAAAGTCTAGGAAGCTTTACAGTTAGTTTGCAAAAAGAGGTGAAGTAAAACCCAAATCATATGACTCCAAGTCAGGGCTATTTTTGCACCACACAGGGAACAAGGCACTCTTGGACACTTAACATGTAGGGGGAGGGAAGAGATTGTCGCCCTTTTGTTCCAACCCTAATCACAAAAGGCTAATAAATTTTGTCAAGAAAGAGTTTAGAGGCCTTGATTAAATCCACTCTCAGCTTCTGGAATGGGCGTTTCCTAAGAGAGGAAGTGACCAAGCCAAAGGAAATCAGGGACTCCTAGTTAAGAAAGGAAAGAAGAGCCCTCAGGCGGGGTCTTTCTCTACAACTTTGTTATTTTGTTCAGCTCATTTTGTCAGCAGGGTTTCTCTTTGACTATGAAACAGAAGAAGAAAATCTCTTCTTAACCATAATACACGCGAGCCGTGAGAGAGACGAAGCAGATTAAACAAGAAACCCAGCTATTTTATTGCCCTGAGGCATTACTCATTTTCCTGACACATTATGTTTTTAATTAAAATTGCATGTGAGTTAATTAAAATATTCACTCGGGCCCTTTTCCCCCTCCCCTTGCATAGATTCCTTGTTCCTCTTTAAGCTTTTTGGTAAAACTCAGTTTCATTTTAACTTTGTTGCCTTTATCACCTACAGATTTAGCAGAGTCTGTATACAAAGCTAACTGAAAAAAATCTAATTTAAAAAATTCATTCTTTATTCCTGTCCTGCCCCTAGGTTCTTCAGAACCTTTTTTTTTAGATTCCACATATATGTGTTAGCATACAATATTTGTTTTTCTCTTTCTGACTTACTTCACTCTGTATGACAGACTCTAGGTCCATCCACCTCACTGCAAATAACTCAATTTCATTTCTTTTTATGGCTGAGTAGTATTCCATTGTATCAGACATAGAGAATGGACTTGAGGACACGGGGAACAGGAAGGGTAAGCTGGGATGAAGTGAGAGAGTGGCATGGACATATATACACTACCAGATGTAAAATAGATAGCTAGTGGGAAGCAGCTGCATAGCACAGGGAGATCAGCTCGGTGCTTTGTGACCACCTAGAGGGGTGGGATAGGGAGGGTGGGAGGGAGACGCAAGAGGTAAGAGATATGGGGATGTATGTATATGTATAACTGGTTCACTTTGTTATAAAGCAGAAACTAACACACCATTTTAAAGCAATTATACTCCAATAAAGATGTTTAAAAAAATTCATTCTTAAGTGGCCAGGGGTGGAGCTGTTATGGCTTATGCATTCCTTCCTGTTTACTTAATCAAAAATATGAAATTGACATTGATAGAAAGCATATTAAAAAGGGGTCCTTTGATTTCTCTTGCGATAGACATGTTATATCCATCTGCAGTCCTTTTTTATGGAAAAGATCATCATTTATGGCACCTGTGGTTGTGTAATCTCAGCTTTCCCTGTTTACAGCTGATAGATTAGCCTTTGATAGACATTTATCTAGTTCATCCTATCAATTGACAAGTCAGGAACTCTGAGTAACACTGAGAGACAGAATCCCTCTTGAAAATGTTGATATAGAGAGACACAAAGACCTCGGTCACCGATGGGGTCTCTGTTGGACCTATGAGGACAAATAGGCCAGGGCTGGAGGCCAGGTTGGCTCATTTGCAAACAGAGGAAATTGATTGAAAGGAAGAACAGACAGCAAGAATCAGAGGGAGTTGCAGCCACATGGCTTCTGAGCCAGACAAGAGAGAAGCTCCAGTCTTGACGTCTTCCCATGCCCCTTCTCCTGAGAACTGGCTGCGTCCTTACTGTGCCCTTGAGATGTTTTGGGGGGTTTTGTTTTTTGTTTTACAATGGGTCCCTCTTTTCAGAGTCAGCTAAAATGAATTTTGGATCCTTGTGAACAATGAGCTCTGACTAAAATATCCATGCTTCAAAGCTCCATATATCCTGAAGCAGCCCTGGTAGAGATAATATTAAAAATCAAAATCATAGGGGCTTCCCTGGTGGCACAGTGGTTGAGAGTCCGCCTGCCGATGCAGGGGACATGGGTTCGTGCCCCGGTCCGGGAAGATCCCACATGCCGCGGAGCGGCTGGGCCCGTGAGCCATGGCCACTGAGCCTGCGCATCCGGAGCCTGTGCTCCGCAACGGGAGAGGCCACAGCAGTGAGAGGCCCGCGTACCGCAAAAAAAAAAAAAAAAAGTTTCAAGCTAATCTATAACTAAATCCATGCCCTGTCAGACAAATCAACACTCTTTAAAGAAACAACAGGATCCAGACAACAAAAAGAAAACAAGAAAATCCAAACACTGGATATTGTAACATTTACGGTATCTAGCATCTGAATTTTAATAAGTACTGGACTTGCAGAGAAGTAGGAAAATGTAACTCATAACCATGAACGAAATCAGCTATAGTTCAAGGCAAAATGTGTAAGAAAGAAAAACTGTCTGTGGTGCTTTCTTCCTGCACATTCAGTGAAATCCCAAGAGCTCAAAGCCTTCCCAGGCTGGCAACATGCCAGCCTCAAGGTGCTCAGAGCTCCGCGCGGTAGTGTCCTCTCTTCGTTCTCTTCCTCCATACCCAACAGCACTCACCTGATTTATCTTTAAATTCTTCTTTGTAACTGAGCTTCTCTTTCCTGTATGTATCAAGATTGCAACTAGCTAAAACGAGTATGTATCGTAATGAGGAAAGGCTAGACCTGTAAAAACTCCCCTCCCTATTACTATGTGGGGCTTCGCTTTACCACCTTATGGTATTATTGTCTTACTCTAAATTGTAGGAACTTTACTTAAATAAGGGGAGAGGTACCGGGTGGAAAAGATCACTTTGAAGATTGGAAACTCATGGAACCACCTGTTGATAGGGCGTAGGTGGACAATCTACTTTGAGTTTCTTATCTGAGAGCCAAACCAGTCATGATTACTGTTACTGAGGCACAAGACCAGGAACAGACAGGCTAGGATGGTGATGAGATGCAAAATCACCAAATATTGGCCAGATTTCCTTAATTTTCTCCTGCCTTAGATTGGGATTATAGTGCTTGAGCCTAGCATGGGGTGTACCTAGCAAAAATTATCAAATGGCCCCAGTGAGGAATGGAGTGGGTAAGAGATTGAAGGAATTAGAGCCTGACAGGAAAGCATCAGTACTGCTGAATAAAAAAAAGAGGAGAAAACCCTTCAGTGAACAATGGTAACTCTCAGTTTATCTTAAGACCTTCCGGATATTTATACAGAGAGATTCAAACTCTGCAGCTCAATCTTTTGACTTATGCTTGGAAATGATCGTTTTATTGACTGTTGTAGCTAAACATTTACCAAAATGTTTAGTTTAACCTAAGATATGTTAATGTATTTCTTTCATGGAATCAGATAACTAACTATCTAATTTTATAGAAAAATTACCAGCGTTTCTTTATTTTTTTTAAATGATTTAAACTCAGCAGGCCTCTCACCTCAGAAATAGCTAGCCATTATTTAGTTCCAGAAGTTCTCTAGTGTGACATTTTAGGCTTTTTGAAAAGTGCATAAAAGATAAGGTTACCTGACAGTAGGGCTGTTACACGACTTCATTACCCTGGTAACTACCAGAGCTATTTCATTTGCATGAAGTCATTTGATTACGGCATTAGGAATCAAATGATACTGTGTCTGGAACCATTTGTGTATGCTATTTATTTTAGCATAATACGTATTTATTGGTGTTTTATTCACAATATAAGTCACATGTTAATAACAGTTTAAGAGACTTTAGAGCGTTGCCTTTTCAACAAGTTCATGAGTAATTCCACAAGGTACACATTCCATGAAGGGCTCCTAATCACATACACAAAGGAGGATTTCTTCCAGCACTGAGCAAATACTTATGTGATATCATCCCCTTTCTAGGATTGCCAGATTTAGCAAATTAAAATATAGGACACTAAGTTAAATTTGAATTTCAGATAGACAATGAATACATTTTTAGTATAAGTTTGTCTTGTACAATATTGGGGACATACTTATACTAACAATTATTTATTGTTCATTTAAAGTTTAAATTTAATTGGGCATTCTGTATTTTATCTGAGAATCCTACCCCTTTGTGCTAGAAAGATGAACTTGTTAGTTACTTTTTAAAATGTTCAACTACAGATATTGCAAGCTAGTACAGGCCATATAGAAATTTCGTTTCAGTAACAAGGCGTTTAGAGATGACTTAAGCTATCAACTCTCCACTCCCAACAAATCCCCTGCCATTTGGGTCTTGGATGTTGCCAGAGAGAGCTGGGCGATATCCCTTTCCCATAAGTTAGATTTAGTGAATTACATTGTGTGGAGGAGCCTATTGGGTGTACAAAAATTTTAGATCTTGATTTAGAACTTCATTAGCCCCATGGAAAGTTTAATTTTTTAAAAAAATGATTGGCTGGGGTGGCCCAGCCCATCCGATTGGGTTGCAGAAAAATACAGTTGAGCCCCTGATAGAAAACTCACCAACGTCAATACTGATGGAAGCTGGCCTGAAGATCTAACTCCACCAACAAAGCCAAGTTGCAAAAGGGGGATGGATACAGGTTCTGGCTTGTCTTGGACTGTGTGAATTCTCAGGATCTTCACTAGTGAGAGCAAGGGATAACTTTAGAATAGCTCCTTACTGGGGCTTCAGCCGGGTGCTCAGCAGTTGCCACTAACAGCCAACTGACGGTGCTAATGGCAATTCAAGACCTGTAGGTTAACTGATGGGAGGCTGGTCGAGAATTCTTACCCTTTCTTCCCATGCCCAACTTTGTGCCCCTGTGCTCATCCCCGCTTCTTATTTTCATTGAGAGGATTTGGAAAGGAGTTACAGATGGAGAATACAACCAAACCACATCTGCATCACATCTGAATTGTGTGGCTAAACTAGTGATGTAGAGGCTGATACTGATTCAGAGTTACAGCCAGTGAATGAACTGCCCACGTTTCCAGGAACTGTCAGAGTTACAGCCAGTGAATGAACTGCCCACGTTTCCAGGAACTGTCAATGCCATCTACCTCTGTGTGTGACTTGTGGATGATTTGTGTGCCTCTTGCCAATAGAGTTCATAAACTGAAGATTAATGAGAGGAAAAGGCAACCCATTGGGGGCAAAAAATTAGTAAAGCAAGAAGGTCTTTTGCTTTTTGGAGCTGGAATAACCAGGAGGATTCATCATTGTTTCAGCTGACTTTGGTGTCTAGCCAAGCCAGAGGCCTGACTGCAAGCATAGTTGGCTCCATCTCCCCCTCTGCCAACCTCGGTGTCCCAGCAATCCTACCACCACTGCACAAGTTGTTGCCAGACTGAAAAACAATAGTAGTTCTCCTTCTTCCTCCTCTTTTGCTATTTTTAGAGAAATCTGAATAACAACCTATTCCCCTCATTTATTATTCTTGATGAATAGTAAATTATTCTAATAGCATTGACTGTTCTATTCATTTATTATTTGAGGATGATTAGAAGTGAATAGCTATTATAAAGCCTCACCAGTTCCAAAAATTAGACTTTAGAATTTTGTGTTTCCTTTGGCTCTGAGTAATTATCTGTAATTCTGTCACACTCACACTTTCTTCTTTCCCAGTCATGGTCCGTTTTGACTCCAGAATTATGATACCCAGTACTTAAACGTTCATCTAGAGAGGTGATGAATGAGCCTCTGAAATGTGATCTCCTCCAGACATACAGGGTTTTAAAATTATGTTTAGTTTCAATAAGGCTTTATAGCTTCCTCCCAACTGTATTATTTAAGGGTAGAGAATACTGAGTAAGACATGGCTTGCAGATGACGACAGAGGTACATGCCAGGATAAATCACACTGCTATTTACAGAACAGACTGAGGTTCTAACATGAGGGTAAAAGAAGATGTAGGGTGAAACAATTATTTTTTTATAATGAGACTCGTTAGAGAACCCTCTAATCTGGGCATTTGAGGCCTTGACCTACCTCCTCAGACTTATCTCCCTCAGCACATTCCAAACATTAGAAGTCAATAGAGAATTTAATTTGGAAATTAGAAAATACTTTGACATGAACAAAATTAAAATACAATATACCAAAATGTATGGAATGCAGTGAAAGCAGTACAGAAGAGAAATTTACAGCTGTAAACATGAACATTAAAAAAGAAGAAAGATCTCAAATCGATAACCTAAACTACTTCAAGAAACCATGAAAAAGGAAAACTAAACACAAAGCAAGAGGAGGGAAGGAAATATAAAGATTAGAGCAGGGAGAAATAAAATAGAGAATAAAAAACAATAAAGAAAATCAACCAAACCAAAAGTTGATCCTTTGAAGACATCAACTGAATTGACAAATCTTTAGTTAGACTGAGAAGAATAAAAAAGAGAAGATTCAAATTACTGAAATCAGGAATAAAAGCAGGACATCACAACTGACCTTACAAAAAGTAAAAAAGATTATTAGAGTATGCTGTAAACTATTTTTAACCAACATTTAGATATCCTAAATAAAATGGACAAATCCCTAGCAACACACAAGCTACCAAAACTGACTCAAGAAGAAATAGAAACTAAAATAGACATATAACAAGCTTAGTATGTGTCAGTATTTTTTTTTTAATTCCAACAAAGAAAAGTTCATGACCAGAAGGCTTCACTGGTGAAATTTACCAAATGTTTAAAGAAGAATTTACACCAATTCTTCTTCAACTTTTTAAAAAATAAAAGAAGAGGAAATATTTCCCGATTCCTTCTATGGAGGCAGTATTACCCTGGTATTAAAGACAAATAAAGACATCACTAGGAAGCAAACCACAGATAAATAAACCTTATGAATATTGGTGCATAAAATCCTCAGCAAAATATTAGCAACTCAAATCTCGAAGCACATTAAAATGATTACACACCTTAACCAAATGAGATTTATCTCAGGAATGCAAGTTTAGTTAAATGTACAAAAGTCAATCCATGTAATATACCATATTCATAGACTAAAAGAAAAAATTCACAAGATCATCTCAACTGACGCAAAATCAAACACCCTTTCTTATAAAAACACTCAACCAAATAGAAATAGAAGGGAACTTCCTCAACCTGAAAAAGTACACCACAACGAACATCACTCTTAATCATGAAGGACTGAAAGCATTTTCCCCTAAGAAGAGGAAAAAGACTAGGGTGTCTACTCTTGCCACTTCTATTCAACATCGTACTGGGAGTTTTAGCCAGAGAAATTAATCAAGAAAATAAAAATTTTAAATATCCAGATTGGAAAGGAAAAGTGAAATAATCTCTATCTGCAGATGACATGATTTGATATTTAGAAAACTCTAAAACACACACATGCACAGAGAGAGAGAGAGAAAATTATTAGAGCTAATAAATGAGTTCAAAAAAGTTGAAGGATATAAATCAATATTAAAAAATAAGTTGTATTTTCATACACTTGCAATGAACAATCGAAAAACGAAACTAATAAAACAATTCCATTTACAATACCATCACAAAAAATAAAATATAAAATACTTAGGAATAAATTTAACCAAGGAAGTACAAGTCTTGTACACTGAAGATCATAAAACATTGTTGAAAGAAATTAAAGAAGACCTAAATAAATGGGAAGCCATCTCATGTTCATGGATTGGAACACTTAGTATTGTTATGAAGGCAGTATTCCCCCAAATTGATGTACAGATTTAACATAATCCTTATCAAAAGCCTAGCTGACTTTTTGTCAGGAATTGAGAGGCTTATCTTAAAATTCATAAGAAAATGCAAGGGACACATAATAACCAAACAATCTTGGAAAAAAAAAAACCCATAAAGTTGGAAAAGCTATACTACTATATATGCAACTACAGTAATCAGTCTTGTACTGGCATAAGAATGGACATATAAATCAGTGGCATATAATTGAGAACCAAAACAACCCCATACATGTATGGTCAATTTATTTCAAGGAAGTGAAGCCATTCATTGGAGAAAGAATAATTTTTTTCAGCAAATAGTGCTGGGACAACTGGATATCCACATGCAGAAAAATGAATTTTGACCCCTACCTCATGCTATATACAAAACTTAACTCCTATTGTACCATAGACCTATACCTAAGAGCTAAAACTATAAAACTCTTGGAAGGAAACATAGGTCTATATCTTGGTGACCTTTGATTAGGCTTTTGCAAATAATGTATCTGATAAGAGTCCAGTATCCCAAATATATAAAGGACTATTACAACTAAGTAATAAAAAGAGAAACAACCCAATTAAAAAATAGTCAAAGAATTTGAATAGACCTAATTTGTCCAAAGAAGTACATGAAAATCATTTGTCATTAGGGAAATGCAAATCAAAACCACAGTAAGATGCAATTTCCACCAACTAGGATGACTATCATTTTAAAAAATGGAAAACAACAAGTGTTGGCAAGGACATGAAGAAATTTGAACCCTCACATATTTTTGGTGATACTGTAAAACATTGCAGACACTGTAGAAAACAGTTTCACAGTTCTTCAAAAAACTAAACATAGGGCTTCCCTGGTGGCACAGTGGTTGAGAGTCCACCTGCCGATGCAGGGGATGCGGGTTCGTGCCCCGGTCTGGGAAGATCCCACATGCCGCTGAGCGGCTGGGCCCGTGAGCCATGGCCGCTGGGCCTGTGCGTCCGGAGCCTGTGCTCCGCGGCGGGAGAGGCCACAGCGGTGAGAGGCCCGCGTACTGCAAAAAAAAAAAAAAAAAAAACTGAACATAGAGCTGCCATATAAGCAATTGTTCCAGAATTAGATGGTGGCGATGTTTCCACAGCATTGTGAATATTCTAAACACCATTGAATTGTACACTTTAAAATGGCTAATGTGACCAATTTTATGTTATATGAATTTTATCTAAAAATTAAATGAATAATTAACTAATTATTAGCTGAGTATTTTAGAATATTAATAAAAATAATACCATTTAAATAATGTATAATAATATATTTTAAAACTGTTAGTTCTGTAAACTTCACAACATACAGAAAAATAATTAAATGTTTATTTTATTAATATGCTATATTTTGTCATATTATTTGTATCATTTATACATAAAACTATATAATATTTCTACTGATATATATTAATTGCATAGCATACCTCTAAAACTTCATTTTCATTTATTTTTTATCATTATTTTAAAAATAAATTTATTTATTTATATTTTACTTTTGGCTGCATTGGGTCTTCGCTGCTGCACGTGGGCTTTCTCTAGTTGCAGCGAGCAGGGGCTACTCTTCGTTACGGTGCACGGGCTTCTCATTGCGGTGGCTTCTCTTGTTGCGGAGCATGGGTTCTAGGGGAGCGGGCTTCAGTAGTTGCCGTGCGTAGGCTCAGTCACTGCGGCAGGCGGGCTTAGTTGCTCTGTGGCATGTGGGATCTTCCCGCACCAGGGCTCGAACCTGTGTCCCCTGCATTGGCAGGCAGATTCTTAACCACTGCACCACTAGGGAAGTCCTCCCTTCATTTTTAGATGCATACTCTTTGATGACCTCTTTATATAATAGTCATTTTACATCATTTTCTACAGAGAGAACAGAAGTCAGTCTTTCTAGTATAACTGATCAAAATGTGTTTTATTATTGATATTTGGGGTGAATCAAACATGCAGCTTCATACACAACATACTGTTTGGAGTACTGGTTCAGGTTTCTGCCCTGCAAACACAGAACTTCTGTTAACTTCTACTTCACATGATTCCCCATCACAAAGGAAAAGAATGTATGGCATGTTATAATTGTATTCATTGAATTTCGAACATACTCCTGTGAGGAGAAAACAATTGTGTCTCAACTAGGGAATAGTGAGAACCAAATACTCCGCTTACAGCTTTACATGTCTAGTATTTGGAAGTGTTTCTCACAGACTGGCTTCTTGCTCCCTGTATTTCAAGTTTTACTCATCTGCCATGACCCACCTTTGTCCTGTCCAGGACAAACTTGTATCTTGACGGGTCAGCACATTCACATCACACACTACATGATTTGGCACAGTGGGCTGTAGGAATGTCCTGGGACATTCTTCCTATAATGGGACAGGTAGGAATAATTTTAACTTAATTATAAACAGATGTGACCAAAAAAAAAAATAAATAAAACAAAAATATATCCCAGTAAACCCAACTTAAATGTATTCCTAATTCAACCTCTTTGTAGCTCTAGCCCTAAAATTTCTATGGCCCTCCAGGTCACAAAGTAGAAGGGGAAATCCTGGAAGGGAATTTGCAGTGACAGAGACAGTGGTCTTAAGAGATTGTGATTAGCCTGGCTTGCTTTGGCAAAGCTTACAAAAACATATCGCATGACCTTAGGAACAAATTGATGGGGGAACCCTCAGATCTGAGAAAGGGGTGTGTGGAAAAGAGAAGCACTGACTTTTATGCCATCCTAGCTTACAGCTAAATCTACATTCTCTACGGTAGACTGCCAGGGTATACAAGTAACAAGTCCGCCATGCCTGTTACTTGGCTGATACAATATCTAGGTGGATGCCCCCTTCCTTCCAACAGCGTTATATGCTTTCTTCTGAGAGTTACCCACTCCATTAAGAGTATAGAATTCCCAGACAAAGAAGGACCATTTGGTCGTGGATAAAAGGGTCACTTCACTCGCCTGCTAGAACCGCCACACAAGCTTTCAAGATTCATTTATAGTCCGTGTGGTGTTCAAATCCTGGCTCAGTCATTTACTACCTGTGTGGGGTTGGTCACGTGACTTTAACCTACCTGAGCTTATTTCCTCATCTGCAAAGTAAGCGCTGTTATAGCTATGCTGTGGCATTGCTATGAAGAGTACGTGAAATAAACTATGTTATGTTCCAAGCCTAATGCCTTTTTCAGAGTGGGTGCTCAGTAAGTGTCAGTTACTGTTTTTTTATTTGCCCTAGCCTCCCAGTTGATTTGCTCAAAAACTTAGATCATGAGCCCTAAAAGTAGGATCTATCAAATGATTCATCTTTGTGCCCTCTATACCTAGCACAGTATCCCTTACCGGCAGTAGGTCATAGTAAATATTATGGAGTTGAATTGGCAGAATTTGGACAAAACTCTCATATGCCCAGCTACAGACTTCAGAAAAGAGTGCTGTCTTGCTTTTCCAACACAAATTACTGTATAGAAAACCTTCCCTCTCAGTGGGTTACTCCCTGGAGAGAATTACTATGCAATGGGTATCACGTATTACAGGTTACTAATCCCAGCTCTCCTATTTACCAGTTTAAAAAGAGCAGAAGCAAAGTGTCAATATCTCTGTAACTTAGGTAGTGAGAATATAACGTGTATCATAATTATTGTTTGTATCATTATTATTTATGAAACATAAAAATGTTTCATAATGTAAAATAAAAAGAAGATTGTGTATGAGTTAGAATTATGTTAGCTGCATATTTAGAAAACCCCAAATAAAAGTGGCTTTAAAAATAAATACGTCAATACACACAAAGCTCTTAGGAAAGAGCACAACTGAGAAAATGTTTAATAAATGTAACTAGCATTATTAATCACCAAAATATTCCAGGCTCTGTGCTAGAATTTGGGTTTTCAGAGCTCAGTAAAATGCTACCGAGCCCCATTCTACGGTGGGCCTTTTTACAATCGTTTTTCTCATTCTTTTCTTACTTCTCAGTGTTCAGCCTCTGTGCTGTTTTTCTCCTTCAGCCTCCACGCAGAACACATGAGGCTTGTGTGGCTGGTTCTTGTGTTTTAGTGACAGCTCATGAGGCTAGTTACTTGCTTTTGAAATTCTTCAGTCTCAACACCTGAGCAAACTTTAGATTTGGTAGGATAAGCTGGATAGGAATCCATCCAAGGAATTTAATGAGAACTTAACAAAAGCTAACAGACCACTTCAGACTAATGCTGACCATATGTAAATGTGTGTCTTTCCTCTAGTGACTGAAAACAGAAACATGATGAAGAGAAAAACTTGAGTATCCAGTAAGAAGATGTCTGCACTGTGGGCTTAATTTTTTTTTTTTCAATAAGTTCATCCTGATACTTTTTATTTATTTATTTATTATTTTTGGCTGTGTTGGGTCTTCGTTTCTGTGCAAGGGCTTTCTCTAGTTGTAGCGAGCGGGGGCCACTCTTCATCACGGTGCGCGGGCCTCTCACTATCACGGCCTCTCTTGTTGTGGAGCACAGGCTCCAGACGTGCAGGCTCAGTAGTTGTGGCTCACGGGCCCAGTTGCTCCGCGGCATGTGGGATCTTCCCAGACCAGGGCTCGAACCCATGTCCCCTGCATTAGCAGGCAGATTCTCAACCACTGCGCCACCAAGGAAAGCCCTGTGGGCTTAATTTTAATAAGCATTTTGACATTTCACTACCATTTTAATGAACTAATAGTTTTTAAAGAAAGAATAGAGCCTCACATTTATAAGGTGAATATTTTCATATTCTGTAGTGCCCAGTTGCATTTCCAAGCAGAATAAATCTTTCTTGTTCCTTGGACCTTTTTCCCCTTGACTTGAGCTGGTCATTGATCTACACAATCTCTAAAGTTCTTTCTACTTAATCCATTTTTGATTATAGGGTCTCTACTAACTGCTAGTTCTTTTGCATTTTTGTATTTGTTTCTATTAAATTTCAGTAGAAACAGCTAAAATCAAATCTGTCTCCACCTCTTGGAGACATAAATGGAATTATTTCATTGATTGATTCATTTTAATCATCTCTGTATATGTTTATTTAAGGACTGAAATTACATTGTGCCAAAGGGTGTAGTCTCAGCCAGTGCTACTGAGACATCAGTTGAAAGGGTGGCAGTCATACGGCAGGTGATTTCAGGTTGAGTGTTTCACTCCCTGAGTGTTTTGGCGTCAGCATGATCTAAGTCATGTGCAGGTCTGGTGTTCCAATGTAGTCAAGCCCCCAAATTCATTTATGGACTTACCATGGGTACATTTCTTGCATGTCTAAGCTCTGGCATCCTTTATTAGGAAGATAAATGAGAGTAATTAAGCTTCAAGGCCGAACGTGTTGAAACTTTTCGGAATCAGTGAGCTATTAAAATGATGGAGTGCCAGGCTCTGCCTAGGTAAGTCATGGTCTTTCACCTCCAGCTCTACCTCTTGGAGTGACCTCTGCTGGCTCTCCTAATGATGCATGTGGCTTCCATGCAGCCTAATGTAACCCCTCAGGCAATGGAATGGATGGATGGCCAGTCTGTTTTTAAAGACCATTTTGGCTAAATTATTTAATACTAAACTAGGCAGATGATAAGCATTATCTTTCAGTTAATGTTTGTTAACCTATTAAACTGAATAGCTGCTGAGCCACCGTCTCTTCTAGAAGAATAGCAGTTACTTCTTTTTACAAAGTAGACCCAGGTTTGTGTCTTTTTGTCTTTTTCTTGAAAATAAACCAAGTTTAGGAGTTAATCATTTAAACAGCTAAAAGGTAAGTAAAAGGATCATGTTGGTTTAATTTTTATATGTGATGTGAGCCAAATAATCAGGCCTCTTAACTTTCTTAAGAGAGAAAAGATTTTGACCAGAATTAGTAAGTATAAATAGACATGAGGGGAATACACTTGACCTGTATTTTCCTTTCTAAATATACTCCTAAATTCCTGGGTACTTTAGCAGATTCTGGGTGTGAAAAATACCATAGAGTTACTGTGAATTTGTGAATTATCCTCATTTGCTATTTTTCATTATCTGAGCTCCCACAATGCATCAGGGGACCTTGCAAAGCGCAGTGTTTGACATAATTTCCCTGGCCAGTGCTCTCACATTCTGAATTGCACAAGCATTATTTCACATTTCTGAGCTTTTCATTATGAAACTTTTATTTTGGTATGCACAAAACACTTTCCTTCCAATGAAGTAAAAATTTCAAAATGCTACTTTTTTTTTTCAAAACTTTACTGGCTTGAAAATATGAAGAAAAAGTCAAGTGAGACATTATAACATCTTTTCATTGTGGGTTTAAAAGATGTAGAACTTCAGCAAAGCAGAAGACCACACTAAAGAAGCATCATCATTGCTTAAACAGGACATTCTAATTATAACCTTGATGATTTTATTATTTTATGAAAAGGTAATTTTAATATCACCAGTGGTCAGAAATACTCTCTTAGAATTTAACACTTCTTGGATTTAAACAAAGATCCAGCACAAAATTTAAGAACTTAAATCATAAAGAAAATGTTGAATTGATGGACTTGAAAAAATACTAAGAACAGAATTCTAGTAAACAAATGGTTTACTAGATTTTTCTCTCTCTCAAAGTCATGGTCTGCTTTCTCTTTCTAACTCTTCATTACCTTTTCAAGTTAGTTCCTTGTCAATTCTCTTCTATCCATAGGCACACACAAACGTGTGTTTTAATATTCTTCCCATCTGATTGACCATATATTTAAGAAAGGAAATGCATATTTTGCATTATTTAAAATATTTAACATTGAAGCATTTTTTTTTAAGTATTGAAAAAGGAGTTATTTCAGAAAACCAGCATATTGTATCACTGGACATAGCAAAACAAAGTTTTTTGTTCGTTTGTTTGTTTGTATGTTTTCACAAAAATAGCATTCAGACTAGAATGCAGATTTCATAAGGGCAGGAATTTTTGTCTGTTACCTGCTGTAAATTCCAGACCCAAGATAGACAGCAAGTAGATGTTCAATAAACATTTTTGAATGAATGAAAGAATTCAGACAAAGTTGTAATATTCTTTTTAATTCATATTTTAGGTGTATATTAGATTTAGATTTTAGATTTCAGATTTATATATGCAAATTAAATATGGAAACTGGCCAACCTAATCACATTTAATTACATAAATCTCATTTCCTCCTATAGTTTACTTCCTTCTGTCCCACCTCTAAAATTTTAAATTCAAGTTCACGACCACCCTAAATAACCTTAGCACTAGCTTTTAGAGCTTCACATTTTGTTGCTGAAGAGGTTACACAGCAACCCATGACTCTCTAACACTGAAACTTTATTTCTTGGAAAGATATATTTTAACTTCCCATTATTCCTCTGTCTGAATCCACTTTGTTACTTTGCCCTCACTGTACACATTGTGAAATTAGAAATTTAAATATATTGGGAGAAATATATTGAAATTCAGATCACGACATTTTTGCCTTTCTAAAGAAATAATTCTTTCTAATTGTGTATAAAAAAACAAAAAAACAAATAAAGGAGGGAAGGAAAGAAAGCAAAAAGGGAAGGAGGAAGAAAAACTCTCAAGGGAAAATTAAAATGGAGAAAAATCAATATGAAAATATAGCAGAGTAAAATAATAGGAGGGCACAAAATGATTTTCAAAGATAGTATTATTTATGTCATGTTTTCTTTGAATTTGGACAGCAAGAATTTCTTTCCTATAACCTGACAAATTGATAACATTAAGCTTTTGAATGTGCAGGGCTTAGAATCAGATCTTGATGGGTGGTGACTTATACTAGCTATGGCAACTTCTACTGGCAACTCCCCGTGTGTTAGTATCTCGTAACTACCTCTCTGAATATCTTGTCTGCTGGTTCTGGGAACATGATGACTGTGGCATTAATTACATTATCTCATTTTTAAGGGACAATGACAGACCACCCTTTCCAAAAATATTTACTCCGTTATTTTCCTAGATCTGAAACTCATGAATATTTCATTTGTTGAAGTCAAGGTAGATAAACTCTGTAGGCGAGTGTGCTAGCACAATTCTTGGAATAATCTGTGAACTGACCCTGTTCTGGTCCTGTAGCTCTAAGTTCAGGAATGCATTTGGCACAATTTCTGTTAGATCAAAGCCTGAGCATGATGGATGACACTGTGCTCCTTCCTAAGAGTATGTGCTGTACCCTGTAATCATGTGACCTCTGATAACTGTGTAAATCCAAGATCAACAAAATGCATCAGCATCAGATAACATGGTCCCTGGCCTAGATCCAGGCTAGTCTATGTGCAGAACTACCTCAGCCTTGATTTAGAGAGAACAATGTTATACTGCCGAGAAAGATCTCTTGAAATTGGAGCTTTCTCCCTTTCATTACTTGAGTGACTGCAGAAGCCATCTCTCTTCCTATAGATTCTATCCTCATGACACTTAAATGTACTAGCTTCTCCCAGTCCCAGACTAGTGCCTCACACGGATCCCTCAAAGAGAGAAAGTGACAGGAGAACATCATGAACTTTGGAATCAGAGAACTGGGCTCAGGTACAGCTCCGTCTCTTCCTTACCCCCTCTGTGACTTGAGTGAAGCATATAACCTTTATGAGACTCAGTTTCCTCATTTGCAAAGTGAGAATAATTATTTGTATTCTTGGATAAAATAGATAAAAATAAGTACCATATGTCTAGTGTTTTCGATGTACTCTCATATTTAGTCTTTACAACAATCCCAATGTATGTATTTTATTACCATCATTTTATAGATGAAGCCATGGTGGCACAAGTAAGTGGAGCAACTTGCATAAAGTCCCCAAGCTAGTAAGGGTGGAGTCATTCGGCAACCATACTCTCAACCACCATGCTGTGCTGCATAGGCTAAGCACCTACGGAGTTTCTGGTACACAGAAGATGCTAAATAAATGTCTCATTTGGACAACTGCAATAGCCTCTAATGCATTTCTTTGACTCAGATGCTACGCTCTCTAATACATCCTGCAAGTTCTTCTTAGAGCCAAGTCTCTGAAATGCAAATCTGATTTTGTCTCCAATTAAAAACTAAATACAGAAAAAAATATGTACAATATTTTCCCATTGCTTAAGGAGAAAGAAAAGTCTGAACTCTTAAATATGCCATTATAAAGCCCTCCACAATATGGCTGCTACTTACTTTTCTAGAATCATCTTCTGACACTCTGCATCCCAGTCACCCATCCTCTTACGTTCTTGCCACAGCAGATGACGCGCTGGTTCTCAACTCCCTTCTACAAGGGAATTGAGAACTACTTACCTCTGCTGGCCTGGCTTGCTTCTCCTTCTGTGTATGGCCGTTTTCTATTCATCCTGCAAGGTAAAACCCAGACTCTATTCCTCTGCAAGGTACCCTTAGCCCCTTGACCTCCCACCCCCCTCAAGCGCAATCCATGGCTCCTTCCTCTGAACTCCATAGCAATTTATTTGTACATATTAATTCCTCAACCACAAGCACATGACGTCTGAACACATGCATGACCCATTGTATTCTCAGTGGCCTGAAAATTAAATTATGATTTGTTTTGCGTTACTTCTGCAGGAGAGTACAAGGAAATCCAATTTTTGTCTTTGGGAGAAGCAGCAGTAGAAATGTGGAGGTTCAGGACGAAATAGGAGTGTTCCTCCATCTTTCCCACCTCAAGGAGAGTAAACAGCCTTTTTATGTTTTCATATATTTTTAATGACTGGAGGCTTCCTGAAGGAAAATCAAGCTGTCTGTAGAAGGAAGTCACTGAATAAGCCCTGTGTGTTTTGTGGATTCATAAAGGAAAGCAGCCAGCTCCCCGGGGGGGCTTCCTGGGATTAGCAAAAGGATGAGTGCATGCCCCTCAAAGGACAGAAGCCTCAATTCACTCAGGCCACACATGTTTTAATTGGCAGAACTTTAGAAAAGGAGTACATATACACAAAAGTTCCAGGCCCTAAGAGTGCTGGAGGCTAAGTGCCAAGTAGAGTAGGGAGGATGCTTCCTCAGGATTCCCTAGAGCAAGAGCTAGCAGCACCAGACTCATCGGGCAACAGCCTGTGGAGCAGTGCGGAGCTTAGGTAGGTAGCCATGACAACGTCCTATTCCCCACTTGAATGTGGCTGACCAGTGCACCTCATTTATGGCCTGTGTAAGGCCTGGGGTCTTTCAATGATACAGGTAGACCCGAGAGTGTGATAATAAACGTCCTGCCAGCAAGGCATCTGGGGTTTTCACTTAAGTTTTTATTTAATTTGAAAATTTTTTAATGTGGCTCAGTTTATATCATAAAGTATGAAACAGTTCAGACTCATCCTGTACAGGCTCACCTTGGAGATACTGCTGGTTCACTTCCAGATCACATAACGGCAATAAAGTAAGTCACACGAATTTTTGGCTTTCCCAGTGCATATGAAAGTTATGATTTACACTATACTGTAGTCTAAAAAAAGACAATATGTATACCTTAATTAAAAAATACTCTCTTGCTTAAAAATGCTAACCATCATCTGACAACGCAGAGTTGCCACAAACCTTCAAGTCGTAAAAAAGCTCAACATCAGCAAAACACAATAAAGCAAAGTGCCATAAAACAAAGTACGCCTGTATACATTTTGCTATTTAGAATGTCTTCATCTCTGTGGGCTTAATCTCCTAAATATCTCCTGAACACGCCCCTGTCACTCCATTTTCACCCACCAAGCTAATCTCAGTTACCGTCATCTCTCACATGGATTTTTGCACCACATGTTGTCAATGAGCCTTCCTGTTTTCACTCTCGCACCCCTCCAATCCATTCTCAATACAGGAGCGCTCATTTTAAAACAACTTTCCAGTCAGACATCCCTTTATTTAAAACTCTTTAATGGCTTCTCATTGGTCTTTCGATAAAGACAGCCGCCCACAGGTCTCAGCCTGATCGCCCCACCTGCCCCTAGAGCTGCACCTCTCACCACACTGCACTTGCCCCCGGGCTCCTCCCTGGCCCAGGCTCTCTCCCACCTGAGGAACCAGAACAGTACACACACCTGTTCTCTCTGTATAGAGCATTCCTGCCAGGGAAGGAATTAAATCCTATTTATCCTTCAGATCACAACTCAAAAGTCAGGAATGTTTTCCAAGAGACCTCCACATACTTAGTTACACACGCACATACTCAGACACTGTTAGATTTGCCCCATTACTTGTTCTCATAGCCTTTTACCTCATACTACTTACTATAGTTTTCAAATATAGATTAATTTTGGCGATGGTTTGTTCAATGGCTATCTCTCCAATACATGTTAAGCCTTATGCGAGCAGGGTTTGTCTGTTTTATTTTATTTTATTTATGTTTTACAAAGCGATGGTTTGTGGCAACCCTGCATCAAGCCACATCTACCAGCGCCATTTTTCCAACAATATTTCCCCAGTTCACGTCCCTGTTTCGCATTTTGGTAATTCTCACAGTATTTCAAAAGTTTTCATTATTAAAACTTTAATGGATGAGGAGTTGCTTCTTATGCTTTAGCAAAGAAAGTGGTTTCTTTTTCTTTTCTTTTTTTTGAGGGGAAAGCCTCTTCCTTCATTTTAAAAAATTTTTTAATTTTTATTTTATTTTTTTGGCCACGCCGTGCAGCATGCAGGATCTTAGCTCCCCAACCAGGGATCGTGCCCCTGCAATGGAAGCACAGAGTCTTAATCACTGGACTTCCAGAGAAGTCCCTGTCTTGTACATTTTAATCAGCAATTTGTCCTCCATAACACTTAGTGCTGAATAGAAGACATTTGTAAAAATCATGCTCCATTTTGCGTAAAGACTTAAAACCAGTATTTGGGATAGGAAAGGGATGTAAAATGGGAGTAAGGAAGTAGATATTTTTGTGGTGATATATTGGAAAAGATACAACCAAATGAGAGAAAAAGAAGCTCATGATAGAATAGCTCTTTAGTGGGGTCTGGAATGTGTGAAGCTATAACATGGGTACCACTATTTACTGAAATGGGATCACGGAGGTGGAAGGTGAGGGGAATGACCTGTGGTTTTAAGAAGTGAGGCTCAGGGCTCAGGAAGTGGATCCCCAAGGCATGAAGTGGATCTTTCCCTGAAGCAGGAGACAACAACCCCTAGGTCATAAAATCGAAATGCCTTCAATATTTGCATGGGAGGCCAGATGCAAGGGTAAAATAACTGTGCACATAATTGATAATAAAGTAATAATAAACTAACATGAACAGCTCATTGAGACCACAGGTAAGATCCAAATAGTTCCCATTCAATGGTGCCTATAGGTAGACATTAACATCACTGAGCACAGAATTACTATTTATGCTGATATAAAATATATAACGTATTTATACTCTTTATTTACTGTAACATTTTTATTGTATTGTTTCCAGAGACAAGTATTACAAGAACTTTCATACATACTCTCCGGACTTAAGTGCCATCAACCTTATTTTTGTTCTAATCAGGTCTTAAGCTTTTTAACTGGGGATTCTCCTCCTATTTTCCGGAATAAAATGCCAGTATTTGTGGAGTAGAGCAGCCTCAGCCCTTGACCTGAGGGTACCCACTCCAGCCTTACCACTGTGGTTATATACCGGCCAACTGCCGGCTGTTGGCGTCTGCGCCCCTTTGCCTGAGGGCCTTCTCTGAGCTCTCACTGCCCTACCTGGGGAGGCTGAAGGGCTAGACAGTTAACTCCTCCTTCAACCAATGACTGATAAGAGGTATATAAACACCAGTTTCCTCTGTGGCTGGGGTAACTCTGAGTTGCATGTTCTACACTGGCTCCAAGAATTGCCCAGTGGGAATAAGTCCCAATCATTCACAATGGAAATTTGCTTGAGAACTCACCCATTATCGGCTGCTTTTGCTTTCCCTGTCTCATGTCCCCCACTCACCTACCGCTGTTTCCTAGTACTGCCTCCAAAATAAACTCCTTACATTCCCTTCTTGGTCTCAGGGTCTGCTCCCGGGACAATGAAGAAATAATGTGAGAAATCCTGCAAAACACCTATTCATGTGATTGTTGTTCTAAATGTCTTTCTCCTTCATTTAAATTACTTGTGGAAAGAGACCATTTAATGGTCTCTAAAGATGGACCATTAGAGACCATCTCTAACCCTCGTACCCAGCATCTAGAGTAACCTATACAATACTGTTGTATGAAATTGTTAAACTGTAATACTGTTTATAGATGACACTTGCATGACACGTTTTTACTATACACCATTCCAAGAGCTTTACATAAATCAAGTCATTTACTCCTTGCCACAGCTCTATGGGGAAATGCACTGACCCAAACAGAATCACATTAAGTACAAGTCTTACCCAACACAGAGCTTTACAAATGACCAGTGAAAGAAACAAGAAAGAAGCAACCATCATTGATACAGAACCAGTGTCTGGGAGACCCTGAATTCTGGGATGGAGCTTCCTTTCCCTGGACTGAGATACACTTTAGTTTTTGAATTAACAGGTAATTACTATGTGTGAAGTATACGTGAGCCCACGGAAGCTGCATATTTTCAAGGTGTCCCCGTTTTTATATCTCCTTAATCACATAGCTCCATGTTAATCACATAGTCCATGTTTGTTATCAATTTCTATTCCCCAGGGGAGCTGTGACTCATAAACCTACAATTTACAGATCAGTTTATCATAAGAAGTCTACACAGACCCAGTATATTGTCCTAAAATCCTTCTTAGATAAGAACTTGGAAGCGAATAAATGCTAACAGCCCCTCCTGTGTCTTTCAACTATTAAAAAAAAAAGTGTATGCTTTATGTGGTCAAGTACAGGTTGCCTGAGGCATCTCTGAAGGAGAGAGGAACTGAGTTACAGACCTGCTGCTTTGCTCTTTCCCACCACGTGATAGCAGCTGTTATCACCTATTATATCAAAAGGGTTCAGTGACTTGCCCAAGGTCACACAGCTAGTAAATGGCCTGGAAATGAACCCAGGCTTAGGGGATTTAGAATGCACACTCTCAACTATTCTGGGATATAGGTAGGTAGCAGATAACTATCTGCTACCTGTGGTTTTGTTCTGAATTTCACCCGGTTTTTGTGTTTTCCCTTCCCCAATCAAACCAGGAAGAAGAAAAATTTCTGCTCATTGTTAAAGTGTAGTGGTGATTACAGTTTTCAGATTAGAGAAAAAAGCAAACGGCGACAGTGTTGTGCAAAGAGACCCTTAGATGGGTCAGTCCAATAGAGAGGCCATTTTGCAGGGTGCATGAAAGGAAAGGAAACCTTCTAAATTGCAGCAAATCTGCTGTTACTACAGTTCATGAAGACTTTGAACTTAAAGTCAGAAATCTGAGCAAATGCAGACAGAATCTGCATTTTCTCAAGCTAATAATAAAGACCTTGTCATATGGAAGTGATTATTCCACCACAAATGGTACAGAATACACACGGCATGGAGTTCGGTGAACATGGACAGCAAAAGGAGAGTGTCTTAGAAAAATATCTCTAACAGAAAGATTTCTCTTAGCCACACCTGGGGAAGGGTTTTCATAATCATGTAGTGGGAAGACAGCTAATATCAGAATCATATTTGTAAAATTTTCTGTTTGATATATTTAATGTGTATATGTCATGTTAAAGCTAATTTAGTAAATTATGTGTAGTCCTTATTTTAAAATATTGATTGCTCTCTTAATGAGATTATCTTCTGTTTGTTTGAATGTAAATGTAAATACATTCATTCAGGTATGGTTTTGATAAACATCTGAACTACAAATAGCAAGTATAATAAACATTCTGTTACCCAAAATTGCTCAAAAATGTAAACAGTGCCCTTACGGTATTCTATTTAGCAAATCTCATTCTTGGCTGGGCCCGTCATATTCCCTGTAATGCCATTTCTATAGAAGGCACTCAGTGGATTTTTCTCGAAGGAAAGTATTGCCTCAGTGAATTCTTTTTAGAATTATCCTCCCAAACGTCATGCCCTAGAAAAATATATGATTTGAAGAAGGATGATCCTGATGGGAAATTGAAATAGTCACAGATGTCTCAATTATATTTCTATTCTTTCTCTGTCTCTGTCTCTGTCTCTCTCTCTCTGTCTCTCTCTCTCACACACACACACACACACACACACACACACACACACACACACACGCATAAAGAAAACCCTGCTGAAAACCAGAATTTTTAATCCCTTCACTATATAAGAAACGAAGGGCTAAAAATTTACATTTGCCATCTCACCTCCATGTCACCTTCCTGGGCTTTGATGTAATGCAACAGAATGATAGCTCCTATTTAATTAAACAGATATCTGGATTAGCTCCAGCTGTGGGCCATGCAATCAGTCCTTGTGAGAGCAAAAAGTGGTGTAATCCCTGGCCCACAGATCATTTCTGCATGGAAATCTGCTCTCACTCAAAGCCATCCACAGGCCACTGAAAATGACTTTTCTGCTGCATGAATTACGTACAACGTGCAGCTGTCCCCCATCCCCACCGTCCTCACCTTATGAAAAGAACCAGAAAGGCTAAGAGCTTGATTTGTCCTCTTCTTGGAAGTACTTTTTAGTCCAAAGAGGCTCTGCCTGTTGATGATACACCCAGCATTTCTTTGTTTGCTGCAAGAAGCACTATAGATGTGGTTTGCTGTTTAATGCAGTTTTTTAATTTCACATGCATCTCTCCAGATGGGTGTAATTTGATTCTTTGATACATATTGAACAGATTTTTTAGAAATAGCTTTTTAAAAGGCAGATTTTTGTTGCAATATGACTTCCTCTTTCTTCCAAAAGGAGGTATCTTGATCTTTCTGATTGGATGTACTCACAAAACCCATTCTTTCAATACAGAAGGCTGCAAGAGCCTGTCTCTTACAGAGGTAGACCAACCATTGTCAATAGAGAGAGTAGGGGCATATCTGTTTTGCTGGGCTTCATGACAGTGGCAGAGACTCATCAATCTGGGGTGGTTTGCCCACAAGGAGGTATAAAGAAATGCCTTGAAGCTATTCAGAGAAAGGAGTGGGTAAATATGCACAAAGGGGGCAGCTCAATTGTTATGCATAGCTTAGTGGGGCACGGGTTCGATTCCTGGTCAGGGAACTAAAATCCCACAAGCCGTGTGGTGAGGCCCAAAAAAAAAATTAATTAATGATTATGCATAGCTCAGAAGAGGATGAGCTGAACCCACAGCTGTTCTTGTGGACTCTGCTGTTGGCTGAGTGAAAGGGCATCTTCTTGCCAGAGAGGAGCACAGGGGAGGCCAGAAAATGTTCCAAAGATATCTTGGATTTATATGCTTATTCTTGATGGCATCTTTTTAAAAAATTAGCTAAAGTATCAGGCTTTCTCCAGTGCGTTTCTGGTATGTAGAATTCTGCAAGCCAAGTCAAAATTCCCATTACACATGGAAGGTTTCATGATTCTAAGTGGTTTGTAGGCCTAAGCAAGGACAAATAGGTTTGCTTTTCTAAAAATTAATTAAAAGTCCACTTGGCCTGGATTCTTCTCTGATTCCTGAAACTCACCTGCCAAAGCAAATTGGAATCTCCAAGCCCAGCCCTTTGAGTAACACAGAGTCAGCTTTAAGGTGGAACTCCCCTGGCCACATTCCTATGGCTTCCTGTCCCTTGGTGCGGCAGTGAGAGGAAAGGTGGGGTAAAGTCCTTCTTCTGGGGCTTGAGTGCACACATAAGGGGGAGTTAACAAGACAAGTGCCTGGGCCCCGGCCCAGAGATTCTTTAATAGATCTGAGTAGGGCCTGGGCATCAGGAGTTTTAATAGGTCTCCATCTGAATCTAATGTGCAACCAGACCCACTGTCACAGAGACACTTTTTAAATATCTGATTCTAGATTTCTCGATTAATTTCATTGTCAGGACAGCGCCAAATCTGCTCCAGCTACAGATTTTATGCCAACGGTAAACCTGAATTCAAAGAGACTGAAAAGACTGAAGTCTAGCTCCTAGTGAAGAGTGGTCACCCTCTCCTTAACTGGGGAAAATAGCAATGTGAAGCTTAGCTCTGATGTTAGCAGGTCCTGGGCCTTGTACAATCCATCGTGAGGCAGTGGACAAAGGGCCTCTGTAGAACAGTTGCTAGATCAGCTCATCACCTTGGACTACAACTCCTGTGGCCAAGTGTATCTCTTTTGTCTTCCCAAGGACATGGGTTAAGCTAGTACTTTCGTAAGGGAAGAGACATCTGGAGACCTATTACCACGGGGTAAGGGGTATAAGTTAGTTACCTGAACCCCCGAATAGAATCCGGAAGGTTGTTGTCTGCCTCACCTAGTAGTCTGTGGATCTCTTAATGGATTGGATCAATCAGAGGACACATTAGATCATAGTTATGTCTCAGAAAAATACCAGTGTATCAAATCCTCTGTTCTCATCAACTAAGACCTAAGACTGTATTTTCAGAGATGTTTGTTTTGACCCAGTGTTTACAGTGAAAAGAAAAATGGTTTGCAAATCATTAAGTTGGACTCTTGTCCTGGATCTATCAAGCACCAGTTGTGTGGTGCCAGGGAAATTGAATAACAGTGATAAAAACAGTAATGGGGGTAACAAGTTAGTGAGCACAGACTAAGGATGGATACGTGTTAAGGTTTTTATATGCTTTATCTTATTTTACTTCTACAAAAACAAAATAACCCTATGAAGTAAGTATTATTATTATCCCATTTTTAAGATGAGGTTTGGAGATGTCAGATATATTGTTCAAGGTCACCCAGCTCTGAATTGGCAGAAGCAGGATTGAAACCGATGTCTGCCTGGCTTCTAAGCCAGTGATCTTGACTATTATTGAGGCTTACCAGGCCCTTGCTCTATTCCAGCTCAGAAGATAATGGGTTATTTCTGAGTGATCGTCAGCTGACAGTACCATCTAATACTATTTTAAATTGCAGTGTGAGAGCCCTCATCCAACCCTAAACAGAATTTGCTAAGTAGTTAGTGCCACATAAATAACAGAAGTGTTTAGGTATTTCACACATTCATTTTCACAGATATTTGCCCAATGTCTAAGCAAGGGATTAGGTAATAGAAATAAGAAATGGGCAAGATGATCTGCTCACGTCAAGGGAGCATTCAGTTGTAGGGTAAATAACTATAGGAAATAGTATATTGTATATTTATATTGTAAAGGGTGCCATAAAGTGGGTAATGTTTTGTAAAGCACAGAAACCTTTTTATGTAGTGAGTAGAATCGTGCCTTGGCCAAGTTCGTAACTTTGTGTTTTTCTGTATCAGGTGGTCTAGTCAATAATTCTAACAAGATTTCCTTGAATAAAACGCAACATACACAATGATATTTGAATCATGCATTTCATTATGCTCTCCAGTTTCCCATTTGACTCACATATTTGGGGATTTGTTTCTCGCAGAAGGGTGGGTATTGGCAGGGCAAATTCCCTATGTCAGCAGCATTGCTGTTAGCCTCTTTGACAAAACTTGGAGGGAACCCAAATTCCTACCAGTGGACTCACTGCTTTGGGTTAAGGCTTTGGTAAACTTTCAACGTGATATATCAAGTACCATAAATCAAGTAGCCTATCAATGCCATTTGAACACATACTTAAACCGTTTATCCTGGAGAATTCAGGATCCCTAAGGCAATTCAACAACAAAAAAGATAGAGAAGTTTCTATAAGGTATGAAAGAATTGGGCAAAGTTCACAGCTGGAGGATGACTAAAGACAGCAGAATATGGAGCCCAAATTCACGTTGATCAAGGGATGCAAGTCATCTAGAGATAGATGCTCCCGAAGAAGATATAAAAGGAGATAGGACACACAAGACGCACTTCCTGTCTTAGTTTGGGTTCTCCCCCAAACAGAGGCTGGGATAAAGACTTGGGTACAAGTAGTTCATTTGAATTGGACCCCAGGAAGTGAGGTAGTGGGGCCTATGAAACGGGATGGCAAAAAGCCAGTGAAAGATGTGTTAATGAACCAGTTACTGCTCAAGACAACTGGACTCAACACCTATGGGAGCCCTTTGAAGAACACAGAAACATGCCTCAAGATTGTCCTACAGAGACTTCCCTGGTGGTCCACTGGTTAAGACTTCACCTTGCAATGCAGGGGATGCAGGTTCGATCCCTGGTCGGGGAGCTAAGATCCCACATGCCTCGTGGCCAAAATACCAAAACATAAAACAGAAGCAATATTGTAACAAATTCGATAAAGACTTTAAAAATGGTCCACATGAAAAAAATCTTAAAAGAAAAAAAAGATTGTGCTACATAAGGATGGGAAGACTGGAGCATTGACCCACCTACTACCTTGCCCCGCTGTTTGAGGGTTGCCCCCAAGGTGTTTACTTCGCTTCTGCATGTCAGGTGATTGGGCTTTAGAGAAAGCTTCCAAGGATGCAAAGCAGAGAGACGGAGTGGTTATACCTGATAGGGGAGCCAGTGCATGAAGCTATCTGCCACTCCTGTCCTGAAACAAGGCCGCCCGAGGAGACGAGGTGTGGAGCTCTGCCCGAGCCAGGTCTGCCCACTCGACAGTCTGTCAAGGACGAGACCTAAGTTTTGTCATCTCCATTTTTTTTTTTTTTTTATGGTACGCGGGCCTCTCACTGCTGTGGCCTCTCCCACTGCGGAGCACAGGCTCCGGACGCACAGGCTCAGCGGCCATGGCTCACGGGCCCAGCTGCTCCACGGCATGTGGGATCTTCCCGGACCGGGGCACGAACCCGTGTCCCCTGCATTGGCAGGCGGACTCCCAACCACTGCGCCACCAGGGAAGCCCTTGTCATCTCCATTTTTAATTCATACCAATAACCAGAAATATGATTTTAGTAGACCCCAGGAAAAATAGATTAATGGCCTCTCTGTTCTCTCTTTCCTGGCTATGAAGATGAAATAAAACATTCTATTTCAAAATAGCCACTCGTTGAAAGATAGGCCAGTTAAGACTGTACCAACAGAATGCAATTACCTTTTGAACAGTGTAGATGATAGAAACTGTTCCCTTTATATCCACTATTCTTTTACCCTGCAAATATCAAACATTGAGACCATCTTCTTGCTGTCCAAAGATACTGGACACTCAATTCACCAAGAGTTTCCACTTGTGGAAAGTGGAGATCACACCAAGATAGGCCTCCTTTACCCAATTTAGAAGAAGGTTTACGGTCCCACTTTCTAGTCCTACCTTAGTCATCGTGGTAAAACGCTCTCCTTTTGAAAACTAATCTCCGACTCAGAACGGAACATGGTGACCAGCATTTGCAGACACAGGAGGGGAAAAGCCAGTTTTACACACAGTACATTGCTGCTGTTTCCAGCAGTTCATCTTCATTTTAAATTCTATTGGAAAACCATGTATGTCTCATTTCTGCTTGGGGTTGATTTCAAAGGGCGGGACTGGGATTAGAGACACTGGGGAAAGATGAAATGTACAGAAACAGTGCAGTTAACATTGTATCAATATCCCTGTGATAAACTGATAAACCTTGAGCTCAGTGTGGTCAAGTTCTACATGCCTGAGCTGACATGCCAATCTGCCAACAGTCATATGGTTCTCATATGGTGACGCTCCACAGATGCCAACAGAATGTGAGAAGTTTCTGGCTCATTTCCTTTGATTTTGAGTGCCATGTTGCCTGTACACATGCACACCACATACGTGTGCACACACTCGCACACACACACACACACACACACCTTTGTCACATTATAATGGCACTGCTATAATCCACTCGATCCCAGTAGGTCCATTAAAATAACCTTATTCCTGCCTCTGTAGAAATTCCTAATAATTCATCAATTAACATTTAACACTGAGGTCATTTTCAAAAGTTCAAACTGAATAAGAGTTTTCTTGCAAGTCTACATAGATTGTTTTGAGCAAAAAAAATTTTTTTGAGTGTTTTAGATTAGGGTTCATTTTTCACCTTTGTCATTATTTTTTTAAAGTTTGGTTTCCCTGAAATGGATATTATAGCAAATATTTTACACTGAAAATATTTTTATGTATGAGTAAAAGCATACAACTGCAAAAAATTAAACAATTTTGTTTTTCCCATCTCAAAAATGATATGTGCCACTGTGTTTAAAGAATCTATTGCTTTAGCTATTGTGTAATATCACTACATAATTTCACATAATAAAAAATTAATTCTTTAAATGTTTAAAAAATTTATTAAATGTGTTTCCTCATTAGATCTATTAAATCACTGAGTTTACACCATGAATATTTCAACAGTTCACTCTTTTAAATCAACTCTATTTACATAGAAATTCTTTGCTATTACTTTGCAATCGGTACTGAGCAAAGTAAATGGAAAATGAAATCAAAGTGACACATTCAAATAGTTATGACAAATGCAATTGTATACACAAATGATCCACACTTCTAGCCAAATTTTATCCTCAACCCCCAGCTTTGAGCAAGAAAGGCAGGTCTGTTTCAACTCTGTATTTCCTTTATTCAAACCTTAATGGCACACAAATATTTATAATTTAATACATACAGTACTTAAAAATATAAATACAATATGGTCTACCTTTATCTTCTAGACTCTTATATGGAGTGAGCTCTGTAGGCATACTGTATATAAAATGGATGGCAGATGGCAATGGGATAAAACTAATATACTTTCTGGCTCACAAATGAAGAAAAGTATCTAATGAGTACTATCTTCCATCCCCTCCCTAAGGATGTTGCCATTACAGAAGATATGATTTCAATAAATATAATGAATTATTTTCATTATAAACACACCATTGCCAATTTTTTTTTCACAAAGCAATGTTTACATAAATATACCCCAAAAGCAAGGAGAAATACATTCAAATTTAAATTGAATTCACTCTGAAGTCTACAGGCACACTGATCTTTTAGAAAACTTCCCTTTAATGTTCAAATAAATGAGCATCTGCCAATTAGATCAAAACATCTATAATCTTTTAAGAGGCCAAAAAAGACTCTAACTCTTTTTGAGTTTTTTGGTGCAGGTCATAATTTTGACAGAACACCAAGCTCCAATTTCTGAGTAACCCAAGTTAAAATATAGCAATAGCAAGTCCATTATTATACAGTGTTAAATTATTATAAAAATTCTTATATCTTAGAAGGAAGAGTTTAGACATGTTCCCATTTTCTTATTCCTACACAAGAGAAAGAAGGAAAACATAGCTATCTACACATCATTCCTCCACTCATTTTAAGCTAGTCCTCTACCGAATGGTCAGTTTATAAACAATATCTTTTGAGAAGAATTCTCTTCAGGCTGATTACACTAAAGGATATGGTGAAGATAAGGACTTGACATGAATTTTTCAAGCAGTTAAATTCAATTTAGCAAGAAAATACTGAGTAGCCACTAGAGGCCAAGCAATTTTTAGAGGTTGAAATACAAAGATGAACAAGACACAAAACGTGTTCTTAAAGAACTCACGCTTATCCTCTCTGTTTTGAAATTGTTAACGAACAGTGCCTGGATAAAGAATAGAGAGGAGAAGGAATACAGAACAAAGGAGAACTGCTGCGTACACGTTAAAACCAGCTCCTAATCTCTTCTAGTGGAAGAAACGGCACTGCACACAGGGGCTCAGAACATCCTTTAACTCACACGCTCTTTGTCCATTATTATATCTTAGGTAACGTTTCATAGACTCATTCCTAAATAATTAAGACTATTTGCAAATCTATATAAAGTCTACACTGAGATTAAACTTCTTTTAGCACCCTCTTCATGGATGGAGGACTGCAAATTCTATAAACAAAATTATAATGGGATTATTAGCAAGTTCTTAGAGGACAAACATTTCAAGCACCTGAGAAACATTTTGTCTTCAGGCGATTGATAAATTCCTTTCCAAACAGTCTTATTCAACAAAACAGACCTCTGAAGGACCTCTATTATCTGAGAAATCATGAGTTTGGACCTTAATGATTAGATAAAATTTTCTGAAAAAAAATTCAGTAATTTTCCCCCTTAATTGTCAGAATATTTTCTTTTCTTTTTGGTGTTGGCTTCTCTAAATGAACGAGGCTTTATTGTAAATGAAGATTAAGATTGCTCTCTTCTCCACATTAAATGGTTAATTAAACAGGACTGTCTCAGTATTTCTAAAGGTAACTTCTCTGAGGGAAAAGGGCACTGGGTACCACGTAAGAAGCTAGTCATGGGGTTTTGACTCCCAGTTCCATCATTTACGATTGCTGTCACCTGGGGCAAGTTACTGACTCTCTCAACCTTGATTTTCTTATCCATAAAATAGGGTGATAACAATTTTTATCAAACATACTTGTTTTGAGGATTAAATGGAAGCATGCATGCTAGCTCCTACAATAGTGGATACATTTGCTAACGTTCTTCACTGGAATCATTCTCTCAGCTCTCAAGCCAGAAGGCAATTTGAGGTATATTTCCATTTTCAGGTAGGTGATGTAGCAGTTTGAGATGAGCGGGAAAAGGAGCCACGTGTACTAACCTTGCAGAGACCTTCTGCTTTCTGTATTGTCTCTGTTTAGTGTAGCGGCTGCACCAGAGGCATAGATCATCTTTCCACAGCTGTGAGGGGCAGGCTTTATCAAGGCACACGGTTTGACTGCATTATTCCTTTTCCCAGGGCTCCTGACTCCTAAAAGAAACAACTTTCTCCTCGGTGTAGTTCTATAGCTTGGTATCCACCCCCCGCCCCGCAGAACTGTGTTTTAACCTTGGGCAAGTTACTTAACCTCTCTGTGTTAAAATAACAGTAACTACTTGATGGTTTGTTGTAAGAATTAAACGGTTTAATACATAGAAAGATCTTAGAACCATGCCCGACACATAGCATAAATTCAATAAGAACTAACTAAGTGGGGAGCCTGGCATTCCCCCCTTGCCAACTGTAACAAGGCACCAGAAGTCCCTGATGAGGTCTGGATGGGAAGCCAGAACTGTCATCCCCACCATCCAGTAACAAGCTCACCCCGCATGATGTCAGTGAACACCATTAGGGGAGACTGGACTTTGGTCCCACTGAACAGTAATGAAATGCCCTCCCCATACCCACTGTGATGGTGTCAGAAGAGGCCTAGAGGAGAGACAGGACTTTTACAACCATCCAGTAATGAGGCCACCCCCTTCCTGTGGTGTCGGTAGAAATCACATGGGGACTGATGATGAGATGCTCATATCCCTCCTGGCCAGGGAGGTATCAGTGGAGACCAAGGGGGGGCCAGAACTCTCATCCTGACTCAGCAGTAAGGAGAAGGCTACACCCTTGGGTGTCAATGGGGGCCAAGTGGAACAGCTGGACTTTCAGCCCTACATGGCAATCACAAGGCAGTGCCCCTCCCCTACTTCCCTTGCCAGAGTAGTGTTGGAGGAAGCAAGTTGAAATAGAAGATTTAAATAAGATCCAGAGCTTCATAATATCATACCCAAAATGTCCACATTTCAACCAAAAATCACCGGTCATGCCAAGAACCAGAAAGATCTCTAATTTATTGGAAAAAAAGACAACCGATAGGTGCCAATATGAGATGACAGAAATGTTAGAATTACCTGACAAAGATTTTAAAGTAGCCATGATAACTATGCTTCATCAAGCAATTAGGAACATGCTTGAAACACGTGAAAAAATAGGGTCTCACCCGAGAGCTAGAAAATCACAGCAAAAAAATAGTAGACATAAAAATGAACTAAATGGAAATTGTAGAACATCAAAAGACAGTAACTGATATTAAAACCTCAATGGACAGATTTAAGAATCTGAGCAAAATCCCCAAACAGGATGAATCCAAGGAATTCACACCAACACACATCAGAGTCAAATATCTGAAAACTAAAAACAAAGGAAAAAATCTTGGTAGCATCAAGATAGAAATGACAACTTGCCTACAAGAGAAAAGCAATTCAAATGAAAGCAAATGCCTCATCAGAAGCCATGGGTCAGAAGGAAGTGGCACAACGTTTTTCAAGTACTGAAAGAAAAGAACCGTCAACTCCCGCTCCTGTATCCAGAGATAATACCCTTCAGGAATGAAAGGGAAATCAAGACATTATTAGATGAAGGAGAACTAAGGTAATCTGTCACCGGGAAACCCACCTAAAAGAAGGGGTAGAAAAAGTTCTCTAAATAGAATGTTAATGATAAGTTAAAAAAAACTGGAACATCAGGGAGAAAGAGAGAATGTGGTAAACAAAAGTATGAGTAAATACCATAGGTTCATCTCCCCTTGAGTCTTCTAAATTATGCTTAATGGTTGATGCAAAATTATAATACTATCTGATATGGTTATAAATGTGTGTAGAGGAAGTATTTAAAACAATTATATTCTGAATGGGGGATGGTGAAGTTACATACAGGGAGATAAGGTTTGTACACTTCACTCGAACTGGTAAGATGATGACACCAATAAGTTATGCATGGATAATGTAATACCTAGAGCAACGACTAAAAGAGCTATACACGCTCAGAAACACTGTAGAAAAAGAAAAGTAGAATTCTGAAAGATGTTTAAGTAACCCAATGGAAGGGCAAGAAAAAGAAAAGAGATATGAAAAGCAGAGAGGAAAAAAAAAGAAGAAACAAAGAAAATCATTAAGCCCTAATATATCAATATTTATATTCAATTGGTCTAAGTATACCAATTAAAAGACAGATATTGGTAGTGTGGATTAAAAATGTGACCCAACTACATGTTACCTACAAGAAACTCACGTTGAAAAGATGAATAAAATTGACATGTATCTAAAGAACAAAAGAAAGGAGACACAAATATACCAATGCACCAAAGGTACCAATATTAGGAACAAAACAAGGGCTATCACTAAGGATTATAAGGAAGAATTATGAACAACTCCACACACATATATTTGACAACTTAGAATAAAGGAATCAATTCCTAAAAGAAAAAGCACTACCGTAAGTCACCCAATTTGAAATTGATAATTTTAATAGCCTTGACTATTCAGGAAATTGAATTTATAATTTAAAATCTCTCAGGAAAGAAATCACCAGATCCAGATGGCTTAACTAGAGAATTCTACCAAACATTTAGAGAAGAATTAACAATTTGCACAATTTCTTACAGAAAATAGGAGAGGACCAAACACTGCTCAATGTGTTTTATGAAGTTATTATTACCTGATACCAAAACCAGATAAAGACAGCACACAGAAGGAAAACCGCAAACCAATATCCTTCATGAATATAGACATAAATATCCATTTAAAATATTTGTAAATAGAACTCAGTAACGTATAAAAAGAAATATATAACATGACAAAGTAGGGTTTATTCCAGAGAGGCCAGGCAGGTTCCATATTTGAAGGACAATCAATATAATCCCTTATATTAACGGCTAAATAAGAAAAGATCTCATGATCATATCAACTGATGCAAATAAATAATTTGACAAAATCAAAAGCTATTCATGATAAAAAAAAAAAAAACTCCTAGAAAAATAAAAATAGTGGAGAACTTCCTCATCTTCATTCAGAGCGTCTAAGAGATACATACAGCTAACATTACACTTAATGGTAAAAGACTGAATGCTTTCTTCCCAAGATAAGGAACAAAGCAAGAATATCTGCTCTAAGCTCTCTTCTTCAACATAATGCTGGAAGGGCTAGCTACTGCATTAAAGTCAAGAAAATAAAATAAAAGCCATACAAATCAAGATAAAAAGAAAAAAAAACTGTACTTATTTGCAGATGACATAATTATCTACATAGAAAATTCAAAGATATCTACAAAAAACTCTTAGAACTAATAAGTGAGTTCAGAAGGTCACAAGATAAAAGATCAACAAATTAAAATCAACTGTATCTCTATATACTAGCATTAAACATGTGGACACTAAAATTTAAAATATAATACCATTTTTAATTTGCTAATAAAAACGAAACATTTTAGGTATAAATCTGCCAAAACATTTACAGAAGTTGAATGCTGAAAACTACGCAACACTGGTGAAGGAAATCAAAGAAGATCTAAATAACAGAGAGACAGACCATGTTCATGAAGAAGACTCAACATAGTAAAGATGTCAGTTATCCCCAAATTTGTATAAAGATTCAATGCAATTCCTACCAATGTCTGAACAAGAGTTTTTGTAGATATAGAGAAGGTTATTCTAAAATGTATATAGGAAGGCAAAGGAATTAGAATAGCTAAAACAATTTTGAGTAAGAAAAATAAAGTGGGAGGGGTCAGTTGACCTGATTTTAAGACTTGTTAATAGCTGCAGTAATTAAGACTATATCGTGTTGGTGGAGGAATAGACACATAGAATAAGAGAAAAGAATAGAACACCCAGAAATAGACCCACACAAATATGCCCAGCTGACTTTTGACAAAGATGCAAAAGCAATTCAATGGAAGGAGGCTGGAAGGTGCTGGAACAAATGAACATAGGTTAACCAAAACCAAAAAAAAAAAACTTTCTCAACCTAAGTCTCACACCTTATACAAAACTTAATTCACAATGGATCATGAAATTTAATGTATAATCTATAAAGCCATAAATACTTTACAAAAAATTGTTGGAGAAAATCTTTGTGATTTAGGACCAGAAAAAGAGTTTCTAGGCCAACACCAAAGCACAATCCAAAAAGGAAAAAATGATAAACTGAACTCCATCAAAAATAAAAACTTGTGTTCTGTGAAATATCTTAAGAGGATGAAAAGATAAGCAAAATATGGGAGAAAATATTTGCAAACCACATATCCAACAAAGGACTAGTGTCTAGAATATATAAAGAACTCTCAAACTCAACAGTAAAAAACCAAATAATCTAATTACAAAATAGGCAAAACACATGAACAGATATTTCACCAAAGAAGTTATTCAGATAGAAAATTAACACATGAAAGGATGTTCAAAACCACTTGCTGTTAAATAAATGCAAGTTAAACCCAAAGTGAGATATTACTACACACTCATTGGAATGGATAAATAAGAAACGGTGACGATACCAAGTGGTAGAAAGGATGTGGAGAACTGAAGAGAGATTGCCGGAGGTCATGTAAAATGGTCGAGCCATTCTAGGAAACAGTTTGCCAGATTCTTAAAGAAACTAAATATGTAAATATAACGTGACCCAGCGATTGTAACCCTGGATATTCCTCCGAAACGAAGACTACGTTGACAGCAAAACCTATAATGAATGTTTATAGCAACTTCATTCTTCATAGCCCCAAACTGTACGTAATCCAGGTGTCCTTCGACGAGTGACTGGGTAAACACACTATAGTTTATCTACATCATGGAAGACCACTGTGCAGCAAGAAAGAATGGACTATTGATACACACACGTTGGAGGACAGAGGAAACAAAAAGTGCCCACGGAACTGAGAAGCCATCTTGGGACCGAAAAACGAGGTAGGCAGCTCCATGTAATTAATGGGTCAGTTTATTACAGGGTTACTTACTCGCGGGTGGATGGGGCAAACAGTGATGTGGAAGCATTCACAGCTGCATTCTGTACTGCCCCAGGGCCACTGGGACAATTTTATAGTCAACCTAGGGCATGGGGTTACATGCTTGGAAATAGGGTGTGTATTCCTAAGTCAAGATTTATGAATGAGTAACTAGTCTTGTGGGCCCTGGGAATATGTCAGTGAAGGTTGTCATCATTGTTTGGGGACTAACAGAGCATACAGGCCACCTGGTCCTAATGATTATTAAACACTATCTATTAACTACAAAGCCCTCGACAACAGAAAAATGATTCACTGAACAGTACAGTCCTGCGTAGGGTCCGTGGAAATACAGAAGGAGCTGTGTGGACCCAAGGTGGTGTCAGTTATGCTAACAGCCCTACAATGCAACAACCTGGATGAGTCTCCAGAGCATTATACGAAAAGAAAAAAGCCATCTCAGTTACAAACCGTATGGTTCCACTCATATAACATTCTTTAAATGAGAAAACTATAGTCATCAACAACAGATTGATGGGGGCCCAGTTAAGGAGACCCCGTTAACGAGAGGGTGAAAGGCAGGTGGATGTGGCTATAAAGGGGCAACATGAGAGAGCATGTGGTGATGGAAATGCTCTGTATCTTGACTGCATGGATGTGGATCTCCTGGTTGTCATCTTGTACCTTAGTTTTGCAAGTGTGACCTTGGGGAGAACTGGCTAAAGTCTGCACTATTTTCTCGCAACTGCATGTCAATGTATGCTTACCGCAAAATAAAAAGTTTGTTTAAAAACATAATAAACCCCTCCCCCCAGAAAGGACACTACAATTTAAACAAATAGAGTTTATGTTTTACAATCTCCAAAGACCAAAGAAAATCAGGAACTTAAAATCATAGTAATGAATATTAAAGAATCTTACATGTATATCATTTTAACAAAGCACTGATACTCACCACATCAATTCAAGACAACTATCCTGCAGTGTCTTTCGGGGTTTGCAATTATGGGGTGATAGAAAATGTGCTTTTGTTTTAATTTGAGGCAATGATTTAGAGTTCCAATCTAAACTTTTGTAGAGCCTGTGTTCCAGCCATTAAGTTAGATAATTGGCTGAGTCATGATAGCAAATGAATAAAAAATAGCTCAGGTATAATAATCATGTTTTAAATATATACAGGGGGATACCTTCAAGTTGGCGGAGGAGTAAGACATGGAGATCACCTTCCTGCCCACAAATACATCAGAAATACATACCTACATGTGGAACAACTCCTACAGAACACCTACTGAACACTGGCAGAAGACCTCAGACTTCCCAAAAGGCAAGAAACTCCCCACGTACCTGGGTAGGGCAAAAGAAAAAAGACAAAAGGATAGGGACGGGACCTGCCCCTCTGGGAGGGAGCTGTGAAGGAGGAAAAGTTTCCACACACTAGGAAGCCCCTTCACTGGAGGAGATGGGGGTGGGGGGGATTGGGGGGGATTGGGAGGGTGGGGGTGGGGGTGGGGGGGTGGGCAGGGGGAAAGCTTTGGAGCCACAGAGGAGAGCGTAGCAACAGGGGTGCAGAGGGCAAAGTGGAGAGATTCCCACGTAGAGGGTTGGTGCCGACCAGCACTCACCAGCCCGAGAGTCTCGTCTGCTCACCCACCGGGGCAGTCGGGGGCTGGGAGCTGAGGCTCGGGCTTCGGAGGTCAGACCCCACGGAGAGGACTGGGGTTGGCTGCGTGAACACAGCCTGCAGGGGGTTAGTGTGCCACAGTTGGCCGGGAGGGAGTCCGGGAAAAGGTCTGAAACTGCCAAAGAGGCAACAGACCATTGTTTCAGGTGCGCGAGGAGAGGGGCTTCAGAGCACCACCTAAACGAGCTCCAGAGACCGGCGCAGGCCATGGCTATCAGCGCAGACCCCAGAGATGGGCATGAGACGCTAAGGCTGCTGCCGCCGCCACCAAGAAGCCTGTGTGCAAGCACAGGTCACTATCCACACCTCCCCTCCTGGGAGCCTGTGCAGCCTGCCACTGCCAGGGTCCCGGGATCCAGGGACAACTCACCCGGGAGAACGCACGGCGGGCCTCAGTATGGTGCAACGTCACGCTGGCCTTTGCCGCCGCAGGCCCGCCCCGCACTCCATGCCCCTCCCTCCCCCCGGCCTGAGTGAGCCAGAGCCCCCAAATCAGCTGCTCCTTTAACCCCGTCCTGTCTGAGCAAAGAACAGACGCCCTCCACTGACCTACACGCAGAGGCGGGGCCAAATCCAAAGCTGAACCCCGGGAGCTGTGAGAACAAAGAAGAGAAAGGGAAATCTCTCCCAGCAGCCTCAGGAGCAGCGGATTAAATCTCCACAATCAACGTGATGTACCTGCATCTGTGGAATACCTGAATAGACAACGAATCATCCCAAATTGAGGAGGTGGACTTTGAGAGCAACTGTAGACTTGGGGTTTGCTTTCTGCATCTAGTTTGTTTCTGGTTTTCTGTTTATCTTAGTTTAGTATTTAGAGTTTATTATCACTGGCAGATTTATTGATTTGGTTGCTCTCTTCCTTTTGCTTTTTTATATATAAATATATATTTTTTCCTTTTTCTCTTTTTGTGAGTGTGCATCTGTATGTTTCTTTGTGTGATTCTGTCTGTAGACTTTGCTTTTAGCATTTGTCCTAGGGTTCTGTCGGTCCGTTTTGTTTTGGGTTTTTTTGGTATAGTTTTTAGTGTTTGCTATCCTTGGTGAATTTGTTGTTTGGTTTTGTCCCTCTCTTCTTTCCTTCTCTTTCTTTTTCTTTTATACTTTTTAATTTTTCTATTTTTAATAATTTTTAAATTTTAATAACTTTATTTTATTTTTTCCTTTCCTTCTTTCTTTTTTTCTCCCTTTTCTTCTGAGCCATGTGGCAGACAGAGTCTTGGTGCTCTGGCCGGGTGTCAGGCCTGAGCCTGTGAGGTGGCAGAGCCAAGTTCACAACAGTGGTCCACCAGAGACCTCCCGGCTCCATGTAATATCAAACAGCAAAAGCTCTCCTAGAGATCTCCATCTCAACACTATGACCCAGCTCCACTCAACGACCAGCAAGGTACACTGCTGGACACCCTATGGCAAACAACTAGCAAGACAGGAACACAACCCCACCCATTAGCAGAGAGGCTGCCTAAAATCATAATAGGGTCACAAACACCCCAAAACACACCACTGCATGTGGTCCTGCCCACCAGAAAGATGAGATCCAGCCTCATCCACCAGAACACAGGCACCAGTCCCCTCCACCAGGAAGCCTGAACAACCCACTGAACCAATCTTAGCCACTGGGGGCAGACACCAAAAACAATGGGAACTATGAACCTGCAGCCTGTGAAAAGGAAACCCCAAACACAGTAAGTTAAGCACAATGAGAAGACAGAGAGACAACAGCAGATGAAGGAGCAAGGTAAAAACCCACTGGACAAACAAATGAATGGGAAATAGGCAGTCTACCTGTAAAAGAATTCAGAGTAATGATAGCAAATATGATCCAAAATCTCGGAAACAGAATAGAGAAAATACAAGAAACGTTTAACAAAGACACAGAAGAACTAAAGAGCAAACAAACAATAATGAACAACACAATAAATGAAATTAAAACTTCTCAAGAAGGAATCAATAACAGAATAACTGAGGCAGAAGAAAGGATAAGTGACCTGGAAGATAAAATAGTGGAAATAACTACTGCAGAGCAGAATAAAGAAAAAAGAATGAAAAGAATTAAGGACAGTCTCAGAGACGTCTGGGACAACATTAAATGCACCAACGTTCGAATTATAGAGGGTCCCAGAAAAAGAAGAGAAAAAGAAAGGGACTGAGAAAATATTTGAAGAGATTATAGTTGAAAACTTCCCTAATAAGGGAAAGGAAATAATCAAGTCCAGGAAGCACAGAGGGTCCCACACAGGATAAATCCAAGGGGAAACACACCAAGACACATATTAATCAAACTATCAAAAATTAAATTCAAAGAAAAAATATTAAAAGCAGCAAGGAAAAAGCAGCAAATAACAAACAAGGGAATCCCCATAAGGTTAACAGCTGATCTTTCAGAAGAAACTCTGCAAGCCAGAAGGGAGTGGCAGGACATATTTAAAGTGATGAAAGGGAAAAAGCTACAACCAAGATTACTGTATCAGCAAGGATCTCATTCAGACTTGATGGAGAAATTAAAACCTTTACAGACAAGCAAAAGCTAAGAGAATTCAGCACCACCAAACCAGCTTTACAACAAATGCTAAAGGAATTTCTCTAGGCAGGAAACACAAGAGAAGGAAAAGACCTACAATAACAAACCCAAAACAATTAAGAAAATGGTAATAGGGACATACATATCGATAACTACCTTAAATGGAAATGGATTAAATGCTCCAACCAAAAGACATAGACTGGCTGAATGGATACAAAAACAAGACCCATATATATGCTGTCTACAAGAGACCCACTTCAGACCTAGGGACACATACAGACTGTAAGTGAGGGGATGGAAAAAGATATTCCATGCAAATGGAAATCAAAAGAAAGCTGGAGTAGCAATTCTCATATCAGACAAAATAGACTTTAAAATAAAGACTACTACAAGAGACAAAGAAGGACACTACATAATGATCAAGGGATCAATCCAAGAAGAAGATATAACAATTGTAAATATGTATGCACCCAACATAGGAGCACCTCAATACAAATGCTAACAGTCATAAAAGAGGAAGTTGACAGTAACACAATCATACTAGGGGACTTTAACACCCCAATTTCATCAATGGACAGATCATCCAAAATGAAAATAAATAAGAAAACACAAGTTTTAACTGATACATTAAACATGATGGACTTAATTGATATTTATAGGACATTCCATCCAAAAACAACAGAATATACTTTCTTCTCAAGTGCTCATGGAACATTCTCCATGATAGATCACATCGTGGGTCACAAATCAAGCCTTGGTAAATTTCAGAAAATTGAAATCATCAAATACCTTTTCTGACCACAATGCTATGAGACTAGATATCAATTACAGGAAAAATCTGTAAAAAATACAAACACATGGAGGCTAAACACTATGCTACTAAATAACCAAGAGATCACTGAAGAAATCAAAGAGGAAATAAAAAAATACCTAGAAACAAATGACAATGAAAACACAACAACCCAAAACCTATGGGATGCAGCAAAAGGAGTTCTAAGAGGGAAGTTTATAGCAATACAATCCTACCTCAAGAAACAAGAAACATCTCAAATAAACAACCTAACCTTACACCTAAAGCAATTAGAAAAAGAAGAACAAAAAACCCCCAAAGTTAGCAGAAGGAAAGAATTCATAAAGATCAGATCAGAAATAAATGAAAAAGAAATGAAGGAAACAATTGCAAAATCAGTAAAACAAAAAGCTGGTCTTTGAGAAGATAAACAAAATTGATAACCCATTAGCCAGACTCATCAAGAAAAGAAGGGAGATGACGCAAATCAATAGAATTAGAAATGAAAAAGGAGAAGTAACAACTGACCCTGCAGGAATACAAAGGATCATGAGAGATTAGTACAAGGAACTGTATGCCAATAAAATGGACAACCTAGAAGCAATGGACAAATTCTTAGAAAAGCACTACCTTCCAAAACTGAACCAGGAAGAAGTAGAAAATATAAACAGACCAATCACAAGCACTGACATTGAGACTGTGATTAAAAATCTTCCAACAAACAAAAGCCCAGGACCAGGTGGCCTCACAAGCGAATTCTATCAAACATTTAGAGAAGAACTAACACCTATCCTTCTCAAACTCTTCCACAATATAGCACAGCTAGGAACACTCCCAAGCTCATTCTACGAGGCCACCATCATCCTGATACCAAAACCAGACAAAGATGTCACAAAAAAAGAAAACTACAGGCCAATATCACTGATGAACATAGATGCAAAAATCCTCAACAAAATACTAGCAAACAGAATCCAACAGCACATTAAAAGGATCATACACCACGATCAAGTGGGGTATATCCCCGGAATGCAAGGATTCTTCAATATATGCAAATCAATCAATGTGATAAACCATATTAAGAAATTGAAGGAGAAAAACCATATGATCATCTCAATAGATGCAGAAAATGCTTTCGACAAAATTCAACACCGATTTATGATAAAAACCCTCCAGAAAGTAGGCATAGAGGGAACTTACCTCAACATAATAAAGGCCATATATGACAAACCCTCAGCCAACATCGCTCTCAATGGTGAAAAACTGAAACCATTTCTTCTAAAATCAGGAACAAGACAAGGCTGTCCACTTTCATCACTCTTATTCAACATAGTTTTGGAAGTTTTAGACACAGCAATTAGAGAAGAAAAAGAAATAAAAGGAATCCAAATCAGAAAAGAAGAAGTAAAACTGTCACTGTTGGCAGATGACATGATAGTAGAGTATCCTAAAGATGCTACTAGAAAACTACTAGAGCTAATCCATGAACTTGGTAAAGTAGCAGGATACAAAATTAATGCACAGAAATCTCTTGCATTCCTGTACACTAATGATGAAAAATCTGAAAGAGAAATTAAGGAAACACTCCCATTTACCATTGCAACAAAAAGAATAAAATACCTAGGAATAAACCTACCTACGGAGACAAAAGACCTGTATGCAAAAAACTATAAGACACTGATGAAAGAAATTAAAGATGATACAAGCAGATGGAGAGATGTTAAATATGTCTCCCTTAAATCTCGTTTTATTTAACATTTTGAAATGTTAGTAAAAGAAAAAGTTATAAATAGTAATATATTTAGATACAAGTATTCCCCTGAAAAGTTGTATATGTGGTTTTATGCAATTATTTCCATTAAAAGTCTCTTCTTTTATTTAAGAAAACAAGCTTAATTGCATCATGTGCTTAGCATACAACTCACTTTTATTAAAAGTCCTGTCCATTGATAAAAACTGTCATAAACAAGGCATTTCATAATCACCAGCCAAGTAGAAATATATAATCACCACCTAAATTAGATACATAGTTTCAGTGGGAATTAATCAGTTTATAACCATGCACACTTTTCAAGTCGAAATATTTGATGAATTCTTAGCATGTGTCACAAACTCGGGTCTGATACAGCCCCTTCTGGTTTCATATTTACGTTTTGCTTTTCCCCCTTTCTCATGGAAAAGGCAACAGATCTTATTTCTGTCACATTCTTTCTTTGCTTTGTATTAGCTTTTTCCTCCTAAAAGAATGTATATAGTTTTTCCTTCTAACTTTTGTACTTCATTTATCATATCACTTTTCTATACTCTGGCAGAGTCCTGCAAATAAAGGGTAATGATGGTATTTACAGACATCCGGGATAAGATGGAATCACACCTGAAACGTTTCTGCTCAACTTCCCATGAAAATACCCATGAAGATATCAAAAAAGACAAAACTGGCAAATGCATTAGACACTAGCTATAAGAGAAGATGACATATAAAGTCCAGGTGGAATGTGCACTAATTGCAATGCTGATTAAGACGACTTTATCAACACAGTTCTGGACTATAGACCATCATGTATTCTACCCTCTGAATCAAGCAGAACAGTTCATTTCGAAGGAGTTGGGGGAAACCAATTTTGACACGCCTCCAGATTGTTCAAAGAACTGGAAACTATGTCCGCCTATCTAGATGGGTCAGAAAATCCTATGACTGAATCAGAAGGTCCATCCTCAATCCAGGAGACTTGCATTAGAAGAATGACAACCAGCCATTGTAAATTCCACCAACTTCGAACTCTAGGTTTAAATCTGAGAGGGAAATAATCTAGCACAAGTTTGTAGTAAAGGAATTGAGACTATTCTACTCTTCTGTTAGAAGCTCCAGAAATAAATATAGATCTTCCTTTTCAATACATATAAGCAGAAAAGAAAAATTATCCACTTTGTAGTGGTACAATGCAAAGGAACCATTGCTCTGAAGGTTAAAAAGATCATATTTCTGACTCTTATTTTCTTTAAAAAAAAAAAAGATGAAAATTTTAGAAGAAATTTGATTAATGTCTTCCAAAACTTACAGGAGAATATGGACCATGTAGAAAAAATGAAAAACCTAAATGAAAAAAAGTAATGAAAAAGATTTTAAGTGAGCTGGCTGAAGTATTAATGCAAATTTTAAACTATAATAGCAGAGACTTAAGATACATAAAATTATAATATTAGGTTTAATTCAGAAAATTTTTAAAATAATTTGGAAAATTTGATTATGTATTAAGTACTGGATGATACTAAGAAATGTGTTAATGTTGTTATATGTGCATTACGAACATATAATCAATTTTCCATATTTTTTTTTTTTTTTTTTTGCGGTACGCGGGCCTCTCACTGTTGTGGCCTCTTCCATTGCGGAGCACAGGCTCCGGACGCGCAGGCTCAGTGGCCATGGCTCACGGGCCCAGCCGCTCCGCGGCATGTGGGATCCTCCCGGACCGGGGCACGAACCCGTGTCCCCTGCATGGGCAGGCGGACCCTCAACCACTGCGCCACCAGGGAAGCCCCTCAATTTTCTATATTTTTAAGAAATGGAAAACAAAGTACAAAGAGGTGAAATGGCAGGACCCCTGGGATTTATTTTAAAATACTTCAGCAAAAAAATGAAAATTAGAAAATGGACACACGCCGTGAGTGTAGTGAAATCCAAATTGTTGCAGACGAGTGGCAGGTGGTGCAAATGCACATGCTGAGGTAGAACTGGAGGACAGATGTTTCTCGGGGGGGTAATTCCTGTGAAAGGTAAAGGGGGAGGAAGCAGGATGAGTCAGGGAAACCCGCGGAGCGCGCTACACACCTGACCCTGGGAGGGAAGAGGCAGGAAGAGACTGAGGTGCAAATCTGACAGTGCTGGCCAAGTCAGTGGGGCGGCTTCCCTTCCACATCACCCCCACCCCACACGCACGCATGCGCGCGGGGCCCTCGCCCCCTGCTGCGCTCACTCACTGGTTGGAGGCCGCCCGGAGCTGCATCTGGAGAGTCAGCTAACTGCTCTCCTCCAGCTCAAGTGCAGGTTCCCTCCAGGAGATGGAGATATGAAGGGTTCACCTCCTTGGCTACATCACTGGTGCATCAGCCAGTACATGTGACTGTACTAGATATTTTTTAATATTTTAGAAATTTTCATTAAAAATGTTCAAAACCAACAGCAGAATTGAAAGATACTTTGGAGGCTAGAAAGCATACACTTGACACTGCAGAAAATCAAATCAATGATAGAAGACAAACATGGGGTACTCAACCAGAATACAGAAAAAAACAATGAAACACAGAGGAAGCTTTGAGAGAAGATAATTGCTTTAAAGCACAGAAAACCGAAAGAAAGGATGTGTGCGACGACACAGAAATGATCATCCTAGGTATTCATAGCCTTCATATCTCATTTGAAGAATTTACAAGCCAAAGAGCGATCTGAGCCCCAGGAAAAATGAATGAAAAAAGCACACTCAGAGTACAGGGAAACTTGCCTTTTGATGTTGTTTTTATAAAGAAAATATAGCTCATTTATTTCTTTAAAATTATCTTCCCTTTCTCACAATTCACTGTGTAGTAAATTTAGTCCAATCTGGTGAAAACCCGAATCTGATTCACTAAGTTGAACAGTCTTTTTTAGTTTTAATTCAGTTAGTTTGGAACAGATTCTTTTCAGATTCCTCCGCAGCCCACCCCTCCACCTGCTCGATCAGCAGGGGCCTCCTCTGTTCCCACAGCGACGGGCCTCCTCTGTTCCCACAGCTGACGAGGGCTCTGGGGATCCACCTTGTTTCCTGTCATTCCTTCAGGATCTGGAGTGATCACCTTTGCTTGGTGGTTATTACTCTACAGGGAACGTGCTGAAATCAGGGGCCAAAGAGTGCAGGGTTCGATTTCTCTTGGCTTCCCGGGACCTCTGGTTCTCTCTGGCTGCTTGGGTCTCATCTCAGCCACATCCCCCAGACTCCCCAGCCTGCTGCGGGTCCCATCTCCCCTTGCCCAGGGTCTCAAGTCAGTTACCTTCTGACTGCCTGTCCCCACAGACCTGTAGGAATTCCGGGTTCCACCCATGCTTGGCAGGAGCTCTGGCCGTGTGCCATCTGCACAAACCATGCCACTGACTTCTCTGCAATGAAGTGTGTCATTTGTCATCCACCTGTTAGGCAGTGTCCTGCCAGCGTCCCCAGGAATGCCCTGTCCTCCGCATTCTCCTCCCTCTGCCCGGCACACCCCCTGCGGTGGACACACATGTGCCTCCCCGCTGGCTGCCTTACTTCCCTTTCCCTGAACAAAGAGGAACCCTGAGGGCATCGTGTCTGGCAACTTACAAAGAAACCAAAATAAGGTTCTTCCCAGCCTTCTCCTTCTCAACCCAAACAGGAGCAAATTTTTGATCAAATAATTAGATATCAAGCTGTCCCAGGTGCAAAAACAACAGGGACATGCTCAGATAAGGAAGGACTTGGAAAATGAGCACCCTTCCCCCAGGCAACCGGAAGAAATATACCAGTGCACCCATAAGATGCCTATAAATCAAGAATGGCAAAGTCAGAGTACGTACCACGTGAGCCCTGGAATAGATTAAATATGTACTGTAAGCTATAAATGGCTATTGTAAATATATAACACCATAGAATACAAGTGTCACAGTCTCTTTTCAAAGTAAGATATATTCAGTTATATAATAATGTGATGGAACTATCATCCCAGATAAAATTTTCAAAGCTTGTGAAGGGGTTGAGGTAGCAGGGAGATGAGCCTAATTGCCTCATAACCTATGAAGAAAGTTTTTACTTCTGTGAAAAGAAATGTAGGCAACTTTTACTTTCTCAAAAAAGAACTCAAGATTCAGAAACAAGCAGTTAAGGGTTACTGGATCAGTAAGTTGGAATGTCTTAAAGATATATATTTAAATATATTGGTAGGCTGGCTTGCCAAAGTCTATTCACTGATGTAAGTTGGTGTCGATTGAGTGAACAGCTTTAAAACTGGTTTTGGGGACTACATGTTGCCATGGTTACTGAACAATCAGTTTCTTCCTAAGTTTGCAGGAACTGTTTTATTTTGCTTCTCTTTCAGTCTTCATTCAGGCAAAACTGCATGAGAGATTATCAGTGATTGGTCAGGTCTTCACCACAGGTAAAGAATTCTTGAAGATAAGCCTTTGTTTATAGACATCTGGTTTTTAGTTTGAGAGTTGATCAGTGTGATTTTATTCGGCTTTTTGCTTGAATCACTTGTAGAATCACCTGTCAGCACAATGACTGCCCAGAAGCATTTAAGATTCTATGCAACAGACATTGAACAATAATGAGGCAAATAAGAAGTTTCTTATTTTTAAAAAGAGGGGCAAAGATAAGTTCCAACAATTTCCTGTGTCTACGTGAAATAGCCATATTGGCTTTTCTTTAGCTTAGCTAGCAGTTGTTTTTTCTCCTGGGTAGTGTTAATTCAGGCAGCAATGGTACAGATCCCTCCCTAGTTGGCGAAAAGAAAATCCATGGATATTTTATTATCCATAACTACTTTAGTTAATGAATTTAAACCGGTCTGTTATATCTTTAGGCCATACTATTTACTATGTCAGTCAATAGGAGGGAACAAATTTTTGATGACCACCTCATTTGTTCATCTCCTTAGGATGGAGTCACTGTCATCAGGAGTCTTTTCCCAAAAAAGGCAGCGGGTGAGAGGAGGGTCTTACCCTTTGGACTCTCTGTAGAGAGGTATAGTGCTTTGAGGGTGTTGTGTAGTCACATCTCTGGAAGAACTTAACTCAAGGGTTGACAAACTATGGCCTGTAGGCCAAATCCAGACCACAAGCTAAGAATGGTTTTTACATTAAAAGGTGTTAAAACAAAACAAAGAAGAATATATGACAGAGACTATGTCTTCCCTTTACAGAAAGTATTTGCTAGCTCCTGGCCTAACTAATAGCCATATTTTTTGTTTGTTTGTTTTTTATTTTATTTATTTATTTTGGCTTACACTGGGTCTTAGTTGCGGCATGTGGGCTTCTTAGTGGTGGCATGCATGTGGGATCTAGTTCCCCTACCAGGGATCAAACCCGGGCCCCCTGCATTGGGAGCGCAGAGTCTTACCCACTGGACCACCAGGGAAGTCCCAATGCAAAGACGTTTTACTTAAAGCCTGGACTTAGGCATGAAGTATCCAAACGGTGCCTTAGGCATGGAACCAGTCCATGCTCTACCTCTATAGCATTTCCAGATTAATTTAGTTACAGATAGAGCATGAACTGCCTGTGTCCTCTGCTATCCTACAAAAGTGTGCCAGTCAGTGTTTAATACTGTAGCGAATTGGTCCTTATGTGAAGTTTTGTTTCATGGAGGATTTTTTCAAGTGTATGTGTGAGATTTTATTTGGTACTTCCAGGTGGTTATTCAGGTTTTGCCAGATCGTAAAGGCTTAGGGATTTTTAATTTTTATTTTTTTAATTTTAAACAATTATGTTCTCTCAGTCTTCTTTTTTCTAGCCTATTCTCTTAAATATTTTACCAACTAAGGGGTCAACAGTGAATTGATTAGTTGGTATAGATCTTTAAGTTCAGGATAATGTGTCTAGTAAAGTCCTGAATTCTATAGGAAATTCTGCCTGTCCTCTTGGAGTTTAGGAAACCGCTTAATTATAGCCATTAACTTGCCTCTAGAGAGCATTTTAATTCAGCTTCTGTAGATCTGCATTCTGTCAAGCAAGTTTACAATGTGAGGGTTCTTTCCTTATAAAACCTTGAAGAAAAGATAACTTGGATAGAAGATCAGGTAAAGCTCAGTAGAAAACGAGAGAGATGCAGTGAGGGTAAGTTCCAGAAGGTTTCAAAGTTTTGGAGAAAGACTATTTCGAGTTAGAATTTTGTTTAGAAGATTTAGAATATCTACCCGAAAAGCTATTGACTATTTAGTGTTAATCGCTCCTCTTAAACATATTTACCGATTTTGACATTTCAAATATCAAATGTTATTTTGAAATTGGTATTTTAAGTCAAGTTTTAAAAATTTTAAAAAAAGGTTTTGCTATTTACCAAGTGCAATAGTTAAGATTATAGTGCAATTTACATAGAAAATAGTTTTTTCTAGAAGTTCAAGAATTTGACATAAACAGATCCATGATGAACTAGAAAAAGGAGCCATGACGGTTAGTCAACAATATGTGCGTATCAATGATAACTCAGCTTGCAGACCAGGCAGAGGTGAGGAAGGGGCTACATGATTGATAAAGGACCACAAATTGACAACACAAGGAGTACACATATGAAAGTGTTGTAGGGACCTACAAAGCTTGGCCACTCCCTTTTCCATAAATTTGTTGCTGGTTTAGTAGACCTCTAAAGTCAGGACCTACTTGGATTGGATTGGAGACACATTAGACAGATAATCTCAATCCACTCTTATCCATACCTTCAACAGAAACTCCAGGACAAAACAGAACCACACAAAACAAAACTTTGTATTTAGAAACAAAAGCGAAAACAAAGCAAGCATCAGGAGAATAATCAGGTCAATGGAAAATATATTTATCAAATGGTATAACTCCAAAACAAAAAGTCTAGTTACCTTGTACAAAGACATAGGCTTAATTAGCAAATGTTGCACTTCCAAATCAAAGAGCTCGTTACTGAATAAAGAAAAAAACGACACCTCATTACCTTATACAAAGAACTGAGTCTGATGCAAAGATTCACTTGGCTACAGATCCTAGGAGAACAAAACGAATTCAGCAACAAGAGCTCAGTGATACCAGTCAGAGCTCAGATCATTGCTGGACTCACAACCCTGGCAGCAGATCTGAAGGGTGAGTGGAGTCTGGGCACAAGGGCCCAAGTTAGTACACCTGGGATGCTGCCACGCAGGGGTCTTCTGAATTATGTCAGTGGCACTTTCAGAATTGTCAAAGAATAATGAGGCCACCATTTAACTCCTAAGCTAAGCACACTTGCACATACTGCTTACGGTAGTAAGGGAGAGCAACGCTGGCCAGACACATTCTCTCTGAGCAGAGCGGAGTGCTAATGTCATTTGGGTTTGGGAGAAGCATGGAATCTGGGGACCGATGGGCTTTCAGAAGGGGGCTGGCATTGTCGGAAGTGTGGCTGCTCATGTGTGACTGCTGTTGACGGATTAGCCCTCGGTGGTGTGTTTTGTAGACCAAGTCTATCTCTACTTAGCTAAATTACAGAAGCAAGAGATTGACACTGATTGGCTGACTTGCAAAAGCATGTTCACTGAATTGAGTTGTCACTGATTAACTGAACAGGTTTAAAATACATTCTGGTAGCTACTTATTACCATGGTTACAGAGCAATCCATTTTTTTCTAAGTTTTTGGAAACTTTTAAAATTTTATTTTGAAGGAAGACTGTACTGGGTCTGATCCTCAGCTCTGTCACTTAATTTACTTAATAGCTCTGTATTTGGGGAGACTACTAGATCAATCTAAATCCCAAGAAAATGAAATAACTGTGTCTACTTTGCATGATTAGAAAACAATGTTTAAAACACCTTGCATTTAGTTCACATTCAACAAATAATAAATTTTATTTTATAATCTAAAATTAGACAAAAACAAAAACACGTAATACTATAGAGAGCTTATTATGTGCCAGGTATTTTTTCCAAGGGCTTTTACATATTTTACTCATTTGAACCTATAAGGTTCAAACTGGTATAGGTACTATATTGTCATTTCCCTCATTTTATTCAAAACAGATAAGAAAATGGAGACACAGGGCCATTAAGCAAAATGCTGTATGTCACACAGTAAGTGCTAGAGCGGAGACGTGAATTTAGGCATTCTGGCTGCAGAAACTTTTGTGTTTAACCACTACACCAAACTGCTAACCTAATGTACGATGAAGAAATATGTGGTAAGTATGTATATATTATTTATAAGCGTGTATCTATTTATATAGATAAAGAAATCACCGGAGAATAATGAAGAGATCAAATTTCCAACAAACGTATTGGGGAGAATGGCACAGGTTAATTAGAGAACATCAGTGACAAAACTTCTTCTTCCTTTAATGGGAAACTAGGTAATTTGAACCAATCTTTCCATCTAGGACAATAAGGAAAGCTGGACAAAATTATAAAAAGAAATGTGCTTGAAGTCATGGAAAACTTTAAAAAGTAATGAAGAGAGGGAATTCGTTCAGTTCTGAGAGTTTGAAGCCTACATTTGTATATACCTCTGTTTTTTTGGGGTTTTTTTTTGCGGTACGCGGGCCTCTCACTGTTGTGGCCTCTCCCGCTGCGGAGCACAGGCTCCGGATGCGCAGGCTCAGCGGCCATGGCTCACGGGCCCAGCCGCTCCGCAGCATGTGGGATCTTCCCGGACCGGGGCCCGAACCCGTGTCCCGTGCACCGGCAGGCAGACTCTCAACCACTGTGCCACCAGGGAAGCCCTAAAGTTATTCATTTTTAAAGAGCAATAAAGTTTGTATAAGATAAAAAAAAAAAAAGTAATGAAGAACGACTGGGATAATGTTCAGGATAAGACTGATTTTAGAGAAGTGGTCTCGGCATTTAGGGCCATCTTTCCCTGGGGCTATTTGCTGACAAGCAAAAGAGGGTACCGAGAAGCTGAGCACTACTTTTCACAGCCCTGTGGGGTTAAAGGGGTAAGAGCTGACGAATCAGCCAACTAAAGATGGGGGCCCGGGAACCACCCATTCATTAGGTGGGAACCCAAGGGGCTGCACCCGATGAGTAAAGGTGAATCAGGAGTAACTAACCCTCTCATGGACCTCATCTGAGCTTGTCATCTGCAGTTCCTAAAATCAGATTAAGATGATCCGGGATCACCAGTGCCCCCAGCACCTGGAATAAACAAATGAAAATCCTCTCAGGAGGAAGATAACATCATCTTAGGTATCAACTCAGTACACTTTCAAATCCAACGTTTTAATATTAAAATAACCAGGCTCATGAGGAGATAACAAAATGAACATGGTGTCCTTTATGAAGTATTAGGGTGTCTGTGTCATATTCGAGAATAAACATTTCAACAGAGACCTGGAAGATTTGCAGAGAACTGGAAGCTGTGAAAAGTGACTTTGCAGATTAAAAAAAAAAAAAAAAGTCCTAAAGGAGAAGCTGAAATGAAAAACTCAATGAATGGAGTATTAAACGCAGCTTAAGACATACAGGCCAGAAGAAATTATTCAGAATGAAACTCCGAGAGACAAAAAGATGAAAAATACAGAATAAAAAGTATGAGAAATGAAGTATACTGAGAGGAGCCTTAACATTTGTGTGATTAGAGTCCCAGAAAGACAGGAGAGAAACTGCCACAGAAACAATTTTGAAGAGATAGTAGCTAATAATTTTCCAAAACTAAGAAGGACCACAACCCGCAGATTTAAGGATCTCATCATATGCAAAGCTAGATAAAGAAAAAGAAAAGTATACTTGAACACATTATATTAGATCCAAAAGCAACTAGAAAATACAGCGAGGGAGAAAAAAAGATATATTACTTTCAAAAAACCCCAAAACAAACAAAAATTAGATAAACAATTGAGTTCTCAAAAGAAATCGTGAAGCCAGAGGATAGCGTCAAGGTGATGAAATAAAATAACTGCAACCTAGAATTACATGTCAACTAAAATATGTTCCGTCAATTAAAGTTTGTAACACATGTAACTGACAAAGGACCTGTATCCAGAAAATAAAAAGAATTTCTAGAACTCAACACAAATAAATTAAAAATGTATCAACAAAAATAAATAAATTTAAAATGGGAAAGAGACTATATGTATATATATATATAGAGAGAGAGAGGGAGACAGAACTCAAAGAACCATAAAGTCTTATTAGTAATCAAGGAGATGCAAATGAAAACAAGTATAATGAACTATCACTATATAGCCACATAAGAGAAGAAACTGAAAATGACTGACAATACCAAATATTAGCTAGAATATAAAACAATTGGAACTCCTACTGCTGATAGGAGAGCAACTGATATCACCACTTTGATGAAGAATTTGACATTATCAACTAAAGTTGAAGATGTACCCTGTGGTGTGGTGGGTCCACCTTAGTTTCATACCCAAGAGACAAGTAGACATATGTGCACTCAGAGCCACTATATATATATATATATTGTAATTTAACTTCTAGAACAACTGTATCTGATTTTAATCCCACCTACGTTATATGGTTAAACATGCTTTTCCATGCCCTTGCCTACACTGGATATTGTCATATCCAGTGTCATCATTTTTGGTGTTGCCTATTAGATAAGGAAAAACTATTCGTGGGGTTTTTGTAGTTTTTTAAAAACATTTTATTGAAATATAGTTGATTTACAATATTGTGTTAGTTTCAGGGGAAACTATTAGTGTTTTTATATGTGTATATATATTTATATTTCTTTATCAGTATGGTTGGACATTAGTTCAAGTGTTTATTGTCATTTATATTCCTCTTCTGTTCATTTTTCTATTAGAACATTTTAAAATTCATTTATATGAACTCTTGGCACATTGAGAAATTAATATTTACTTGTCAAATTTTATGCAGGTAATTTTTTCCAGTTCATCATTTGTCTTTCAGTCTTCATCATGGTATATTATGCCAGTCAGAACTCAAGTTTTTTTTAAATAATAATTTAATCAAATTCATCAATACTTCCTTTTATGATTCCTTGATTTAAATAATTTTTAGAAGTATAAAGTAGGGGAAAATAAGGCAATCTCTAAATTTCTGGTATTTGTTGCTCAAAAAAGTTTACTTCAGCAGTAGTGAAAAAGTGGAATCCCTCTAAAGACGTATCGATGGGGAATGATTAACTAAATTATTTTTCACCCAATATACTGCCATTAAATAATTCCTGGGACACAACATGGGAGAAGATGGATGGGCAGAATAACACAATGGTTGAGAGTGATCCCTGGAGCCAGACTTTGGGCAACTCACTAAACCTCTCTGAACCTTAGTTTCTTTATCCATGAAATGGGTTTATAAAGCTCGTTCACAGAACTGCTATGGTGGTAACCAGGACAGTGCACATAAAGGATTTAGCACAGTGCCTTACACAAAATTTCTACTAAATAGCATAAGGTATTTATGGTGGAAATGATTAAAATGGAAAAGACAAAAGTAACAATAGCCATTATGTTAGCATAGCAGGTTAATTTTTTTCTTTGTTTTCATTATTTCAATACAAATTTTAAATAAATATGCTTATGTGTTTTACCACCAAGGGAGCACACACCTAAGACATAGAGGTTACCTTCAGAAGAGCAGACGGATTAATTCAGAGAGGAGAGAATAATGATTGTGGCGATGGAGGAGTGAGTTATGAGAAATGATTAAAGATAAAGATTATGTCTGGTGTTGCTAAGTAATGACTGAGGGGGGACCAATAATTGACTGCAAAAATCTGACAGGAGAAATACTGAACAGGCAGGAGGAATTATTTAATCAGATTTAGGGCAGGATGGCTAGAAGAGTACAAGGAAGGAAAGAAAAATTTACCCTGAATGAGAGAGAAAACTTTCTGACAGTAAAAAATGATTACTGAAGAAAGGTCTTCCAAGAAAAGTGATAAAAGCCCATCCCTAAGGATATTTAAAATAAGGTTGGATAGAAACCAAGAAAGTGTATGTGACAAAGAAGCACAGTGCTTTGATTCAGTGTGCTAGCTTCCATCTCTGATTTTATAGCAGCCTTGGAAAAAAATAGATCACTCAGTCATGGTGGAGGATTAAAATGTGGCTCAAGCAACCAAGTGTTCGAACAGTTACGAAGAGTCCGGTTTCCATGCCAGGCACCAAACTCATCCGTGCCAGTGTCTGTGCCTGTAACATGATCTGCCCTGTGTGACCAGGAACTCCACTAAGGCACAGCTGCCACATACGTGATGAGGGTGGGGCATCAGCAGATTACTTGTTGCTGAGACAAAATGTGGATACCCGTCAACCAGTTCCTGAATCACGAAATAGTAAGCTCAGAGGGAACTGATCTCACCACTTACTTTGAAGATAATGAAAAGCTCTACTTATTGAGTGTGTGCCGCGTACCAAACACCGTGTTATGTGTTTTACTATGTAATCTCATTGGATTCTCCAAACAACCTTGGAGGGTGGCTGTTGATATTCACCCTTCGAAAATGAGGGAACAGAGGCTCAAAGAGATTAAGTCCTGTCCCAAGGTCGCATGGCCGGTAAGAACTGAAATGGAGATTCCAATGAAGTATATGTATTTCTCAAGCCCGTGCTTCTTCTCCCTACACACCGCTATCCCAGTAAACAAAACACAAGGGTGAGTGACTCACACAAGATCAGACAGTCCCGTGTAGAGTCCAGACTAGAGCTGGGAATCCTTGTTCTTCCTCTCTGTCCTTAACCAAAATCAGTTCTCATCTTCATCTTGGGTCCCTGTTTCATCCCCTTACCCTCTCCCCAGGATAAGGAGCACAGGAAGAAAGAAAATTATATTTTTGATGTTATAAACTGGGGATTGGAAGGAAAAATGTGCGTGTGTAAATTTAGCCTTTTGAGTCTTTAGTTTTTTTCTATTCCATTCCAAAACGTATTGTATTATTCAACTTGTTAGTTCAATATTTTAACTTTTTAAGTGCTCTGAATTAGAAAAGTAGTTTATTCCTTTTATAATAAAGACCAATTTTATATGTAGCTCAGATGTGTATTATAAAGTCTCATAATCTAAAATACATTGAATAATTAAAGTATCAATAATTATGTGTCTAAAATACCTCACTTGTTCATTTTCTTACTTATGTTTATAATATTGCTTCATTATTGTTTGCATGACAAAGAGAATCTGTAAGAACATAAAATTTGTAGCATGCTATCTAAGCTATGAATTTGTTAATGCCATTATCTACTTTTGCCTTAATTCTTCTCTTAATATGCTGCATTCTCTCTGATGCATATTCCTCAAAGTCGTTAATAAAGAAACATTCTGAAATGAATACATTAAATAAGTTTGAACACTCAGGAGCTAACCAAATAGAAATAAGAATGAAGATTTCTATCACCTAGAAACATTTGGGCTCTCCTCAACTCACTAGAAAAATCTCATCACATATTATTCAAATGCTTCCTTTTGGTTTTCTTTTTTCTTTTGAAGTATGAAGTTCATTGTATCTGGAAGAAGAAATCTATATGCCTTATGGGCTTCCATTCCTCCAAACCCTAAGAAACACACTGAATACATCAAAATCTTCTGAAAGAAGATAGTTTCTAGTTATATTTAATGTGTTTAAAGGGGAAACAGAGTAGGTTGGGGAGGATAGAGGTTGGAGAAAATACTGTTTTATCTTCTGTATGCTGCTATATTGTTCACCCCTGGAGAAATGGCCATCTGGAAGACATGCACACGAAAGGACTGTCTGACAGAGGAAACACCTTTCATTGTACAAAAAGTACTCCTCTGCTTCACTTGGCTGAGGTACGCAAGACTCGGTTGTCCCCGCCTGCACTGGCCACTAGAAGAAACTGTAGAAACAGTTGTACCCTACTCAGTGGAGCTGAATATACAGGCCTAAATATTTAAAATAGGAGCGTGTTTTTGTTGTCATTGTTTTACCGACAGCCTTTTACAAATTTTAGGTGTGCACCTAGAGATGGTCACCCCAAGCAATAACCCACACATGTGCTTGGAGGCCAGGATTCCTGTGGTCCCTTCCCTGAGGCTCTGGTCTGTTGGGCAGGGAACACCGAACCGAGAAATCTTCTCCAAAAATTGAGACTGAGTTATATTGAATTCTAGACGTGATGGCTTCCTTTCCCGTGTTTGTGTATATTCTCACTTTTCTCATTATTTGAAAAACAGACAAGAAGGCTACCTTTCCTTTGACAAGACAAAAATAAAAAGCAAATAATTTGCCAGGTATTCCACAAATTTCCACAGTTCCACACTCTTCACTCTTCCATTATTCTATAGTCCAATGTAAAAGCCTGTCATCAACTGAAATATAAAACCAAAACTGTTACATTTTCGTATTCTCAAGCCCAACAACATTAGTTTTATTTTTATATAAAATAACTTTTTTATAAATGACTCTCTGTACTCAAGGTTTCTATAAACAGCCTCCTAAATCTTCTGCCTACACCGTGTATTTTCTGATAATGAAGTCTCCTAACAATTATGGAAATTATACCCTTTTGATAAGATGTTTATTGGCTACAGTTTTGTTTTGGCATAGCCAACAAATAAATAAAATTAAGTTGGATCTTGAAACTCTTTAGTTATCTGCAAAATAGAGTTGGGATCAGTGATTTGTTTTTGCAATTATTGCCAAATTTAAGAGATACGAACAACTGTGAAATACCAGTAAACTAGCTAAAACACAGATCTCACTTTGTTCATCTAATTCAGCCCTTAACTGTTCCTTCACATTTTTCAAAGAGTTTCAAATCCTTTGTGTGTTTGACAGTTTCTTACTAGTAACGAACTGCTTAAAACTTGAATTGTCAGAATAAGATGTAAAGTTGTGCTCAGCTACCACCCACATGCAAATCTATGAATACAGTAGTCTTGTGGGATAGTAATGCTTTAGGTTAAATAACTTTCCCATCCTTTCAAGGTAAAGATGATGGAGAAGTGGGTAAAGAAGTTCAAACTTTCATTCTGGGGTGTTTGATTCCTAGTTAGCTTATAGGATGATAAAAGTTACAGTATAGCTAACACTTCTTATAGAACTCGCAATACTACTGTTAACTGGGAAGGAAACCAAGGCCCGCAGAGAAAATACTTGGCCAGACACTTGGCTGGAAAAGGATCTGGAGGTGCGTTTCTCCATTTTTTTGCCTAGTGATTTTTTTTTTTTAACAATCTAGTGATTTTTTAGAAGAACACAATGCTGCTTCTAAGATTCAAATAGATCACAGAATTAATACTTCATTTTAGGCTTATTTTCCCCATTTCCTCATAACCTGTTAATTAATTCAACTAGTTTGAGTTTTTCTGTTGTCCCTTTGTTGCTGCCCAGCTCTGGAGGGAAATGCCAAATGCCAAGCAATAGAAGAAGGCAGAGAAGGAGCCCTGAGAGACTGAGAGGAAAGGTGTCCAGATCCTAGATGTTCAGGGCTAGACTGCATTCATGACGCTTACACTAGGTAACAAAATGATTACCCTTTAAATGTTCCAAAGGGTTGCTTCTAAGTTTTTGTAACAAAAAACACAAAACTATAACATAATCACATTGTACTGATTCCAGTTTTCATCTTAGTGAAAACAAGGCTATTAGGTCACATTCAGAGGTAAACCTGTCTGACCACTTCCACACCGGCCCAGCTCAGGCGTTTCAGTGGCACCTGCTGGCTGCAGGTGATGGTGAAGTGAGGGTCACGGAGGTGAACCGGGGGCCAATGAACCCTCCCTCATGAATAGCTCTTTGTGAATGCAAGCTGCATCTACCTGTATTTGTGAAACAATGGACTCTCTAAATGTGGTTTGCAGGAAAGTGTTGAACTGTGAAAACTTCTGATGCTTCTGATACCGTTCAGTTTTCCCGCTGCCCATAGCTGAATGCTTTGCGAAATGCCTGAAAAATGTCCCATATCAACAGAACGTGACCACTGAAATCCTGGCTACATGGAAATAATCTGCTCTAGAGAAAGCTTTATTTTCAACCCTGTGTTTGTTTTAATTTTAGACCACGTTCTCCTGATCCCCATGTCAGGATGTTTACACTGACCGTTCAACGATTAACCCTGTTAAACAAACACTTACCCCATCTCTACTCACACACGGGTCATTTGTCTGCTGTATCTTTTCTCCAGACCTTATATAGGAATTAATTATAAATAATGTGTTAAACATTTCACATGAAAATAAATACGCACGTAGGATCCACAAATTTTAATAGCTAGTCTTCGTTTAGACCTTACTGTGTGCCAGGCTCTGTGTGCCAGGCTCTGTGCTAAGCACTTCACATGCGTTATTTCATTTAATCCTCACCAATCCCATGCAGGTGATAGATACCAGAATTATCCCCAATTTAAATATAAAGAAGCCGAAGCTTAAACAGGTTAAGTAAGTTACAGAAGGTCACATGGCTTGTAAGTAGCAAAGGCAAGAAGAGGTAGCTGGAGAAGTGGAGGTCGGATCTCGGGTGCAGAGGTCATGGAAAGGGCGTTTGGACGTTGTTTGTACTGTGATGGGAAGACAGCGGTGGCTTCTGAGCAAAGAAGGATCTGATCCTTCTTCGGGTGTGTATGGTAAAATATACATCACATAAAATAATACTTTAACCATTTTTAAGTGTCTCATTCAGTGGCATTAAGAACATTCAGGGTGTTGTGCAACCCTCACCACCATCCATCTCCAGAGTTTTTTCATCTTCTCACAGTGAAACTCTGTACCCATTAAGCACTAACTCCCCCTTCCCCCTTCCCCCAGCCTCTGGTAACCCCCATCCTACTTCCTGCCTCTCTGAATTGGACAGCTCTAGGTACCTCATGTATGTGGAATCACATAATGTTTGTCCTTTCACATCTGGCTTATTTCATTCCACATGTTTTCAAGGTTCATCCGTGTTGTAGCATGTATATAGAATTTCATTCCTTTTATGACTGAATAATATTCCACTGTATGGATCTACCACATTTTGTTTATCCAATGAATTAAATAGAATCTATGATCAAAATTAATTTCATTTGTTTCTTTTTACTTTCTTAAAATAGGGCTCTTAGGAAAAGGAAACATTACGTAGGTGGTTCCCATTTGTAGCCTGTATTAAATGCCCCTTGGACGGTGCTGTTTGAGTCTTCAGTCACTTATGGAGAAGTGTGGAAAAAAACTCCCTTAAGGATTTTGTAAATCTCATGGGGGAGAAAAGTAAGCGGGTGGCTGCTGACTACAAGAATCCCAAGAAAAGAATTATGCCTTACATCAGCTCAAGATACCCCAGACATAGCATTTTTGTATGGAGGAGAAACGATTTTATGGCCAAAGAAAGCATTTGTTGTAGTGGATTGTTCACCAAAGAGGATTCATTGAAATCAAATCAACAGCTCGTTCATTACAGAGGGTGGAGGAATCTAGTGGGAAACAGGAAGCATTTGCTCACTGCCTGCCTGATGAAGATAAAAATGAGTATCAAGGAATCACTAGAACGAAACGGGAATATATTCTGTAAAATGTTTATTAACCTTTCTAAGCAAGACATCATGCTATAACAGAAATATTTTGTTGAGAGGATTTTTTTAAAAGTCACAAATCTGGTTATAAAAAATCCTGGAAGCTGAACAGAAACACACAAGCAGTTTGGGAAGCATCCATGTACTGGGTGGCATCCTCACTCACCATCATTCTTGGTCAGATACGAAAGGACAGAAAAAATGCAGACATTGAGGGCTTGAACTGGAATCTGACCCCAAAATGCAACAGCCTCCAAATACCCGAGTTAGAGCTGGTGTGTGCTCATACGGTGACATCTGAACACGTGAGACAGCTTTCCACTGTCTGGTTTCAAAATCAGTAGAGCTATGTCTGGGCTGTTTTAACAATAGTGATGAAAGTCTGTAGTGAGCCATTCCCTCCCTTGTTTGACATAAGAGAGCACAGCCCTCTTGGAGAGAAGTCCGAACAGCCTAGTGGATAGAGGGCTTGGGAAATTAAAGTTCGTTTACTATTATTTATGGCAAGGCCATTTCAGGCCAGGGGCATGCTTCAGAGATCTGAGTTTTCAGTAAGATTGCCTATCCTTTTGCGTCCTTGTTTTTAAATTTCTGCTTAAGTTCTTTCAACACTGTATCTATCTTTCGAAAAATAAAAGGCATTCTCCACAATTAAAAATTGCTTGGTCCGTCTTGGAGCTACTGTCCCTATTATGTCTGCAGGCCATTCCCCTGTGCCTGCTCCTTTGTGAATTCCAGGGGCTGGAGACCCTGAAGGTCTACACGGCCCCCCACCTGCCGCCCTCACAGGGAGATGCAGCAAACGCCTACGTGCAGCCTTCTAAAGGAGCAGCTCTTTCTCTAAGCAATTATTTAAGAGTGATGGCACGTAAAGGAGAGTAACGATCTATGGTTACTCCACTTGCATTTGATCAGGTAACACTCCACTCCAGGGAAGACTGGAACATCGTCGTCTGAATGGAGGCCAAGCTCTGATTATTACACTCCATGCTACATGGACGTCTCAGAGCCTTCACGTTCCACTGTAAGCTCCCTTAACACCTGGCCCCTGTTGAATTTCCCCAATCTTTACCCTTAAGGGAAGGGTTAGACCCATTTGCCTTTCTGAAGCGCTACTACTCGAAGCAAGTGGAGTTTGGGGCCAGAAACTGCTGTTGAAAGACAGAAATGACCCGTCCTGCCACCCCTCCTTGTGGCCACGTTGATGAACTTGTCTATTACAGAGCCCGTCATGCCAGGGGGCCAAAGTTTAGGACAGAGAGTACACACTGCGTCTCCTGGGACAGGGCACACGCTCCCACCAGCCACATGTCCGTCTGGGCCCTGATGTCCATCCAGATGGGGATGCCAAGCCTGCTCACCAGCCAGCCAGCCAGAGGGGAGAAGCAGCAGAGCACAACGCCCATAAACATGCCAGTTAATACCTGCTTTTCCTTCGTGAAGATTTATTTCTCAGCTCCTAGCACAGCCTACACATAGTAGGTGTTCAGCCCTCAATAGATATTTCCTGCTGAATAAATTTAGTCCTCTGCTCCTAGGAGACCGCATTTAACTGTGATACGTAACAAGTCAGCTACACTTACACGCCCAGTAAAAAGACAGTCCCTATACAAAGTTCTTGTTATTCCTGTCACTCAAAATGTGAGCCCTCTTTAAATAGTTTGTCTCATTTGGTGTACACAGTTTAGGGATGAAGCCCTTTAGTTACGTTTGTACATTTCTGCAGCAGGACATTAGCATTCAGAAGCACCTACAAGAGGAATCGACTTTTATGAGAAAACAGGACCCAACAATAAGATATTTCTCAGCTGTCAAACAAAGAATTTACATCGTACAGGATGGCACCGGGGCAGAAGCAGCCTCTTCAATAAGCGGTGCTGGGAAAACCGGACAGGTACAGGATTTGGATTTTCAATAAAGCAAGTACGCAAAACCAGACGATGACGGTGTCAAGCAGGAAAATCCATGGGGAGTGGGAATGCTGAGGTCTCCTCACAGGCTTACACTATAAAACACCCGGGATCAGATCAAAGATGCTGAGTTCTTGGGGAAACATAAGGTTGGAAAAGTCGACTTCTGCTTGAAATCTACATTTCCTGGAGCTTGGGAGGAAGAACAACAGTGGAACTGTGCCAAGGGAGGAGAGGGAGGGGGAGGGGGAGAGTTCCTTCATCAAGATCCATCATCTCTGACCCGAAATCAGTGCCCTTACCTCTGAAAAGACAGTGGTATATTTTTCTCCCACTACAGGTAACTTTTATAAGCCACTGGAGCTTTTGAAAAATTTTTAACTGTGGAGGGGCAGGGGAGGGATGGAAATTTGTCTCAACTTGCTGACGCCTACAAATTCTCTATAATTTCTTTAGGACAAAATAATACGTCTGCGTTTCATTGACCTTACGTCCAAGGCTTCAAGTTCACAGAAACCCATATGCGATAAAGATGCATAGAAATGGAAACCGATATCAGATCAGTCATGGAGGCAGCAGCCTGCTGTTAGCATACATAGTTCTAACAACCCTGAGACATGATTTCTTTCCTTCCTTTCTTCCTTCCTTCCTCTTTCTCTTTTCAACCATTTATTAATTCTACACACATTTATTGGACACCTAACACCCTTTCCATAGCCACTGCCAGCTGAGCTTCGCGGGCCAGGCACACATTTGCATTTTATCCTCTGTGTCCAAAAATCTGCCTAAAGTTGAGCGAACCTGGGCTGAAGACAGGGGGTCCACGCTCTGCAGGCGCGTGGGTGTCCCCGTCTCTGCCAGCCGCGCGGCCCCAGAATTGAGGACATCGTGTTTTCAATTTTCTTCAATAAAGCAATGAATCCGGCAATTTGCTGGCCTGCTTCAGCTAAACAGAAAGGACAATTTGAGAAGGATCACAGTTCAGGCCCAGTCAGACGGAAACGATTGAAAACAGAGCTGGCCGCTATGTGTCCCCAATGCCACTCGCTGTCGCAGTTTGACTGACAAACTGACTTTTTTGAGGTGCTCACGTCCGTTTCAGTCAGAGTTTATTGAAGGTGATTTTGATCTTCTCCATGAGGCCACAGCAGTGGCCATGCCATCTGTCACCTTGATTGCATCGTGGATTCTCTGGAGAGAGCGCCATGGCTCCTGATCACTTACAGATTGTGCTGTGCTCCCCTCCATAAGGACCACATGCACAGAGCCAGATGGCGAACATGCACGCTTATTATAAGTCTTTATCTCCGTGCAGGAAGGAGAGGAACCATTAGGTCTCCCTCAGGAGCTCTGCCCCTCTCTACCATCAGGCTGCTCCTCAGCAAATACAGTCTTCTTCAGCTGTCATCGGCCTACCTCTGAATATTAAAAAAATAAACAATAATTCCATCAGCCGAGGCCGGGAAAGGAAGATGGTCCAGCCAAGCCATCCCTGGCCTTGCCTTCCTTTCTCTCCTTGAACCCCCAACTCGCCTGACTGTGGCACTAGGTAAAAACAAGAGTGTTTGCAAATGCAACATTAACAGTGTTGAGTTTTTAAGAGATCAGGAAACAAAGTGAGTGACATGGTCCTATTTTCTGTTATGGGGATTATGGCTTCCATTGTATTGGCCTCATTCTTTCCCATTTAAGGATCTTCTGTTTATTTTACATATTTTTAAAATTCGACATTATTTTTGCTGCAATGATCCCAGGAAGGGGGCCACCTGTGTCTCGATAAGGGCCAAGGTACAAGGGTCCAGGAAGGGACTTGGGGGCTGGGGACGACGGGCAAGACTGGAAGACGCCAAGGATGGTGGAACTCTAGAAAAATTCCCCTCAGTAAACTCTCTGTGGGAAAGAGACAGCGTGGAAGGCCAGGAACAGGTCTGGAAGGCCGAGTGAGTGCAGTGCAGAGAACTAGCCGAGCAGATCGGGGATGGTTGGTAAAAACGTGTGCTTCCTTCCAAACCACCACTGTCACTTACTCTTAGGAATCCATAGAGGATCTAAAGGAATCCTCTGTGGAACTACAACACATGCAAAAATAAATACTGACAAAATAAACATACATTAGCTGGAAAGAAAGTGATTCTCAACTTTTTTATTTTATAGATATAACTTATATAAGGATGCATATATCTTAACTGTACATTTTAATCTTTGCATATAAATACTTCACCCAGGTCAAGATATAGGACATTTCCAGAACTCCAGCGGACTTGTGACAAAGAAATAAATAAATGCTCATAAGCAGACTCACTAAGAAGTCCACCTCTGCTGCCTCCAATGCTTTTTCCATCAACAGTACAGAACTCTCCTTTCCCTCTCTCTCTCTCTCTCTCTCTCTCTCTGTCACACACACACACACACACACACACACACACACACACACACACACACAGAGGGAAGAGAGACGGAAGGAGAGCAGTGCTTGGACTTTGCCACCAAGAGCCCTCCGCTATGTGGGAAAGCCCCTACCAGTGACCTATTATCTTGAAATCTCGCCTACAAGGGTCATTCATTTAGAATAACTGCCGTGTTAGTTGTCAAGGAGGAAGAAATTTTCCTCTGCCCTTCTAGGTTCCTCTGCCTGGTCTAAGAGTTAGACTGACATGAGACAGATTAAGGAGAAAATCAAGCAAAAGTTTAACAACACGTATATGCGGGAGAGACCCAGGAAAACTGAGTAACTCAGCAAATGGCTGAAAGCTTCGCCCTAAATAACATCTTCAGCTAAAGACAAAAGAGGAACTTCGGGGTGGTGCATTGGGTCTTTAAAGAGGAGAAAGGCAATTGACCTGGAGATGGAAAAGCAAACAAATGTTTAGTAAAAGACTGTTTGCTGGGCCCTGCAGGGACAGTGGGACGCAGAGGGGACTCTCATCCTTAAGTCTTGCCTGACTTTCCTCCCGCCCTGCTTAGCTCATATTCTTTTGCAGTTCTCTCTGGGGGGAGCCCTATTCTGGGAACACGCCCTCTATCCACAAACACTGGGATGGGTAGATGCCAGATTTTGTTCCCCTGCATAACCCGATGGTCGCAGTTACTGAAATCCAGTATCTCTGCTCAGACACTGAATCCAAGTGATCCTTGTGCCTGCTTGCACAGTCACACGATACCTTATGGTTTAGGTTAAAATGATGTGGGATTTCTCTATCCGTGAAATGATAAGTCCGCCTTCTCTTACACACCATTTTTCAAGGGCCTGGCTCTTCCAGAAGTATCAGCCTTTGTTGGGAGTACAGGATAAGCTACCACAGAGTAGTTGTGAAAAAAAATGACTATAAGCCATCCCACCGGGAAAACACACACACACACACACACACCCATATTCTTCCCAAAGTAACAGAGTCCAAGTCTCTTCCCGAACACAAGTCCAAAAGTTATTCCACAAGTTGGTTGACACATTAGGGACTTTTCCAGTGGATATCAGAATAGAATGTTTAAACAGACTAACTCTATTTTTTTGGTAAACCATTCAATCCATCAACTTCCATGACGGTGCTACTTTGTTTACATTTTCTACGATTAAAAAATCAGTTGTTATAATAGAATATAGTCACTACCAAAATATTTTTAAGAGGAAGAAATTTAGTGTGTAATCCAACACAAATGTTCTCAGAGGAGGGATTTATGGTGAGCTCCTACTCAAACATTTTTTTTTTACTTTGGGGCATCAGGAAGTGTGTGTCCATGACACTGTGTAAATATTTGAGTGTGTGCAGGAAAGGTGTATATTTGATAGGCTTGTGTGCTCACTATACTTGAGATATTTTGCAAGTGATATTTAAAGACACAAACAAGAAAAAGCAGTCATGCCTATCAAAAAGAATTTCTGTTCCCTGAACATTAACCTCAGGTAGATTGTTACTCAAGCACACGCACGGACTTCCAGCATTCTCCTCAGTATGTCTCATTTTTCTACCCAGCACAGAGAGGAATATAAGTTTGGGATTAGCTCTACCTGGGTAAACAGATTATCCTGACCTTTGTAACGTCACCCTCTTCTGTGGTTTTGGAGCAAAAACCATGTATAGGGAGGCGCATTGAAAACCAAATCACCAAACACAGCTCACAGTCTTCAAAAAGAAAGAATATCATCAGAAACAACATAATGAATCTGATTAAAAATAAAAATGTGGTCTTGTAAGGTGAAAAATACTGCTAAGGCCCAGGAAAAGGAAAGGGAAACTGGGTTTGATGACTTCCTGTTGATGAATTGTGCGTAAGATACAGGAAGGCTTCTTGGCTCCCACGTGGGGAGAAGATAATGCTGCAAGTCTGAAACACTGAACTTTTTTATTTCCATTTCTGATTCTGGCACTTCTAGTGAGGCTGGGGTCAGAAGCTCAATGCAGTGTCCCCAGCGCTGGCCTCAGCTTCAGGTGCAGGGAGAGGCCGGAGGGCATGGAATCAGGCTAGGGTTGAACTGCAGCCTCTTCACCTGGCCTTGTCCTTGGACAGGTTACTTACTTTCTCCCAGCCTCATATTCTCTGTCTGCTAATGAGCAAAGACAATTCCTATCTCCCAAGTGAGGATTAACTGCCATGAAGGGGGAAACATCTCACATGTATCTGGCATGTACTAAGCCTTTAAAGCATTTGACAGCTCAGATTAGGCCAGAACAAACGTCACCATTTCTGTTAAAAGATAGTGCTGCAAATGCATATACAATGCAATAGCTGAGATTATTAGGTGGCAATGTAGAAACCATATTTTGTAAAGCAGCCAGAATGGTCAATGCATATTTGATGGCGCAAAGGGGGCAGGTGATGAGGAAAAGAACACCGCCACCACTCACCTGCCATTTGGTAACTGGCGTGACCTTGTCCGTGTTACTGAAATTCTCTGTGTTTCAGCTTCTCCACCTGAAAAAGGGGGAAACGATAGGAAACCCATCTCAGAATTAAATGAGATAATAGGTACCTGGCAAATTATAAGCACTATAAAACTTCGCCGGCATTCCGAGTGCTCTGATGCCTGTGAAATAGTAGCTCATGATTTCATCCTTTACTAACTTTTGGCTGGGATGTAGCAATAAAATCTTATTGCTCCTCAGAAGCCCAGGAAACTGACCAAAATCCATTGTTCACTTTTATTTGATGTTTTTGGTTTTCAGTGTTTGCTAAGTTGGAACTATTGTTTATTTTATTTCATTGCTACAAACCATACCTATAAACTTGCTAAGCTGTATCACTTCTCTCTCTCTCTCTCATGCACACACACACACACACACATGCTCACACACAAACACACTCATGCAGGGTGGGTGCTGCTGGAGCTCTCCAAACCCACAGCTGTTACTGGGAAAACACCTCAAAGTACAATAGGAAAAGGAGTGGCATTATTTTGGACTCAAAATGAAAAGACTTGGATATTGGTCCTAATTCCATCACTTAACCTTGGGTAAAGCACGGATTCTCTCTGCATTTGTAAAACAGGTATCGGAATGTGTTTTCATTTCATGGGGTTGCTGTAAAGATCAAATCTGTGAAGTCTTTGAAAAATATGAGGCACTCTACAGGCTTAAATTTCAGGTGTTGGTGTTATATGTTAAAGACGGCTTCACCACCAAACATTCGTGAGTGTTATAAACAGATTAATGAAGACTTTATCAGAAATAACTTCGAGTCTAGCTGGAAAGCAAGGACATCAAAATTCACTGTGTTCTAAACCATAATGCTGATATGGAGATACATCGAAATTCTGCTCCCAGGGGTTTCAGGCATTCCTGGATCAAGTGATGCTGATTAATATAATGGACGAATAGGACTCACATTTTAATTTTGCTTCTTCCTCTCTTTGAGAATATTTCCAATATTACGATGTCTATCCCCCAAATAGCATAAGACCCAAATAAAAGTAAATCCAACAAAATCTGCTTAACTCAGGCTGCTTTAAAATAAGAGCTCATACAATGGGACAGTTGGTCCCAATCCTGGTTTAATATGTCTGCAGTACAAAGGGTCTTTGCTGCCTCCTGTTTCTGCAGAAAAAGGAGCTTATTAAAATAAACGTAGAATAGAATTTAAGCTCCTAATAGGAATGGAAAAGCAATAATTCATATAATAATAACAGAAAACAATAACACTATTTTTCAGGATATTTCTTATTCTTGTACTGTAATTTAATTTAGTGATAGTCAAATTTCAAGGGTTACTTCATATGAATGCAAACAATAGAAATAATTATTTCTCCTTAAAAAGTTCCAGAGATTCTTTTAAGGAAACGTATGACTATAAAAAGGCAGTTCTAAAAGTAAATTCAAATAACCTATAATGAACAAAGTAATTCAAATCTAAATAACATTAGGAAACATAACAGGCACCTAACCTTTCCTTTTTGTCATTAGATAAAGTAGGTATTAGAAGCTAATTGAACATGATTATAAGAAAGTATTTTTCAATAATAAATCATAATGAGTAAAATAAAAATTAGTGTGTATATATCTGTGTGTACATGAGTGCATGTACATTTGTGATGTACGTGTGTGTGTGTGTGTGTGTTCCAACCAAATTCAACTAGCAGGCAGTGATCACACGTCTCATCTTGTGAGTGGCATTAGATATCTTGTTCAAAATCTCTGATTCATCTGATTAAGTTAGTGAGTGAATAATCCTTTAATCCTCTCAAGAATACAATTTACGTCTGCTGAGTGTCAAATTTAAGACTGGTAAGCTGTAAACACCGAAATTTAAGTGAAAGGAAGGAGAAAAAGGCAGCCACCCAAAGTCAAACTGTGCCACCTCTTTCCCACATCCTGTCTTTTGTGGGTGACCTTCTCAGCTGAAACGAGAGAATGAGAAACATTAGGAAAAAATCATAAATCACCCTCCAGCAGTGGCTCTGCAGCAGGGAGCGTATCAGTCACGGAGGACCAATCTGCTAGCATGTGCTTCCCTTTTCCCAACCAGTTTAATTATAAATTAATGGATACTGCCTTTTGCTTCTCATTTCATTCTAGAGAAGAAGTGTTTAAAATCAGATATTTATTTTATACTTGGAAAACTATCTCAGAAGCAAAAAATTGCCAAGTATCTTTGCAGAATCACATAAACAGGAAAATGAACATCCTTCTGTTATAATCTCAGTCCGTGGACCACGCTTCAACCGTTCCTGCATTTAGCTTTGGCCAGGTCAAGTGAATTGAAGTGACTTGAGGCTGCTTTATCATCATGCACCGAATTCAAATAACAATGAGATAAGATAGTGTGCGGAGGCAGGGGATAGTGGTGACTCTTCTGCTACCCAAGGCAAGTAAGAAAGTAAATTCTTTTAAACCGATTGACTTGCTTGCTTGGCGCATTTGACCACCTACTTTTGACTGAGATATGTACGTACCAGGCCAATCAGAAGTTTTTAACGTCCATAGCCCAGAATGTGCTGTAAATTTATTTGCCTGAAATATTTTTTGCATCAGTTGTTTATGAAAATTATCCCCTGCCTCTAAAAACCTTCACTGATATCTACTGGAAAGGCAAACCTGCTGGACGACATTAATTTGCCACTCAAGTACTTCTTCACTTACTAATTTAACATGAGTCAAGGGGATCTGGTCTAACTCAAGTACTGGCCAACCCTTAAAAGCAGAAAGTCTGTTTTATCCCTTAATTCCTCATGATGTGAGGAAATGAGGCAAAGGAAGAAGACCCCTCTCAGCCCTGAGTGCAGCTCCAGAATCAGTGCCAGTCTGGGAAGAGAGGTAGAGATTCGATCGCCTGATTTTGAAGGGCAGGACCACTGCTGGGGCCCTGAGGACCACAGACCCCATCACAGCTTCTGGACTGAGAGTGACCCAAAGTCACAAGGGGAGGTTTAAGGTTTTCTGCAGATTTTCTTTTAAGACTTTAAAGAGCTGACTGGGAAATGGAGAATAGTTTTCAACCACCTCCATGAATGAACTGTGGGGCTGAGGAGTGAGTGCCTGACGATGAATCCTATATTGGTAACAAATTGTGAAATGATTCCACTGTGCTTTTGTTCGTAAAAGCTCACAGAGCAGTGTTTACCAACTGTGTAAGATCATTTCTGAAATTATTTTACAATGAACCTAATTATGAATCAACATCTAAGAGAATATGCATATAAATTGTGCCATTTGTATTGTTGTTTTTCTTTTTCTACGTATCCTCTAATTGATTGTCTTTAGACCCTGTTCTTACCTTCTCATAATCATGATTACTCATATTACAGAATACCAGATGCACTCTTTTGCCTTTACATGGCATATAAGTTAACAGCCCTCTCTTCTGCCATTCATCTACTCATTCATTCATTCATTCATTCATTCAACAACTGTTTACTGAAAGTTTGTTTAGTGCGTGGACATCAAGATGCTATGATTTAAAATGATACAGAGTAGCGATCCTATTCTGCCCCCAGCTACTTCCTTTTCTCTTCCCATCTTTAACAATTTTACATGTTCTTCATTTCCTGTTTACTTTTTAACCATTGATATCTGCCCTCTGCCCTCACTATGCTAATTGGTCACCTTCTACTTTGTGTCTTCTTTTTGCAAAGTCTTGGTTCCCTTGACTTTTCTAACATTACTCTCGCCTCTCTCTCCTAGTTCTTTCTTTTTTTCCTTTTTTTCCCCCCCTCAGGCCTCGACATTTCTACGTTTGTGTTTTTATCTGCTTGCCCTTTTAATATGTTACCTCCCTTCTCTTTTCTTCCATGTAAGTCACTTAATTTTCTGTTTTTTAAAAATTTATTCTATTGTGGTAAGGACCGTTAACATGAGCTCTACCTGCTTAAATTTTTGAGGGCACAACACATTCTTGTTGACATTAGGTACAACTTTGAAGAGCAGATCTCTCCAGCTTATTCATCTTGCTTGACGGAAACTTTATGCCCTTTGATTAGTAACACCAACGAAGACATACAAATGGCCAACAGGTATAGAAAAGGTGCTCAGCTAATCATCAGGGAAATGCAAGTCAAAACCACAATGAGATATCACCTCACACCCAACAGTATGGCTGTTATCAAAATACAAAAGCCAAGTGTTGTCAAGTAAATGGAGAAAGTGAAACCCTCGTGCACTGTTAGTGGGAATGCAAAATGGTGCAGCCATTATGGAAAACAGTATGGACTTTCCTCAAAATATTAAAAATAGGACTACCATAAAATGATCCAGACATCCCCGTGGTATATTCCACGTAGAGTCCATAAAAGAGACCACAGAATCATGGATGTTACATGTGCTGAGGCCTTGCCAAAAAGCAATGTGAAGTCACTCAACCTCCATCTAGCTCATTCTTTGAGACTCAAAAGACCATTACAAAAGCATACTTGGTGAGGATAATGCATGAGGGTCACAGCCATCCCACTCTCCTCTTACGGTGGTGGTGCACGTTCATCTGGCTTCAGATCCACCTCTTCCTTTGAGTTTCTACTGACTCTTGAAAAAGGCCATATATGCTGATATAATCTTGAGAGGCCTTGCTGAGAGAACAGGAGGTCTTAAAGTAGCAGAAGGGGGAAAAGTGCATGAGTGACCTTTAGGAAATCTCAAGATCTTGAAATCTATTTCCAGTGAATTCCAGAGCCAATTGGAAATCCAGATTACAGGGTGTTAGAGCCTATTTTTACATTGGATCCAGAACTTAGATTCTTATCGGTCTGTTTCGCTAGCCCTTCGCCTCTAGGCAATGGGGGTTTAGACAAGCAGATTCAGCTCCATCCAAGCTCTGAGCAGGAGAGAACACAAGCTGGGCTCCTCCCGTCAGTGATGTCTAATGTGGTCAAATCTTCATGTTCATAAATGTGGGGTCTAGGGTGGGCTCTGAGTCCTCAAATGGCCATCGAGCACCAGATCTTCTCTAAGACCATCTACATTTGCTCAGGCTAAATAACCAGGCTTGATTTCAGTTCCAACATCCAGGCCCTCCAAGCAATAGTCCAACTGACTAAGCCCCTAAACCCTGCCTAGCTCTTACCAGTCCTTTCTTAGATGGTCCTGGACCCTGTTTTCCATACCTTTGGTCAACGATTATAGCTTCCTTTAAAACAGAAAGATTTCCTAAGAAACTACCATCCTCATAACTTCTGGAATAGCCACCGTTGGGGGATTCCAACCACACCTCAACCATCAGATTAGACCATCTTTCCTGACCTAGATCCTGTTCCAGTTCACTGTGACCCATTGCACACTGTTGTTTACATACTGGTCACTCTTTCAGTGCCCGAGAGACAGCGTAATATTTAGGTCAGTCCCCGTTGCCCATCTGGTTTCAGCATCCTATTTGTTCCCTTTGACTCACGCTGACAATGTCCTCATAGACAGTCTTTCCTGAGTTATGCTACTAGGACCTATTGGAGCAGATGTCTGAAGAATGTAAGAAAGCAGAAGTGGGTTATAGACATTTTATTGGTTTTGAGGTTCTTTTAGAATTGACTGATCCTTAGAGGACCCCCAGTTCCCCAAGACCAGCCAGACCAAGAATAGGCTTCCTGTGACTATTAAAGGATGCATTCGTCCACTTTCTAGGCTGAGATGCAGAAGTGGCTAGTGGCCACAACACATCTTCAGTGTATTTCCTTGTATCAGCCTATGGTTCTTCTAAAACCGGATACTAGTGAATTACTTGCCTCTAGTACTATAGCAACCAGCATGTGTCAAATATTTGAAAAAGGAATAGAAAACTAGACTTTATCACCTAGTTTTGCTTCCCAAGTATATGTTTTTACCATTCACTTTGACACAATAGCATTAAAAAATTCAAGAAAGTCATTAGATTGATTAAAATTGGAAAGATGGATAATGCCATTATTATTGGGCATATGGGTATGTGGAAACCTTCACGTGCCTGCTGATTTAAACATAGACTGGTGCAGACATTCTGGAAACGACCTGGTAATATTTAGTTAAATTAAACATTCACTATAATAAGCAGTACAGTTCCTGAATATAATTTTTTAAAATACTCTCACACACCAGGGGGCGTGCTCCATGACACTTATCATAGTGTTGCTTGTGATGGTGGGAGGAAATCATGGTGTCTGTCACTAGTGGGTAAGTAAAACATGGTAGATGCCAACTGTAAAGTATTCTGCAGCCATCAGAAGCAAAGAGCCGATGTTTACACAGCCACATGGGTAGGTCTTAGAAACAACAGGCAATAATAATAAAGAGAAAACAGAATGAGCTATCTAACATAATGATACTTGTATAAATTAGAATACATGAACAAGTGTTTTATAAGAACACATGAAAACAAAAGGATATCATCAAACACATTCACATGACTGCTTGTGGTAGGGGGACGAATGAGAATGGCAGTGAGCAATTGAGAAATGGAGGCCAAATGAGATAGATGATAGATAGATAGGTGATAGATAGATAAAAAGATGGATGGATGAATGGATGCATGGATGGAGGGATAGATGGGTGGACTGACAGATAGGTAGGTAGGTAGGTATATAGATACATAGATAGATACATAGATAGATAAAAAGATGGATGGATGAATGGATGCATGGATGGAGGGATAGATGGGTGGACTGACAGATAGGTAGGTAGGTAGGTATATAGATACATAGATAGATACATAGATAGATAAAAAGATGGATGGATGAATGGATGGCGGGATGGATGGACGGACAGATAGATAGATAACATATAAGTGAGATAAGTCAAGAAGGAAGCTTGTGCAAACTAATGATATGGTGTCATGGCTAAGAAGTATAATTAACAACTTTCTGTACTTGAAATCCAGAAATAAACTACAACAGTCCAAGAAAGCTGGTAAGTTTCTAGGGCAATAGGACATTATCGCTGAGGCACACCTGAGATTGAGATTAAAAGCTAAGCACTAAGTTGTGGTACTGCTTAAACTTTACTCTGCCTGTGACACCTGGATTTGCCATGAACATCCCACCTGGCTCCTTGAGACATCTCTCCGGTTACCAGCCAACACCGAGAGCCTAGACCGGGACCGGTCCACAGGCTCAGCATCTTTAACAGGATGCACAAGCAGCTGCTAGATGGCAAGATGAAGTGAGGCAGCAAAGGGGGGTAACACCCAGTAAAGATAACTTAGAGTAATACCCAATAATCCAATAGTATTGCAGGACCATAGAACACGGAAAACTGCAATGACTGACAGCCCAACCTGGTAAATGCAGCAAATGACAAGTGACTTCTCTGGAAAAGCCCAGCCTCTGCAGCCTGGGCAAACTCAAGGACACCCTTCACATATATCAATGGAAACTAGACTTCCCTACTCTCACTCCTTCTTCTAGTCACTTATCCACTTATGCTTACAGCTTCAGGCCCGAAGATCACCATGGAAATGACAACATTTTATTGCCTTCGAAATAATTCATTTTTCACAAGAGTCCCTCTTAGAGAATTCATATGTGGTTGGAGGATTACCAGTCCAGGGCTAAGTTGCCCAATATGGCAGTCACTGGCTACATGTGGTCACTGAGCACTTGACATGTGGCTAATTCAAGTTGAGATGTGAAGACCTAGTAAGATAAAAAGCATCTCAGAAGTCTCATTGATAATTCTGATATTCATTAAATGTTGAAATGATATTTTGGAAATACTAGGTTAGATAAAATATATTATTATTAAATTAACTTCACCTGTTTCTCTTTACTTTTTCTCAAGTTGCTAGTAGAAAATTTTAAATGGCATCTGTGACCCACCTTCTATTTCTCTTAGACAATGTTGGTCTGAGAACTTGTATGTTGATTTATAGCCCTCTTTCAGCTGGTAATGTGAAACGAAGCCTGGTATTTTCCTGCAATGGTGGAAGATTCTCTCTCTTAAATGATACTGTTCAACTGAAGACTCACATTCGGTCCCCTAGCATTTCTTGTCAGTGGCGATTCCCACTTGAAACCTCTAGCCTTTTCTACATTTTTAATTCCACCTTTCCACACTAAATAGAGGATGGTCACAACACAGTAGACCAAGAGGCTCATGTAGGTGGGGGACAGCCTGTTGCACGTCCCTGTGATGATCTAAATTACATTCGAGTTGCTCAGGACTTTTGTGCCAAGACGTCTTGCAACATCCAGAAGATCTCTTCTGGGCTTCCTCCTACTATACGGGCATAAAAGCCCACTGACCAGGCTTCTCTGGTGGCGCAGTGGTTGAGAGTCCGCCTGCCGATGCAGGGGACATGGGTTCGTGCCCAAGTCCGGGAAGATCCCGCATGCCGCGGAGCGGCTGGGCCCGTGAGCCATGGCCGCTGAGCCTGCACGTCTGGAGCCTGTGCTCCGCAACGGGAGAGGCCACAACAGTGAGAGGCCCGCATACCGCAAAAAAAAAAAAAAAAAAAGCCCACTGACCACCTAGGATGGAAAAGAAATGAAAACAATTCATACCTAAATATGTCACTTTCCACTGTAAAGGGAAGTCAGAAAATAGAATACTCATTCACCTCTTATTCCCAGAATTCAATGTGATAAGAAGTCAAGATTTAAAAAAAAAGAACCATGCTCCTTTGAAGTTAGAAAAAACCCTTTACTTAGTAACAATATAGCATGTATAATTCAAATACTGAAATGTCATGAAAGACCTTTATTAACTTGGGGATAGGGCACACTTTCTAGTTTGATTATAACCGCATAAATATATCGCCACTCTTTTTTTATTTTATTTTATTTTCCTTCATTTGCACCTGATCCCTGGAGTCAACCACTGATCATCAGGGGACTTGTTGTAAGTAACGGTCATTTGTGTTTCATAATTACCTTGAATCAACACAATTAGTTCCACATTCTGCTGTTTACTTCCTAAGGCATCTGTAAACATGTTTTACACAATTCCAGCAAATAGCTTTTGTCAATAATTAAATTTTTTAATTAAAAAAGTAGAATGATCCGGAATAGCTATTTTAGATGTGCTTTACATACCCCTCCAGGAGTATAAGAAAATATTCTTCAAGATACCAGCCAAGAGATTTTCTCTTTCAATTATCATCCACAGATCCACAATTTAGAATGTCTTTGGTCACAGTTTTAACGTGGTTAAATCAACATAAAGCCTGAAGGACATTTAATTAAAAAAAGGAATGTACTGTGTTTGATTGAATGGTTTTGTTTTCTTCCCTTGAATTGTTTTGATTCATTCCACAAAAAAATGTGTTGAACACCAGCTACGTACAGGGCGATAGATGTGATGATAGCAAATTTTTCACGTGTATCAGAATCACCTAGATTCTACCTTAGCAACTGTTTCACTGAGTTATAAGTGGACCCCAGAAGTGTGCGCTTGTAATGTCTATCCAGGGTGATTCTGAAATGAGAGGAACTTAAACCCCACTTTTGAGAACTGCTGAAACAGAGCTTCAGATTCTCTCTTAATCTTCAGAGAGGTGTGAACTATAAACTTTCACCCATGAAAATATCCCTACCCACCTGCAGCTAGGAAAGCGTGCTTAAGAAGAGAATAGAAAGTCGGATGTCATTTCTAAAAAATCCGCTTTGAATTTTTAAAAAGGTTTTCTTCAAGAATGGCTCCAAAAGTAATAGATTCTTCAGGAATAGGCAAATCTTTTACTGGGAGGTAAAATCTGCAGACAGGAACTGAGCACAGAAAATGCATTCTCTTCAGGCCACGCACCCAAAAGCACGTAGGACCATCTGGAGGGTGTGGCCACCAAAAAACGGTCACTGAACACAGCCATTGTGCTGTGCTCCATCCCAAGCCCTGAGTCCCTCCACGGGTGCTGCATTCAGACACGTGCTTTGTTTCGTCTTCTTTTGTTGTGCTGTTTCCCCCCAGGACAAGGTTTGGCAAGTTTTAAACAGTGACGATGACAAGCTGACGAGGAAGGTTTCCCTGATGTTCTGAGGCCTGGAAACAGAGGCGGTGTTGCTGATATACACCTAGGGACGGAGAGAAGCAGGCTTCCTCTCACAGAGGTGAGAGCAGAGAGCTGTGACATCGAGGCTCATCCTTGTGACATTAAGTTTTGAACTGAGGGTCCTCTATACTTGTCCTCCCTAGTTCTAACAGGATCCTGACCAGAGAGAGATGAAAATCAGAGTATATCGACACATCAATAAAATACCAAAGTGTGTGTGTGTATATATCAAATATATATATCAATAACGGGGTTTCATTAGGTATTCTAAACCAATCAAGCACACCAATAAAACTTGAAAGACTAAAATTGGCGAGCCCCACCCTTGCCGTAAGGAAGAACGGTACCAATCCGACCTCAGGAACAGAAATCGGTGGCCTCCGCCTGTCAGGATGCTTTCCCCACAGTGGCTTTAGCATCCTGTTTTAGATTACAGCGTTCTTTTCCTTAATTTCCCTCCAAATTAGTATCCAGTAATAAAAGGTAATTTCCCTATCCACGTGTGGCAGTTGTGAGAACATTTAGCCACTTTCAAGTCAGGTGGTGGCACTGGAAGGAAAAGACACGAGGTAGTTAAAAATTTGAAGAATATGTCAATTGGTAAAATTAGATAAAAAGTTACGCTGTGTTCTGCCCTACATTTGGACTATCGCAAGTGAGGCAAACTTTTCTAGGCAAACTGCTGAGGACTGCCAATTTAACAAGCTGTTCCGTGCTGCAAGGGACATATTTATGGACATACTTTCAACAAGACGTACCTAGTGCTACCAAGCTGTGCTGTACTAAAGAGCAGAAAGACTTAGAGCGATAGATTTAAAAAAAAATAAAGGATTTCACACATGGGGCCTATTAAAATCAGATCAAGTATTCCGAAATTTACAGGCAAAAATATTTAAAATAATGACAGGGTTGTTGCATGATCTAAGAAGAAAACACCCGGGAAATGTAAAAGATAAGATTGACACAGCATGTTTAGCTCAGGCTGTTGTACAACAAGGCTCTTGAAGGGAGAGAGGAAAAGCCAAGCTACATTGTGAATATTCTCGTTTTTAATCAGTTGGGTCAACATAACTCTAGTGCTATTTAAAATCTAGGCTTATCTCATGAATGTTTTTCAATATAAAGATTACCGCTCACAAAATCTTTCAAGAAAGATTGATTTCATGTCTCTTGATCTTTGGATGGTCCAAAGTCACCCAAAGCCACTATTGTTACTGGTACTTATTTATTTTGAAAAGCCATTGGCTGTTTCCTGTGAGAGCACTTCCTCTCCTTGGGAGTGTGCTTGGGATACTCATGAGTCAGACTGTTCTCTTTTTAAAAAACTGGCTACCTATTTCTATTTCTGGGAGTGGAGATATCAAGTCAACTTGGAGCTCATCTTCTTTGTTCTGGGGGGAAAAAGATTATTTCTCTGTACAAAAAGTATAAATGAATTGGTGAGGGTGGTGGTTTGACAAGAACCTGGGGTGTGGCTGCTTTGGAGCAATCCCTCACACATGCATTAATTACATGCATCCATTTATCTGACTATAGAACCTTGTAGGAGGGAAAGAAACAGGACCAAGGACATTTTACTTTGACAGTCAATGTTGCTAGAACACTTTTGATGGTCACTGGTGTCTGCACACATTTTTTTCTATAAAGGGACAGGCAGTGACTATTTTAGGCTTTGTGGGCACAGGGTCTCATCACAGGTCCTCAACTCTGCTGCGTGAAAGCAGCCATAGATCATATGGAAACAAATAAGCATGGCTGTGTTCCAATAAAACTTTATTTACAAAAACAGGCGGCAGGTTGGACGTGGCCCTGGGCTGTTGGATGACCCCTGGGCTAGGGTGACTCCAACAGAGGCTACTTGCAGGAGAGACAAAGGACTTCCTAAGAGGAAAAGGGGGTCCAAAACTGATAACCAAACTCTAGGAGCCGGGTTGCCAGGGGGGAGGACGGGTGCGAGGCCCTGAGGTGGCCAAGGCTCAATGCCCTTCTGGAACCACTGTGTGCCCAGGGCAGGGCTACAGGTGTGAGAGCCGAGAGAGTGGCTCACAGGGGGCTCTAAGCCTGGAGGCTTGGGTATGCTGTCCGCCCTTCCCTGGTCCAAATGCTGAGAAACCACCAGTGACCCCAGGACCATCCTGAGAGAGTGGTATGTCAATAGGCAGGGTGTCAGCTTCTAAACTTCTGGGGTTTGCTGTTGATGTAGGAACATCAGCAGAGAGAGGGGCTCTTCTGCAGTGTGGCCGAATGTTCTAGTCTCTTCCTCTGTAAGGTGATATGTCCATGCAGACTAAGCTCTTTGGACTGAGCAAATTCCTAAGGGTCTTGGCCTTGTCACGGAACATCACCGGAAAGAGGAAACTGGATGAAATGCAGTTATTATAATTTGAATAATAAAATAACTGTGACCTCATCCTATACCCTAACCTGGTGAGGGAGGCACACTGACTATAGTTATTAACTAACGTCACGAACAGGGAAAGCATCTCCTCTTTGTTCTTTGGACAAAGGCATTAAACTGAAGAGACCCATGGGTTTGGATCCTCTCCTAAGGCTAGGAATGCGATGCAATCATTAAAGACCTACTTAGATGGAACTGAGAATAACTCAATTGGATTAAATTAATAACTCAGTGGATTAAAACATCAAGGTGGGATAAAAGAAGGTTGGTCTCCAGAGATCTAGTCTGGGTTTAGTTATATCCACTAGCCCTTCTAGCCAATGAGGCACATCAGGATCTTATTTGATATTAAAAGTAGTTTGTGTCCTTTGGTGATTCATACTTATATACACTTTAGAGTCTTCAATTGCATATTCACTCATCGCTTTATTTTATTCTCAGAACAACGTGTGAGGCACGTAGGAAAAGTGTTCCTATGACCCCCAGTGTTTTTTCCGATGTAGGAACTAAGACCCCCCCAGATTTTCAGTGATGTGCTTAAGGTTCCAGAAAAGCAAGTCCCCATGGCTACACTGGTCTCCATCCCAGTCTGTTGTTCCAAATCCCATGTTACACCCCACCCCAGCTGCACCAGTGCCTTCATGTGTGCAGCCTCCGGGCCACATCGCTCCTCATCGAAGGGAGCCTGGAAACGCACCGCGACGTGCAACTCAAACACTGGCCGCCACCATCTCCTTGCCGAGGTGAGCTGCCTTTTGCTGCGAGCGCCTCTTGACTACCTATGCACCTCAGGCTGGTTCTTTAGTTTGGAACAAGGTGGAAGGAATCGTAGAAGGGCAACTGGAGAATGCAGAGCACACAACCAGGTGATGCTCAATTTCCTGGGAACAGTGCCATGCAGAGGTCCAGCACATGCTGTGAAACCTTGGGCAAGTTACTTACCTTCTCTGTGCCTCAATTCCCTCAAATGTAGGATAATGTTGGGACCTTCTTCCAGGAAATGCAGTACAGATTAATGGACTTAAAATGTAAAAGTGCTGGAAGCAATGCCTAGGATACTGTAAGTGCTAGGCAAATGTGACACCCAGGATGGTCTCAAAGAAGGAAGTCCTGAGCAGGATAGACAGAAATTTCTATTCACACTGTTGTAGAGAAGTTGTGGAAGTGCTTTGTGAAGTACTGGTCAGATTGTAAACTATCTTGTAATTACCTTCTTTGCAAGCAACTTGTATCACTCAGTGCAATTTTAGGACTACAAAAATGTCAAAAAGTGATTTATATAAAATGTAAATGTGACCTGGTTACCCCTTCTTAAAATTCTATCACACTCAGAAAGAAAAAAAAAGAAAAGAAATGCCATCATCCATCCCATCTCTAGCTGTCAAAATCCTAGGCATGCAGAGAATTCCAATAATTACTACCATTTGTGGAGTTCTCACTCTGTGCTAGGCCCTGAGAGTTACATACGTTATCTCATTTAATCCCATGGAAGTGCTACAAGTATAAGAAACCCAGTTTTACAGATGATAAATCTGAAACTCGGTGAGGTTAAATAATTTGTCCCATGACAGCATCCAGCAAATAGCGAGGCTGATGTAGCCCGGGGCCCTAGGATGCTAGAGACCATGTCTTTAACCAACCGCTGTATGTGATCCTTCCACCAAAAAGAATTTCTCCCTATTCTGAAACAGTATAGTACTCGGTTCATATTCTCTTCATGTGAATACAATTCTATCTTGAATTACATGTTTTTCCTGCACATCACAGGTTATCTACTGGTGTACAGGCTTCACAAAAATAGAGGATAAGCCTCGTGCATCTGAGAACGGAGCCCAGCTGCCCGGCAGGTGCCTGGGAGTGGAGGAGAAGCACAGGATCAAGAGGGAGGGGCAAGTTCACAGTTTGCTCGGGCTTTAACTGCCTTCCTCGAGAATGAGCTAGAAAATCCCTACCTCACAGGGTTGCTGTGAGGGTTGTCAAATGACAACAATAATGCAATTTAGTAACAAGTTGGATATCCTTTATTCAAAGGTGAACAATCCAGAGACTGGGGAGTATAGAGCCTCACAAGCAGTGAAGCACTCTTCCCCAGGGATACTGAGAAAGAGTGAGTTTTACAGAGGTTAGAAGCAGCAACATGAAAACAGGGCGCGACTGGCTGGGAGGTCGGGGATTTCCTTCTGAGACCGGCAGGTCCTGTTTTCTAGGGCAAGGTGAGCTCGCTAAAGCCGAGTGGGAAGATGGTGATTGGTGTGTGGTAGCTTCCTTGACACTGAGATATTTTCAACAAGCGCCGGAGGATTTAGGTTTAGATTTGTGACTTGGGCCAGGCCCCTGGGACCGCACCTCCAGTTCGTGGGTCTGAATTTGCGAATTACCTTTAACCGGGTCCAGTAAGACAACAGTTAAAATCACTCTGAACAAGACAGAGTACTACCAGCGTGGTCACTGTTCAAGTTGATTAAATTATACTGAAGTCAGGGTGGTTCCTGGGACAGATCGGCTCTTAACCAGGAAAAGACAGTCAATGGGGATGTGAGCACAGTGAGGAGGAAAAGCGGGGACTACCTGCTGAATTTGCCGGGAAGGTGGAATTTTAAGGAAGGTGATGAGCAATTAAGCAATGGAGAGTAGAGGGGGAAGTGTGCAAAACGAAGACGGAGAAGTACCGAGAACGGAGGGGTTCTGTGCTGTCAGAACTTGCAACCTGACTGGGGCAGCGGACTGGGTGGGCTCTACCCTCCACTCCCCTGAGCTCCACAGACCTAGAGCCGCGCCTTCCTGCCACTGAGTCCAGGGGTGCAGGAGGCCATCCTCTGTGTGAAGGCCCTCCTGGCCCCGCCCCTTTCCCCAGGCCTTCCAGAAAACCAGGGGCGTTCGCCAGAGAGCTAGGATCCACAGTCCTGGGTTCCCCAGGCTCTCCCCCCGCGTACGGAAGCTCTAGAAACAACTCCAAGTGAGTTCTCTGAGAGACTGTGGTCGTCACCTCTTAAGTTTTCGCCACGTTTACCAAAAGGGAGCCTGAAATGCGGAGAACAGCCTGTTTCCTTGACAGCAGAAAATCCACAGTTTTTTTTTTATTTTTAATCCTTTGTTGTCGGTCAAGAATTCCATAGAAATAATTGATGCCTCAAAACACAAGGAAAAGTGCTTTCCGCCCCCCACCCCCGCCCCAACTTCAGGGTTTGCTTCCAAGGAGATTGACGAGCGGATTTCTGAAACGTGAGCAGCGAGCAACAAAGACCCCCAGAGGCAGGGGACGAGCTCGGTCACCGACATCGCCGGTCCCGAGTCTCTGCAGCTTCGGGACCGGCAGGCTGCCTGGGAAGCACGAAGGCAACATTTCAAAACAAAAACAAGCCACAAACAAACAAGCACTGCAGAAAGGGCCAAGTTCGTTTGCATGGCCGACCGGGGTCCAGGCAGAGCTGCTGGAGATCCGGCCCGGCTCCAGCGGGTCGGGATCTCGGTGTCCGGGGGGTCTGCGGCGGCCACGGCCCCGGGGCTGGGAAACCCAGCGTGCGCCCGGCCCACCGATTATTAACGAGCCATCCTCGAAAAAAGACTGGCGGGGGAGGCTGCGAATTGACTCGCCTACACTCTAGAGAAAACAAAGGGGATGGAGGCGGGGCAGGGGGGCACTGGAGAACCAGGCGCAAATGCAGCTTTCAAATTCAAAGGGCTTATTTTGCATGAGAAAACACACGGGGACCTGAGGATTGGTGGTTGGCATCCCCCCTCCCCCGTCTTTAATATCAGCTCAGCAAACAGTCGCGATAAAACCACTGGCCTCTGGGACTCCTCAAAAAAAAAGAAATCCCTTTCTTCTGTGTCCTTATGTACAAGGATAAAGACCAGCTTCCTTCGTCCAAGTCGCGAGTGCTGAAAGGAGGGCGAGCAGTGGGGCGCCCAGCCGGAGCCTCTGTCCTCCGCCGGTTCCAGATTCCACGGCCCGAGGCGATGGTTTGCATTTTTAGGACAACAGCCGGCTCGGGGCCAGCCGGAGACCTCTCGCCTGGCTTCATTACTGCGCACAGAATGCCACGAGCGAGCCTGTGGTCACTGCGCGCTGACCGAGCGCGGCGAAGCCGCTGCCTCGGCCTGCGATCCCGACCCCTTCTTCCAGCCCGCGCACCCGGCATCCCACCACCGTACCCCAAACCTGAGCTCTGTTCCTGCGTGCCGCGCCCTACCTGGGGCACAGAGCTCCCGCTGGAAATCAGGCTGTGGCGCCGTGCTCGCTCTTTGGGGTCTTCCCCTCCAGAGGGACTCAGAGAAGAGCTGCCTTTGCCAACTGAACTTTGTCGTTGGAAACCACCCTCTCGCTTCCTTCCCCTCTGATAACGCTTCCTGAGACTGAGTCTCCGATGCACCATCTCCCCTTGGGGACGGGACGGTCGGGAACACGGATAGCCGGGAATACAGACCCCTCTCTTTTCAAGGTCATTTACTTTCTTAGTGACCTCCCTAACTGCAATCGTCTTCTGTGTCTGGCCTAAATCATAACTGCCCTCTTACAAAGAAACCCCACAGCCCACAGCCACCATCCAATCCCATCTGTTAGGAGGGGATGCCCCTCAATGTACCGTTTCAAACAAGGATGAACGCTTGCAAGCCAGAGGATGGGTCACCATGGTTTGTTCAATGCTGACACACCAAGCATTCTAACTCAGTATATCAAAATAAGGCTATGGAAGCACAAGATTACTGACTGTAAGATTACTGATTGTTTTGAAGGAATTATTTCCGTGGAAAACATTTAAGCCAAGTTGAACCTGACCTTGAAGCTCCAGTAAACTTTTCTGAGCCTCTGGGGCTGCAAGTATGTGGAAGACAATTAGACAAATCAAACATCTGAATCTTTGAAGACGGCCACCAGGAGAGATGTGATGTGGGAAACTAAGAGCAAACCACAGACCACTGGCTAATGGTGAGGTGTGCAAAGGGAAATCGATGTATTATATAGCAGCTTCTTCTGACCTGTCCCATTAGGGCATGGGCTCAGCGGCTCTAACATAAGACCTCACATAATGAGGCTCACATAAGACAGAAGCTTATTTTTCCTTTGCTTAGCAGTCCAGAGATGCACAGACCAAATCGACAGAGCACGTCTGCTCCACAGTGTTAGTTATTCAGGGACCTAAGCTCCTTCCCGCTCACTGACTGGTACTAACTACTACGGCAGTAGTTCTCAAACTTCAATGCAGAGGTTGGTTAACTGTTTCTGTAAAGGACAGTATAGTAAATATTTTAGTCTTTGCATCTCACATGTAATCTCAATTATATTCTTCTTTGCTTTTGTTTTTCTTTGGTTGTTGTTGATTGCTGCAACTCATTAAAAATATGAAAACTGTTCTTGGCTCACTGACCATACAAAAGCCAGCTGCCGCAGTCCCTGCTTTAGAGCATCAGAATCACCTGGAGGGCTTTCTGAGCCCACCCCAGAGTTTCTGATTCAGTAAGTCAGAGTGGAACCCAAGCATGTGCATTTCTAACAAGTACTCATGTGATGGTGATACTGGTGGTTTGGAAACCCCACAGTGAGAACCACACTCTGCTGTGCTGTCTTTGCCTTCATGGTCAAAGCTGAATCTCCTGCAAATGCAAGTTCCAGAGCAAGAGAAAAGGGGAAAAGCCTTTTTAAGTATATGATCAAGAAACTGTACCCTTCACTTTCACTCATTTCCCCTTGGCCTGATCTTAGTCACAGGGCCAGCTGCAAAAGAAGTTGGGAAACGTAGACATTTGTTGGGCTGTGCACCACAGTCCTGCAGTCCTTGCAGCTGCCCAGCTGCGAGACGGAAGAAGGAGCCTGGAGTCAGCAACAGAGACATCTGTGATTTACCGGACAGGGAATCTTACAAGTCAGAGGCAAAGGTCCCGGAACAACACCCCACCGTGTACGGCCCATGGGCAGGCAGGACAGGGCAGCAATCTTCACTACACAGGGGAGGCGGAGGCTATCAACTATAGTATAGGGAGCATGGTGTCAGAAGGGCCCCTTGGTTGCCAGGGGCACTGCTTGAAGGAACGCACCCCCCAAAGATCTTTGAGTTAACAACCTTTGTGAGGGCCAATATTTCCTGTTGATGACCGAACATACTGGAGCCATTCTGGTCTGAGGAATAGAACAATCATTAGCTAGGGGTCTGGCAATCAACCAGGCAGTTACTGATTAAACCTTCAGCTTAGGAGGGGAGGCAGGGCCAAGTCAGGCAGTGGATGTACAGAAAGCAAGACAGCAGCCTTCTTATGGGGCCAGACCATACAAAGTTCACGAGCCCTGCTCCAACTCAAGAGGTTTTATTATTAAGAGGAAGAAGAGGAGAATTCACTTTGGGGAACAGTTAGCCACTTCTGCCACACCAGGAAAGAAGGGGACCCGTGGAAGGTCTTCCACACTTTGTCAGATTGACCTCACAGTGACTACCCTGGGATGGATTACAGTACCCCTCTACTACATTCTCAGACAAAAAGTCAACTCGTGGCACAAGTACACAGAGAAGACAGCTCCCACAGGAATAACCTAAGTTCCCATTTCCTAAATAAACATCTGTTCTCTGTGCCCCCATGATGCTACCAATTCTACAAGTCCCAATTCATGGCTTCAGATCATTCAAGCTTTTTAGTCTTGATCAGTTTCTAACCACTTCTTCTAGTTGAAATTTACCCACCATTTCTGGTTAAAATAAATAAATAATAATAAATCATCTCTGTTTTATATTTATACCAAATCAATATCAGAGAGATTAAATGTAAACTTTTAAATAACCATAAAATTATAACTTTTTAAATTGAAGTATGGTTGATTTACAATATTGTGTCAGTTTCAGATGTACAGCAAAGTGATTCAGTTAAAATATGTGTTTTTTTCAGATTACTTTCCATTACAGGTTATTATAAGATTGAATATCTTTGTGTTACACAGTAAATCCTTATTGGTTATCTATTTTGTGTATAGTAGCTTGTTAATCCCATACTCCTAATTTATCCCTCTCCCTCCTCCATTTTGCTTTTGGTAGCCATAACTTTGTCTTCTACGTCTGAGAGCCTGTTTCTGTTTTGTGTGTGGATTCCACTTGTATTATTTTTTAGATCCCACAGTTTAGAATATTTATGTAATCCTGGGGCAGGAAAACACTCTACATGGTGGTGAAGAGAATATCAATAAGGTTAAGAATGTCTGATTTGACTATAATAAAATAAATAAGCCACATTCCTAAATAATATGCCCTAAATACAAAGACCAACAGATAAAGGGGGGAAATACTTGCAACAAGTGTAACAATGAAAAATATTAATACTCTACCCAAAGAACATGGAAAGCAATTTTCAAAAGTGAAGTAGGCAAATAACCAAAGAACGTAAGAATGTATGTATTTGTCTTCATAAACAAATATATTCAAATTAAAATATATCTTTTTTCCAATCAAATGGCAATTTACTTCCTACCAATTGGTCAATGTGGTAGGGAAAAGTGCACACTAATTCTGTACTAATAGAGATATATTTGAAGTTTGGTTATATTTAACGAAAGTTTTAAACGTGGATTATTGTGGGCAGGTCCTTAGGATGGCCCTCACGACCCTGCTTCCTGGTATTCACGCCCTTCGGTCATGCTCTTCCCTGGCGTATCATGGAACCTGTGACTTATGTCTAGCCAATAGAATAAATACTGCAAACGAAGCAGGACATATATGATTACATGATTACGTTACATAAGATTTTAACATTTCTTGCTGGAGTATGTTTCTCTCTCCCTTGCTGGCTTGAATCAGAAGCAAGCCACCGTGTTGTGGGCTGCCTATGTTGGGAGGCCACATAGCAATGAACTTTCAGGCTATCTCTAGGAGCTGAAGGTACCCTCTAGCCTATAGCAAGCAAGAAAATGAAGCTTTCAGTCCTACAACAGCAAGGAAATGGATTCTTCCAACGACTTGAGTTTGGAAGTGGATGTTTTCCAAGATAGCCTCAGAGCAGACCTCAGCCCCAAATGATGACTGACACCTTGAAGAGGGACCAGCTAAGTTATGCCCAGACTCTTAACATATAGCAACTGAGATCCCAAAAGTGTGTTGTTTTAAGCTGTTAAGTTTCAGTAATTTGTGTGCAGCAGTAGATACTAATACGTGTGTATTAACCCCAAAATTCTACTTCTAAGAATTTATCTAAAAAACTTAGCCACAGTATTTTTTTAATTATGAAAAATCAGAAGCAACCAATATACACAAAAATAGACAATGTGTTAAATAATGGAAAATCCACAAAAGAAAATATTATTCAGTTAACAAAAATTATGATGGAAACAATAGGTATATTTAAAGAAAATGATTAAATATAATAATAAATGAAAATAAAATTTCCAAACTAACTTGCATCATTTCCATTTTAATTTTTTAAATGTTTATGCATGTACAGAATATAATCCTTGAAGCTATATACCAAAATGTTAATAGTAATTATCCCTGAGAGGTATGATTATAAGTTTTTTTATTGAAAGACATGTATTTTTACACTTTCCTATAATGAATATTTCATGTCTTGGCAAAACAACAAGAAGCCAAAAATTAAATTTAAATGCAAAATGGAGGGAAGAAAAGAGTCCCCAGCTTCATGAAAAAGAAAAGGCTTAAGTCCAATGGAAATGTTAGCTGTTTTATGGTTAATAAATATAAGATGCAAATGTCCCCAGAGGCAAGTAAGCTTCTAACAATAATGACTTCCATTTCTTGGGCATTTACAATGTACCAGGCACATCCTAAGAATTTGGAGTGCATTTGTTTGTTTAAAATGGGTTACGGTTTGGGTTTATGCCCTGTGTTGAGAGAGAAGGGCAGCCCAGAATCCTGGACTTTCCGCCATTCGCATCTCCACTTTACCCCTTGCTGTAAGTCAGGTAACGCGTGAGGCCCATCCTGAGTAAGAGCAAGGGGACCACCCCTCATCCTGGACTGGATCAGTGTATTCCCTCAAACATGGTTTGGGCGCTGATCTCAAACCGATCAACTAGTTTTACCATCACACAGCAGTTCTCCAAACCTGGCAGCTTAGGTTCCAGAGAGACGTTCTTTATTTGTTGTGGAGTCTACCACAAAAATAGAAGAGGCCCTCACCACACACTTTCCCCCTGAATGACTGAAAACAACAGTTGCTCTTACAGATGCATGGAAAGAGCAAAGATATTTCAGTAGGCTTGAGAACAAGCTAAAAATTACCAGCTCCTCATAGGAATTACTCATTCTGCTAGAGAAAAAATGGAAGGTTAGCTCTTCCCCAAATCTATCTCATTCTGCAAATCGAGGTTCATCTCGACTTAATGGCCCTGGGCAAGTCATGAAACGTCTCAGACCTCAGTAGTCCCCTGTGTAGAATGAATTTTTGTTACCTTCCCTAATTAGAGGCTGGTCAGGATGATTTCTTGGTTTCTGTCAAATTGAGGGTATGGGATTCTGAAACAGCTTCCCTCCTCCAGGTGTTCTATCAAAAATTTCTAAAGGGAAGTCTAGAGGATGTATCTATAACACTATTCAACGATATGAGTTTAGCTTTCAGAAAGAGACTAATATATAGAAACTCTGGGCTTTCAGAAAACCCTTAAATAACTCTACAGGCTTCTAGTATAATGCCCTCAGCTGACCTTCCAGTGGAGTTCCAGAGTCCTGTGACATAAAGACAAGTTCCCTGCTCCTTCATGAGGGCAAGAGAACCCAAAACACCTGTCCTTTCATAACCTGACCACAGAGGATCACTTCTCAGAAGGTCACTTTTATTGCTTTAAGTCAGTCTAAAGATTTTCCATCTGAGAAAGTATAGCAATGACATCTGTTCATTCTTCAACAGAAACCAGCCCTTTACCCATGATTTTTCAATATTTAAACAAACAGCCAAAACAAAGCTGTGTGGCAGTGTTAACCTTGATGAACTTAAACGCCTGCACCTGTATGATTACTAATTGGCATGTTCAGTAACAAAGCTGATAGGTAATGGGTGACAGTCACACCTCTTAATTGGTGCAATTAACAGTCCTTTTGTCGTCAACCATGCACAGTTCCTCTCAAGTGTAAAATGCCACAGGTAAAGGGATGCGGCAATGGATGGGGTGAGCGGTAAGGCGAGAGTAAACCAAAGTTTATAGAACAGATTAGGCGGATCGAGAGGGAAGGAAAATACAGTCTCTGCAAGAAACTGGCTAAAACTACCAAATGAGTAGGAACGTCAGTGATCGTATCTAAGGGAGACACAATATTCTTTACTGTTGATGTAAATCTTGACGTTTTAAAAAATTGATTCTTCTCCCCATTACATTGCTATATGGGAAGAGTCCACTTTCAGCAAATTTAATTTTGAATGTGAAGATCCAAATCAATGTTTAAAAAAAAATGAAGGCATGCATGTCTGGGGAGCTTTTGCTTTCCTAACAATACTCTGTAAGATTTACTCTGAGATTCTAGACAACAAATATTTTGGGGTTTTTATAGCAGAGTCCAATTATTTAAGATTTTTCAGGAATGCAGGAGGCAAGATATACTTGTGTGCTTCTTGTTTAAAACCCTCTTTCCTTTTTCAAAAAAGCAGTAGCAGGCTCCCCTCCAGCTCCCTGAGTAACTTCCTTACATCCCCAGTGTTGCAAAACCTCACCATCAATTACAGACAAACTTTTACTAGGTTTCCTGGAAGGCATAGCCCTACGTTAGCATCATTCCAGTCTGCAGACTGTAGCCTCCAGGCCTGGCTTTTCTAGTTTCTTAATACGTTTGTCTTCTTTCCTTAAAGGCATGGCTTCATATTTACTGTGCGGAGATGTTACTATTTATTCCCTTACAAACTAGAGGTTCTAATATTTCTTCATAATGGGAGGGGTTACCATGTTGTCATTCTAGGACAAAAATTAGACATGATATGTTCATGAGTTCCATGAAGGCGAGAATTATGTTCCTTCCATCGATAAATCACCAGCCTTTAGCCCATAGTAATGCTCAAATAAATAGGTATTACTGATAGAATGTGAATGATGTCAAGGAGATAGATGTTTCCCCCCAAATCCCTCTTTTGCATTATACACAATTCTTCTGGGGTATGTCCAGATGATTTGTGGTGCTATTTGAAGCCTCCCTTTTCCTAAGATTCTTGTTTTCCTTTTGAGTGTGTCCTTATTTATGTTAAGCTACTTTTCTCTTCGTTTTCCTGCTTTCAATTTTTGGACTTGGGTCCCTATCACTGGCCTTTTCCTTCACTGAAATTCAGCTTCATACCCATGACTGCATACTTTTCCAGATCATTTTGAATCCTCAACCTTATCTTACCTCTTGCTATTGTCCATCCACATTTCCCTATTTTACAGTCTTTCTTTAACCTACTTTTCCAGGTAACTATCTATGCCAGACCTTAGGGAGTTCAGACACTTATTTTGCTCACAATTTTGTGGGTCAGGAGTGTGAGAGGGGCTTGGCTGGATGGGTTGTCCTGATCCACGCGACCCCAGCTGGGGTGGGTGGTCTGGGGGATCCATCGTTCTACTTTTCTTCCCTTTTTAAAATTTCTAATAGTTGCCTACCTAATATACAGGGTATTACATTCCTGCCAGGCCTATGGTCAAGAATAAATGAGCCCCACCTGACCCCACGGGAAACTATTCAAACCACTATGAGGTCCTGACACTCCAAGCCGTGTCCTTTACCCTTTATCCAGCCTCCTGGGTCTCTGATTTGAGTCACTAACATCTTCCTGGTGGGTGCAAGGCCAGGCACAAGCTTACATGTGTTCTGAGAGAGAGGCTTGGCCAACCCAACAGGAGTGCTTCTTAATCCAGAATTGCAGGTCAATTTATTAAGATAAGTTTTTGGTTTTCCCCGGGGGGTAAATAGAGTACAGAGTGGAGGGAAAGGGTGTGGGAGGAGCAGCTGCCCCTTGGAGAGGGCAGAGCTGGGTGTGACACATGACACCTGGGGGAGCTTCGGGCTGTGATGTTCTTTGGTCTGGAAGGAGGGGGTGATGTGGAGGATAGCGGTTGGTGAGTGTTGGCAAGGATGTGAGGGTGATGTAACAATATAAAATATTTATCTGCCCAGAGTCAAGAGGATATATATTACCTATCAACTCTCTTTTCCCCAAAGAATACAAATAATTGAAGAGTTTTCCATCTGTTTATATACAGAGAGAAGGAATTGATGGCAGCCATCTTGGAGATAAACTACCATACCAACCTTTCTCATTGTCATGTTTTTCTTTTAATATATGCCATATAGATGAAAGATAGATGGACAGACAGAAACTGACTTAATAGTTTTCCATATACATATCTCAACAAGGTAAGAAACTTGGAGTGGTTAAACCACTCAGTTCCCAGTATCCCAGGTGATGGACCTCTGAGGCAACTGTACCCAAACTACTAAGACTTTTTTTTTTGACTTGTGGAACTAACTGGTTACTAAATGCCATTTAGACTACTGAAGCAATTCATTTTGTCCCTACAATTATTATCACACTTTGTCCAGTGTCTCCTTCCAATAGAGACTGCTAGTATAGTTATCTTTAAATGCATATTTGGCTCATCTTAGTTACAGACCATCCAATTATTAGAATAATGCCATCTGGGATAATGATTGTATTTTTCAGCTACCTGGTTGCCGTGTAAAAATATTCCAATTGTGTGTAAGCAGGAGTGAACTCTGAGAAGTCCTTAAAGAGGTACGGCTGTCTCCACTCTTTCCTATTCCCTACTGGCAAAGGAGGAAATGATGCTTGGCACTCTAGCAGCCATTTTGGACAATGAGGAGGAAATCACGGGCTAAGGATGGTAGAGCAATAACACAGAAGGAGCCTCAGTTCCTGATGGCTGCTCTACCTACTCCCAGCTCTGTGCTGCATATCATGTTTATTTACCCATGAGACAAAACTTCTATCTTTTTTAGACATTGCTATCTGGATTTTCTGTCACTTGTAGTGAAACCTGGTTCTGATGCATCTCTCTGCTGTAAGGCTGGCTGGAGAATTTAGTCAGGTTAAAACTATCAGCTTAGTTTAAACCAACCTCCCGATCCACACAGTATATAAAATTGCACTAAGGCAGATCTTTATAAAAAGAGTAAGAAACATATGTAAATATCACATCTGAATTTAAATACAGTATCTAACTGCCCTAGATTTTTGCAATGTATTCATAGCCTTGAGAGGAGATAAGAAACCACTTTATAATCCGTTGAATCCTTGTAAATTCCATTTACATGTGTTTTTAAAATATATTTTTGTGCTATCAGTGGTGATGGTCAGGAGCTCTGCATTGTGAAATATTCTTCATTGCTCTGGAGAACAAACCAAGACTCAGTCGGTGACCTGGCAGCCCTCCTGGGTTGGAGGGCAGTGCTCTGGAAAAGGATACCTATTTATAAAACCAGTGCATTCTTTTTCTGAAATGGATGCCAGACAACACTGTTGTAGTTCAGTGTTCATTATTATCCCTTGAAGTTTCGTCTCCCCGTTCCTTCCACAAAGACTCACCCGCCAATCTGCACGGTCCCAATATCCGCCAGAATTAACTCTAAAAATAACATCTGATCATGTCATTTCACCATGTAACTTCCTTTATTCCTTGCCACCTCTAGCCTGGAACGAAATGGCCTGTACTTTTTCTGTCTTCTCTTCCACCTATTTCCAGTCCTTTATCTCACCTGCTATTTAAACATGTAATCTTCACCTTTTCCAAAATAGGCCACACCTTTCACACCTCTGCACCTGCAACAGGCTATTTTTTCTGCCTGAAATGCTTCCCCAACCCCCAAGCTTGCTTTTTCAGCACCTTCAGGATGCGTCTCACAGGTCTAAAAGCTGTTGTCACTACTACAGATGAGGTTAACCACTTACCCCCTTGCCCTTATTCTGCATTGGGTTCTACCCCGGTCACAGCACTTCTAGGTGATATTATAGTCAATCTGTCTTCAAGTCTGATTCTCCCCAATGGGTGAGATGCTGGAGCTCTCCCAGTCGTCAGCTCCATGCCCATAATACACGGGAACTTGCTCTGCCTAAAGGAATGGGCTAGATTCATGACTGAGACAGAGTCATCCCAATGAAGAGTAATTTGTATCTCAGTGTAGTCTTTAGGGCTGTATGATAAGGGGGAAATAAGGCACATTATAGGACTTAAACAAAGACTTTCAATTCCTTAGAAGAGATACTCATGGGAATATACAAGAACATAGGTAGCCTATGAGCCATTTAATATCTTTCTTCCCACCTTGGAGAGAAATTCAACATTATTCAGAACTGATTTTTTTTGGAATTAAAATTAGGGGATCATAGAACTGTAGAGCTAAAAAGGACCTTAAAAATTATTGACTCCAACTTCGTAATTTATAAATGAGAAAAGTAAGTCCCAGAGAGATTAAAAGATTTGTTAAAGGACACCCGGCTAGTTAGTGTCAATCATTTCTGAAATCCTGGTCTCTTGACTCCATTGTCCTTCAAATATTTCCGTCATAATTCCCTGGTTAGGGGCAGCCAGCAGCTGCAAAGCACATGGACTTTAATTTCGAATAAACTCAGCGCTAAAGCACAGATAAACCCAAGGGCTTCAGCTACAAATTAAACAGGTGAGAAGATACTTCAGATTATTTGAGGAAAATTTTAAAACCATACAGTGTTAGAGAAGCCCCTAGTTTTCATAAATGAAAATAAGAAAGAACTGAAATGACTTTCTCCACCTGAATCATGTCACCAAAGACAGACACAAGACTAGAACTCCGAATGCGGGTGTGAAATGGACTCCACAAAACTGGATAAAATATGATACCGTATAGAATAGTTGTCCTCTCATAGCAACTGGAGCCTGTAGTTGGTCAATTAATTAAAAAGTCAGGTAAATTTAAAAATCATTTAAAAATGATACATGCATACTACAATAATTTTATTCTTATTCTTAAACATGAACATACACTTATTCTCCATATGTGGATAGCCAAAAGTTTCCTTTAATTATTCCTTTAATAACTAATACATTAGATTATAATGTATTCGTTTCTTATTGCTGCTGTTAACAAATTACCACAAGCGTAGTGACTTAAAATGACATAAAATCATTATCTTATAATTCTGGAGATCAGAAGTCCAAAATGAATCTCACTGGGCTAAAATCAAGGTGTCAGCACGGCCGCAGGGAAGCCTCCCCTGGAGGTTGCAGGGGAGAATGTTTCTTGCCTTTTCCAGCTTCTAGGGGCCACCCACATTCCTTGGCTCATGGTCCCCTCCCATCTGCAAAACCAGCAATCACCCCTCCAACCTGGCTTCTCTCGTCAGATCTCCTTCTCTGACTGACTCTCCTATCTCTCTTTTACTTAGAAGGACCCTTGGGATCACATGGGGTCCAACTGAATAAACCAGGATAATCTCTCCATCTCAAAATCCTTAACTTAATCAAATCTGCAAGGTCCCTTTGGCCATGTGAGGTAAGCTATTTCCAGGTTCTGAAGATTAGGATATAGACATCTTTGGGGTGGCGGGTGGGGACATTATTCTGATAATGTCCAGCCAGCATGGTTCTGCTGATTGGAGATGACTTTTCTTTCCTCCATGAATCACACATAAAGTGTGCTGTCTGTAATTTCTAGCTTGTACCTTTAAGGTAGAAGAATCATCTGAAGACCTTTGGAAAGCAACTTGGGTTGAATTCTTCCAGATTTGTTTCTCAATTTTATATTTGTCCCACGACCAATTTGAAATTAATTTTTGATGTGATTTGCCTTTTCTGGTCCTTCTGAAATACTGACTTAGGTTTCATAGATACAATTCTCTTTTCTTTTGCACTCCTATGTCACTGGTTTATGTAATATTTAAATTATAATACTTACTTAAGCAATTTTGAACATGAACAGAACTTGGTAGAAATTGCTCCACTGTGGCGCACAACGGTGAACAGCCTGCTGGTGAGGGGGGCTACTGTCCATGGGTCCCCAGTGTGCCAAGAAATAAATGAAAAGTTTTCTTCATCTAGTAGAGTGTGTAAGTGTAGGTGGTCCCAGAGAGCTTCTGTTACATAAAGTGCCGGGTGTATTATAAGGCATTCTACAGATATAAGGTATCACTATTATTTCTGCTTTTGGTTCAAGATCTGGTGCTAAGAAATATACATGTAGACATTTATGACTGGATACGGATGATGTATGACAGGTAGAAAAAAGGCAGCCAAGAAAGTCACCTGATGACTAGGGAAAGTCAGTCAAATGTGCAAACATATTCTGCTCAAGCCAGGATAAAATCTAGAATTAAGTTAGTTAATAATGTAAGTTAAATTTCAATTAATAAAGCATTTAATTATAGTTAAAGCCTTGTTCCTTTATTAATCTGCTTTTACTGTCTCTCTGAAAATTTAAGTTTAGTTGTCTAACTAAAGAGCTATTTTTAAAAATATTTAATTGGTTGGAAAAAGTGTATTGAACCCTTTTATCAAATGACCTATCTTTAGGAAACTGAGCTATTTGGCTCATTAAACTATAAATATATCTGGGCCTTCTCATGAAAGCATATTTTAACTCAAGCTGAGTAGTGTAGGGTAAAGAGACACTCACTAATCCTGAGATTATAAACACAGACATGTAAACGTGCAACAGAAAAACAGTGCTAAATCCAGAGTTGAAGGGTCTTCCCATGGATGCGTTCTTTTGCCCTTGAACAGCTTTTGTCTTTGACTACTGACTCAGGAATGGTCTCTACTAGGTTGCTGAAGGAGGGAAAGAGAGATTCTAAATGACCTGAAGAAGATCAACTTCTAAGCTTAAGCTGTCCTTGCTACCCAAAGGCATGGCTTTCTTCATTCTCAGCCTAAGTGCAAGCATACCTCCTGTATTAATAGTTTGCTGAGGCCACCATGACAAAGAGCCACAAACAACAGAAATTTATTATCTCACAGTTCTAGTGGCTAGAATTCTGAGATCAAAGTGTTGGCAGGGCTGTGCTTTCTCTGAAAGTTCTAGGGAAGGCTTCTCTCCTAGCTTCTGGTAGCTCCTTGATTGCGATAGCATAACTCCAATCTTTTCATGACGTGTTCCCTGTGTATCTGTGTCCGAATTATGCCCTTTTATAAGGAAATCAGTCACACTGTGTTAGGGACCCACCCTACTCCGGTATGATCCCTTCTTAACTAATTACATCTACAATGACCCTATTTCCAAATAAGTTCATATTCTGAGGTGCTGGGGTCAGAATTTCAACATGTGACTATACATGCCTCAACCTGTAACACTCTGTAGAGGAAGACATCACCATCCTGTGCTTTGAACTAATTCACCAAATAATTTTTTATTTTAATAGCCAATAATACATAGTCAAATTTAACCATGTACTTTAGTAATAATCATAATCATAAAAATTATAGTGAGTGTTAGAAGAAACTAAGCGAAAATTAATAAAATAAAAATTGGTGAAGTTTATTATTAGCTGTGACTAGGAGCCACATCATCAGTAAGAAAGAAGAAACTAACAATGAACATGGAAATGCAAGAAGCGAAGATTGTTTTTAAAAAAAGCAGAGGGAATAGATCAAGTTTAAGGAGCATATGCAGCCTCTTGTAGGAAAGCATGTTTATCAGATGAGAAGAAATTGTCCAAAGAGGGAACCTGGGATTGACAGGTGGCTCCCTAGCTTACCTCTAACATCTGAGCATCCTTTACCTTCTCTTTGGTGCTAGGGATGAACCTGATGGCTTGCTTCCCTGTGATGGTCATGGTTTAGAAGTGAAGTTGGGTATGAAAACAAAGTCCATTTATCCAATAAGGTACAAAGTAGTATGTCTCTTTTATAGTAAGCATATAAAGAAAGTACAAATACAAACTGTCACTTAATGACACAGGTGTGAGGAAACACACACTGGACTAAAATGTTAAAGATATTGGTTCCACGTGTGCAATAAGTACTAAAGAAGAAGAAAGCTCCAAGGATTCTACAATCCTTCTTACGTATCAAGTTGTATTTTTCTTGCGTAAGAGTCATTAAAATTTGTCATCTTTCTACAAGATCTCAGTTATGTGGGATGAGTCAATAATTTTATGGATAGTTCAAGTTCTCAGAGATTTTAATTTCCTTTTTTAACTAGCAACCTTTCCAAGATGTATAGTACACAGTTCTATGTGTTAGTAAACAAAACATACTGAATTTAGGGTCATCTGTGTTATAGAGGCAGATGTTTGGGAACATTAATTTGACTCTCTATTAAACACTGTAAACAACCATAATACATCTTGGAGTGAATTCTGTTCATTTGTCTTTTTCTTATAAAAAGAGTTTGCAGAATGTGCTTTGTCAGAGGCTCCCATACCATGTAATTACAAAAGTAATTATTAAATTAAAGGCATAAAAGCTTTTTCTTAGTTTGTTATTTTGCCTTCAATAAAACTGTCATCACCTTTAACCCATTTTCTAACTCACTAGTTTTCCATTCATTCACATTTCATAAGGAAATAACATATCTTATCAAACTTTAGAATATTGCTACGAATGATCATGAATGTATAAAAACACTGTGTTGTATTTTTATTCTCTCATAACCACAAATAGAACTTTGCATCATTGGTAGTTTTTTCAACATCTGATATATTAGTCGAGACTAGCTGCGATCGACAGAAACCAACACAAAGTAACTTAAATTTTTAAAAAATTATCGGCTCATTAATTTGCAGACTAGTTGCATATAGCATGGCTGGATCTAGGGATTCAAATGATGTTATCAGGACTCTGTCTCTTCATCTTGTAATTGTCTTCTTTTGTTTATTGTCCATCCTCTCCTGCCTGCAAGTACTGACATACCATCTGAACCCCCAAACACCCAGTACTCATAAGTAAACGATCATTTTATTTTTCTGTTTTTGTTTTTTATTTTTATTTTTATTTATTTAATTTTTTTTGCGGTACGCGGGCCATTCACTGTTCTGGCCTCTCGTGTTGCGGAGCACGGGCTCCGGACACACAGGCTCAGTGGCCATGGCTCACGGGCCCAGCCGCTCCACGGCATGTGGGATCTTCCCGGACCGGGACATGAACCCATGTCCCCTGCATCGGCAAGCAGACTCTCAACCACTACGCCACCAGGAAAGCCCTTTGTTTTTTATTTTTTCCCCAACGTTTTCCCTCTAAGAATTGCATCTTATTATGCTGATACTGTAGCCTCTAAGCCAGGTACTATTGAGACAAAAGATTGTTAAATAATTGTCAACAAGTAGATAATTATAGTCACCTTTATCTAAGCTGTACAACAAGAAAGGGAAACATGTTAATTTGCTTAAGTATAGGGATTTTCTACAGCTATATCTTTATCATGTAAAACTGGAAGAAAAGCAAAAAAAAAAACATTTTTACTGAACAATATGTTAATCTCAACTTAGTAGAATTAATAGAATTACAGTTTTCTGTACCAACTTAAGAGCTGAAAATAAATTCAGAAAGTCAAAATATTCGTTTCTACTCTGTTATTTGAATCAACAAACCTAAGGACTTTTGTATTTAAAATGAAAACTTGTGATATATCCCAACAATAATTCTCATTTACAAAAGAAGGATTACAATAGCATTGTTTCACTTGCTATTGAATCACTACATTGCAACAGTAATAACAGAAAAGACATAGGATAGAAAGTCATCTATTCTTGTGAATGCAAATGACAAAACATCTCCTACTTTGATCCTTTGTGATATTCAAATTTTATGTGGGAGAAACAACAAAAGAAAGTTTAATTTATTTGACTAAACTGCAATGATCTGCAAGGCCTGTTTCAAACACATAGCATCAACATTATTATTGCTATTGTTATTATTATTATTATTATATCTACATACACGAGCCTCACTTTTGCCGTTGTAAATGCCAAAGATGGTAAAATCGACAGTCCCTTGGTTCTAGGAATTTGGTCTTTGAAATCAGGAGATAGTTTCAGCTCTCAGTTTATTTTTTTGTTTTTGTTTTTGTTTTTTTGTTTATGCGGTACGCGGGCCTCTCACTGTTGTGGCCTCTCCCGTTACGGAGCACAGGCTCCGGACGCGCAGGCTCAGCGGCCATGCCTCACGGGCCCAGCCGCTCTGCGGCATGTGGGATCTTCCCGGACTTGGGCACGAACCCGTGTCCCCTGCATCGGCAGGCGGACTCTCAACCACTGCGCCACCAGGGAAGCCCCAGCTCTCAGTTTAAATAAACATTAGGGAGACGTATAAAGATAGACACCAGTGATGGAGTTGTTACTTCAAGACTTCTTTTTGTGATGTTCTTTAGTTTACACTATCTGGGCTGGTGTGCTTCCCTAGTCATGCTACAATGGAGTTTGGTCTATCTTGGACTTATCCTAATGTTGGTCATTTACTACTGGAGATTCAGTTGTATCCCATACTTGGACAGACTTTTGGATAAATATTTAAGGATATCCCAATGATGCTAGGTCTCCTAATCATTCTTTTAGCATCCTAGACTTCTCCTTCTTCAGTATCACAGTTGTATTCATACATCTATATATTTCTTGTTTATTAACTGTATTCCTGTAATACCATAAATCCTATGAAACCAGAGGCTGTATCTGACTCTGTACATTTACTGACTAGAAGCACAGTGTCAGAATAAATGTAAAATAGATCTTTGTTGGATGAATGAACGAAGGAGGCAATGCCAAGTGGCATCCTCCCAGTTCTTCATAAATTCATGTGACTTTTACAGTCGATTAGTGGGAGGTGTAAGTCAATGTTTCCTCAATTTGCCTGTCCTTGAAAATACAGATTATCAGATCTTTCCCATGGAGATACTGATTCAGAGGGTTTGGGGTGGAACCCAAGCATTGATGTTTTAAACCAGCTACCCTAGGGGTCACCTAAAAGGGAGCAAATTTGGGAGATACTGTACCATATTAAAGGTTTATACTACCTCAGATCCATAATTCTAGAATGTTCCTCTCTGTTCAGTGATCAAAGGACTTCTGGAATTCACATGCTTATTAAAAGAACTGTTGATGTTGTTATACTTCTTTGTTCTGCCCACGTGGAATTTCCTGATTTAACATTTGTAATTTTGAAACTAAAGAGCACTTTGGCTCAGGCATGAAATTTAATCTTATGAGTTATGTGCCTGGCCTTTGAGAAAAGAACCTGCAGCTAGTGTGGGAGTCTAGCTGACCCCTCAGCGTCTTCAGATGACAGAACTGGACTGTTTTTGCATTGCGTGGTCTTTTATTTTAGGAAATTGTGTTTTGATGGTACGCACAATCACAGAGCCTTGTAGTAGGCGTTTGTTGTTTTATTCTTCGCAGCATCCCTCTCCTCTCCTGGTAACAGAACCCAGATTGTGCTTTGGAAGAACCATTTTTAATCACATGCCAGAGCACAGGTACAACTGACCTCACCCCCCAAATTTTAAAGTGGAGTCTGATTGGCTTAAACCCACGGGTGAATCCCATCCCTCTAGCCAAGTAATTGGTTGAGTACAGGGCACAGAACCTAAGCAGAGCCAGTGAAGCAGAGGAAATGTTTGCTGGGGCTTCCGGGGATGAAAAGCATCTCTCTTCCATGGAGGCCACCAAAAGAAACCTTTCCTTTTCTTGCCAGTGAGGTGTGACAATGTAAGGTCTATAACTGCTTGGGCCATTTTGAGACCATGAGGCAACTGAGGGTTATCAGAGGCCCTGGGTGGAATCTGAGAATGAAATCAACACGGAAGACAGACAAACTGAGATTAAGTCAGTCCTTGCTGACATCATACAAGTTTCTATATTAAGTCTCAATTCCAGCCCTGACTTGCCTTTTCGAGTATGTGACCTAATAAATCTCCTCTGCTCTTTCTGTCAGTTTGTGCTGGGGTCTCTGTTACTTGAAACTTAAAGATTCCTAACAGATGTAAGATCTATGACTGTATCAGGAAGTATCCCTCAGTGGTCCCTGAGGGAACAGATAGAGGAGTTAAGAAGTCATCAATGGTGTCAGAATTACATAGATGCTAGCACACCTTCCTGAAATACCACGGTTTTTGTGCAACAAGTAAAAAAATAAAATTCCTTCTTCAGGAATACCATGGCCTACTCACATTTTCCAGTCTAGAAGTCCATAAACATAATCTAGCAAACTATTTTTTTCTGATATGCCAATTCATTATATGAAATCTCAGAATAATATAAAATATTGAAATTGCATTGCATTATGGGTTTCACCAATTGCCTTTATTGGAATGAAAATAAGATTACATAAAATCAGGATTATCTCAGAAAATTCAGGGCATATGGTGGCCATATCTAGGGAACATCCACCTTATTTTATTGGAATAAATTATTGTTAAAATGAACACACTGCTAGAAATGCTGTTACCAGTCTGCAGGTCATAAAGATAAAAGGAGCTAAACCAACCTCTCAGTGCCGAGTTGGCAAGTGAAAAGACGTGTTCTGCACACAATAGGTATGCAGCGAATATATCTGACTGACAAGAACCCTGCTGGGACTAGCAGTGAGCTATTTAAGCCCTGCTGTTTCTTGTGGACTTTGCCAGCCTTGGCTGCAGAGTGAGGATTCTGTAGTCATTAACAAGAGCCCTAAGCTACAGCTTCCTCTTCCTCTACTTCAAACTTTCATAAACCCGACAGTCAGGGGCTGGGCTCTCATCAGTGACTGATAGGTACACCGGGTCTGAAGGAAACATTTTTGTATGCGATTATTTGTTGCGGATAATAATTTCACTGTGCCTCTGTCAGCAGGATTGTTACTATGGAATTTGTAAATATATTCACTAAACTGTAAAATGATAGTCTTGTATTGAAATTGACCTGCTTTTAACCTATGTGTTTCAGGCATCTGGATATAAAAGTTCTGCTGCTCAGCACGCACCAAAGTAGATAAAACCAGTTAGCTGAAATTTAAAATGAGGGGGAGCAAGGCTTTCCATTTCTGGACGAGACTGAAAAACAAAATAGAGGCCACTTTTGAAAATCCAAATTACAAAAGGTTTTTAAAAAATATTAAGAAATACATGTACCAATGTATTCACATATGTAATACGTGTGTATTCACACACACATGTATTTCAGGTGATCTCAAGCATTAATGAATAAACGTAGCAAAAAGCTTAAGATAAACCACAAGATAAACCAGTTCTGCCTGGTAGAGGAGCAATTACATTTCCAGTAATGGAACCATGTGCTATGGTTTCACAGAATATTTGCTGAAGAATCAATGGCATGTGTTAGCCTTATATTTAAGCTTCACCATCATATGAGACAAAAGATCACAGTTTCTCAAATAACCAGATTTAACGTCTCACGTCCCTATCTTCCCGAGAAATAACTCTGCCCCATTCACCACAAACTGTCCTTGGTCATTCCTCAGCATTTCCCCTCCCAACCCCATGAAGCTTTTTTTCATTTGTTCCCTCCAGACTTTTGACAGTGACAGGAGTAACTATCATTTATCGAGCATTTACTATGTACTAACCAGTGTGTTAGGTGATTTACATTTCTCACTTTATCCAAACAACAATAAGATAGGTGCTCTTTTTAGTCATTTCACAAATAGAGAAACCGAGGCTTAAGTTCATAAGCTAATAAATGGCAGAGACAAAACTACCCGAATTTTAACCCAGTCTGATTCTAAAGTCCATGCTCTTAACCATTACATAATTGATCATTAACTATAACCTCTGGATTTCTTAAAAGGATTCTAAAATGATCTCAATAATGGTAAGGTAATGTATTCTGGCCATACAATCTGATTCTGATATAGTTTCACTGAAATTCTTCTGATAAAACACTACGTTTAAAGGGAAAGGTAAAATGAAACAAACAATATTTGTATGACTTGTGTCTTTAAGAATTGATCAATCATAATTAGACAGAATCTGGTGGTTCAGATGGCACAAGAACACACTGAACTTGTATTCTGCCCATTTTAGTAATGATTCACCAGGCTTTATATTTGATTCCATCTGAAACTCATCAGCGCTATATCCAAGACATCTCTTTTTTCTTTATCTGCCAATTTCATCCCACGGTCTCGCTTTGTGCTTTTCCTGTAGACATATTAATGATTTGGGAAGACAGAGGCTATGATGGCAGTCTTCTGAATATACCAGCATTACTCCAGATGCTCTTCCAGTCTTCTCTCTACATATCCAGTTTTTTCTTTCCTCCTCTCTCATCCTCCTGTTATTTCTTCTTTCCTTCTTCTTCTCCCATAAATGTCCCATACCATCCATTCTTCTTATGGTCCCAAGGTCATTTTTCTTTTGTTTGTATAGACAGACACACGGTCATGGTATGAAAGGTCTAGATACCATACTTTGACCCTTTGATCACTTTAGGAGATACAGATACAGATTAGATGTAGTATATAGGTATATAGATACAGATAGATGATAGAAAGAGATGATGGATAGATGATAGATAGATAGATGATAGATGATAAATAGACAGATTACTCTTCACTGATTCTTCACTGGTTTTAAGACATGATTATTTCACATTTCAGCATTCATGAGATCAGGTCTGATATAATTGGTGGTGCCTTTGATTGGATGACTTACAATAAATACAACCACTTCCATGACAGTGGTACGTTTTCTAGTAACTCAAGCACTTTTTAAAAATCTCTCTGTCGAACACAGATACACAAACTCAAGGTCCGGTTTTAAAATTCTCAGACACCTCTCCCTGTTTTCTGTCTTCATGCTCCATGCACAAAGATATGAGATCCGAGCTCCACAATTATGGGGGTCCTTTCTCCCATATCCCAAGTCAATAATTTTTAGGAGATATACATCAACCCTCCTTTCCAAATCAAACTCCAAAATGTGGTGTTGATTTTTTCAGGCATTTTCAAATCTGCTCGCCTGTCTCTTCCTCCGTCCCCCTCCCGTGCACCGCCCACTCCCAAGCCCCCCCTCCCCACACCCTCTGGTAAGTGACAAGGTGCTACATACTGTGAGTCTAGGTGCTGGAGTAGCACCAGTGGGCTCCAGCGTTGGCATGTGCGCTAGATGTACATATTTTATTATTACCTTTCCTCCACAGCCAAGACTGTCAGAGGAAACATGGCATTTTTTACAGCTTTCTGCTAAGTGTCAGGCTTTGCACTTCAAATATTTGATAAGTGGAGCATAAGTTGCAGGAGCACATCCGTGCGAAAGGCAGATACACAGTATAACTTTAACTCTCCTATTAACTTTTTCATCTCCCAGAAGTTGTTTCTGTCCATATTTTTACTTCAGCTGGGCTGAGTGGGAGAAAGAACTCAAAGGGAGGTCGAAGCAGATGGCTGTCACAAACTGCATACGGCAATTGAGAATTAGTGTACAAGCACATGCAACCTGGTACAGTACGAAACATTCCAGCATCTGAGCGCCGGAATAAATCAAGCCTGGAGAAGATCGGGATGATCAAAAGATGGGCTCTTCTTTCCCCGTTGCAGATATATATTTAGGCCTTCTGAATTCATTAGGATATGTTCTCTGTTTTCAGTAGGCAAGTTAACACCTAAATTGAGCAGATTCATGTAGATTCTGGTATCTCGCCTTTTTCTCTCCTCCACAGTGTGCTTTCTGAAAAGACATATTTCTGAAGAGATAGGCATCTTTTTCATATCAGGAGGACTGGAGATGATGGCATCAATGTGCCTGGACACATTTAATCATCATCATAATTACTAAGCAGATATAACACGTTACATTCACTCCCCAATTTATTAACAACAAGTACGCACCAGGCACAGACAGTTTACGTACACTTTGCACGTGCGTTTTTGGACTACTCATGACCCTACTGGTGACCAATCTGTTGAAGGCAGCTCATTCACAAGTCTATGCACTTTTAAGTGTTCTTTTTTTTTTTTTTTCAGTAAGAATGATGATAAAGAGACAAATACCAACAGTGATTAACAGCAAGCGGTGTCATATTCACAGCCCAGAAGCCCTTACAGCAGTAGTGAGATGCAGCTCTGCCACGCTGCCTTCTATAATTATAAATAACTGTTAACCGTCCTCAATTGTACTCTTATGAATCCAGTTAATGGGGTGAAACGAGTCTTTTCCCCCACCCTATTCTACAAATGAAGAAACAGAGGAGGAGAGTTTAACTGTCAGTCAGCCCCCTTCTCAGAAGAGCAAAGGCCATTTCCACAGTCAGCTTTCCTCCTCGTGGGTCCATCTGCCCCAGCGGGTGTGGAGCTTTGTGGCTGCACCGAAGGCCAGGGCTGCTGAAGAGGGGCCCACGGGCCGCCTCTGCTCCTGCCACGAGCAGCACCTCCTCCCTTCCCTAAACTTGCTCCCCATGAGGTTTAAAGAAGCTACAGTTTTTTTCAACAAGGCCCTTGCTGCCATTGCCTTTTTGCTTTGTTTCCCTTCCCATCTGTCCTTCTTTGTGAGAGGCCAAAGAAATGCAAGACACGCAAGAGAGAGAAAAGGGGGAAAGTGATAGATATTGGCTCAAGAATAAATATTGAATTCCATATTGGTAGACCCAAACACAAATCAACTCTGAACTCCAGGGGTCCACCAACATGCACATAAATCATTTATAACGATAATCCAAGACTAGGTCCAAATCTCATTAAAGTATATGAATCCTTAATCTATTTTGGCAAAAAAGCGCCGATACACATTTTTTCCTTTTATCATAAATTACAGTTCTGTGGCACTGTGCAAATATTACCAAGCTGTAAGACAGCTGTGCTCCATTAAAATGTGTAATGGTCGCTGATTCCTTACAGCACATGGTCATCAGGCTGAATCTACAGCCGGTAATTAGGAAGATGAAATGTTTAATTGTGCCTTAATTTTGATAAAATTTATCTGTCACACATCCCGCAGCCGAGCATTATGCTCACAAATCAATGTCATCGGCCGAGTAGGAACTCAAGCACCAGAGTCTTGTCCCTGACAGATTCATTTGAACACGTAACTGTCGTGATGAGCTACCAGGCTAAGGAAGAAAGTGTCAACTTGCCCTGTTGACATGTTCTGGTGAGGTATGTCCTGTGACTTCCTTTAAGGAAAAGTGAGACTCAACAACAATTCCACTCTTACATCTTAACGGCCCTGTCCACCTCCTGTTCTGATCATGTAAAGAAAGACCACCCTTCAGGGTCTACCTTTTTCATCTTAAAATCTATTAGTGCAGGGAAAGAGGGCAGAGGAGAAGGAGGAGAAAGAGAGAAAAGAGGATTTACTCATGCCCTTTGTAGTCCTCCATGTTAATATCCTCATCTAGGGATGGACTGGTGAGGTCAGCAAGAGTCATCACATTTAACTGGGTACCTAAATAGTCATTGATTCATAGCCTGTTAGAAAGTTAGAGATGAAGCTCCTCTTGTTTCATACACATGGGAGAGGAAGGCCAGTGAGACTGCCCAAGGACCAAAGCACCATCAGAAAGAGTTCACGGGCTTCCCTGGTGATGCAGTGGTTGGGAGTCCGCCTGCCGATGCTGGAGGACGCGGGTTCGTGCCCCGGTCCGGGAAGATCCCACATGCCGCGGAACGGCTAGGCCCGTGAGCCACGGCCGCTGAGCCTGCGCGTCCGGAGCCTGTGCTCCACACGGGAGAGGCCACAGGAGTGAGAGGCCCGCATACCGCAAAAAAAAAAAAAAAAAAAAAAAAAGAAAGAAAGAGTTCAGATTATCGCTGTGCAATCCCAGTTGAGAAAACCTACATTTTACAGGGAGTTTTATAATCCTTACAAGCAATATTTGCAAATTATGATGTTGAATACATTTTTCAAATGGCAAGAATTATTATTTTAAGCACAGGGAAGTGTAAGCACGAATACCTGCCAATGCTGAAAATTAATTTGTGTCATGTTTTCCCCACAAAATGAATCAGTGTTCATCTTTCTCACTTACAAGAACGATGGCTCATTATCCAAGAGAATTTAAAGAGCATATACAGGAATGTACTTGACATTTTTATTTTACATAGCCCTAGAAATAAAAATAAGTGAGGGAGGTCATGGCAAAGACTGTGGGAAGGTGGTGGAAGGCAGGTGTGAAGAAAGGGCAGCAACTTGAGATCAAGATGGACCATCAGAGAGGGCACAAAACAGCCCAGAGTGCTAGAAAATGGTGAGTGTCCATATGGAGGGTCTGTTTCCCCAGGCCAGCAACTTAGATCCTCAATGTGGTCTTAAAATATTCTTAATAAGCCAAAATTTTGCTGCTAAAGGACACCAATTAAGTTTTCTAAGGTGAGGCAATTAATGAACCAGCTGAAGACTCAGAGCATGCCAGCTTACTTTAAAGTAAAATAAGTCTCAAGATCAGGAATAATTTTAGGAGAGTCTTCAGGGAGAGCCAAATGGCATTAAGCTATAGCCTGCTAACAAGAACACTCATTAAAACACTTTTCTAAACTTAGCCATGGAAATAAGTCCAAGCTAAAGATATATTCCCCATTCCCTTTGGTACTATTTTCATGGGCAGATATATTCAGGGATTGGATAAAAGAGTGGTATTCTAGTAAGATAGTTGTATTTCATCCTACTAGAACTCCACATAAGCTAAACAGAGGGAGGAATAACTAGGAGGGTACAAATAGCATGGAGAATAATACTAAATGACTGGCATTTTGCATCTTTTACAACAAACTGCTTTCACATCCATTGTCTTATTTGGGGCTTAGAGAGGTTAAATTTGTCCCGTGAATATCCAAGAAAGATGAAAACCAGTGTGTTGGGTGCCGGGGATTGGCTCACTCACCAGCCACTCTAGCGGGTCTCTCGCTGACGCTGAAAACACCATTTCCCAGACTCCTTTGTGGAAGCAAGGGTTCTGCGCAGGGTTTAGGCACTGCCATTCGGATGCATATGTGTGAGATCTGAGTTGCACGGAGAGAGAGGCAGGGTGCAGGGCATCCATTTTGGGGGCACCAGACTGTGACAGAAGCAGCAGGATTTGGGAGCCAGTAGCCGTGGTGGCAACTTCCTGATTTCTTAAGCAGTTTTCTAATTCAGCAGCTTCCTGTTCAAGGCAGAGGCGGAGTCCTGACCCTGCAGCACGGCAGGGGCGGCAGCTGCCTCATAGGGGCTGCTTCACAACGTTCTGGGGAACTTCCTCCCTTTCCGCCTCTGTTGGCTAGGGTGAATTCTGTAGGCTGCAACGCAGAACCTCCACCCACGTACCCAAGTTGTGTGATCCCAACCTGGTGTTCTTTTCACGGCTTCTCACCACGAGGTGGAGAATAATGCAAATTCTATATCTGGTTCAGAATTTGGGAAGACCTAATGATTTTTGAAAACTTTGTTTAAATGACTTTATTACGGCGTAGTAGAGATGGCAATAGACTAACCAGGCAGGAGGACTGGATTCTAGTTCCACGTGTGACTCTACGTTTTGGGGCGAACCAATTTCCTATCGGCATAGTGTCCTCATCTTAAAAA